>NC_041362.1:13207835-13554502 GCF_900634415.1 Cottoperca gobio | reverse complement strand
AATAAAAAGTAAATACATAAGAAAAAAGAAAAAAGGCACAATATTTACGGCACAATTTATAATTTTATATGTACATACATAGTTTTAATGGCCTTTTTATTATATGATTATGTTATAAGATTTAATCGTTTTTATGTACGGTTCAAAATCTTTTTTTTAAAACAGTGAAAAGGGGCCTTTGGCTTTTAATAAACGTACACTTTGTTCTAAAGAATTGGGCTAAGATCAATACATTTATTACATACTTATTTTTTCTGTCATAGTTAAAAGATCCTGATACAACATGTTCATAAAATAATGCTAACTTTTTGTACAAATTATCAAAACATGTGAAAACATCTCTTGTTGATTCTTGCCAAAAACAATTTATGAAACTGCTTTTATTTTGAAGGCAGTACACCGGATGTTGTGTCCCCTTGTGAGCGGCCGTTGGCTCAGATTTTCCTCCGTCGCTTCACTTCGCTCCCTCTCACCAGCATTCAGGAGACTGTCCCAGCCTACCGGCGGTATAACGGTAAGAGTTGATGAAACACTTGCTAAACTCTTCCAAAAACTAATTTTAGGCGAGTGAATATGTCTTTAGACGTTTAGCATACATCTCTGAGGTGCTTTAGCCTAGTTAGCAAGTTTTTGGCACTTAATAAGCAACTTAACGTTACCCAACGAAAGGAGGAATTTGTTTACCAAAGATCAATTTCCTGCAGTCAAGGCTTTTTAATCTACATTTATCTTATTTTAGTCGAAGTATTAGTGTATCAAATTCTTAATCCTTTAATTACTTAGTCATTGTAAGTTATATATATATATTTATATATATATATATATAGAGGAGAGAGAGAGAGAGAGAAGCAGTCTTTAGTTGTTCGTTTCCGGGTGTTGAGCCTGATCTGAGCTGCCACAGTTGGCCGTTAGGTAACGATCATCCATTGGATGTAATTGTTCACAATAACTCACAAAAAGAGTGGATGCACTGAATAATGGACCAAAATGTTATTCAAAGGAGTAATTTAGTCTTCTTTAAAATACGTGTGTGACTCGACTGTCATGTGGCACATGAGGAACTTTTTCTGCCACTTCCTGCTACTAAACTGTCTCTTAATTTGAATTGACCTGGAGGGCTCACACACACCTTAAACCAGCCACTATTTTGACTTTTTAAAGGCTTTCTTAGTCGAGTGCACTTTGATTACATCTGCTGAGATCAAATGTGATTCAAGTGACAGCTTCGTCTCAGCCTGAGAATATGAAGCTTTGCAGAGGGGGCAGGTGTGTCATTTGGCAGTTTCTGTTTATCTTGTTTGACCTGGTTGATCTTGAGGAGGCCCAAGCAGGTATCTAAGAATGAACTACTACTAAAGAATCAGCATGTAGCATTTTCATTGCAGATATTTAACTTAAATCCGTATAATAAACTTTGAACATCTTTAAGCAGCTCACAGTAAGGAGTGCTGAGGCCAAAACCACAGGCCTGAACAGTAACAAGTATGTTGGCTCATATTTGGAAAGTGAAGCTGCGTACACCCTGTCAATGGTGCTGAAGAGTCACAATCCTCTATATCTGCTCGTTACAACTTTACTAATGTTACAATTTATTTGGTCTCATTCTAAAGTATTAAGTCTTTTCCAAATGCATTCTTTCCCTACGCATTGTGCAATGTTTGGAACCTCTCTAAGCCGGCCATGACGAATCATGTCAGTGGCCTTTTCTGTTTTAGCTCAGTGTCACAGGGGAATAGGTGTAGGGATGCTCGCCAGCCCCCCTCCCCTGCACAGACCCGTGTGAGCTATTAATGAAGCCTTTCTTTCTCACATTGTGTGGTTCTCCTCAGGCAGAACTTGAACCTTCCTCAGCCTCAACAGCGGCTCTCAGAAGCCTAGCCTCTCACATATGACGGGCTGGGAAATGTTGGTTTTTGCCTTTTTAAGCCCTAAATTGGTTGAATAAGCATAGGTCTTAAACCCACCTGTATCAGGTTGTTGCTATTCTTGAAGGAAACCATTATACAGCTGTATTCTTCATTGTGAAGACTCCGTCACGTCCGCCGAGGCTGTTGCCCTGGGAGGCAGACCCGAATCTGGGAATAAGCCCTGACCTTTCAGCTGGCACCTTGGCTATCCCATTCACTGGCAGCTTCCTGCTAGTGCACGCAGGGATTTCTCACCGGCTATTTTTAAAGCTTCCTATTTGTTCTGGTTCTTCCTGGGATAGAGTCATGTTTTTTTGTTTCTACTTCCCTCACCGTCACCACCCTCTGCGGCTCATTTTCTTTTGTGGTCGGATTAGTCCTCTTTACTGATGTACCAATTTCTGTGATGGACGTCCTGCAAGCGTTATATTGGTTAAAAGACTCTTCGGCCAACAGTTTTTCACTTAAGCATCAAGCTCATAACAAGTTTTCTATCCTGTTCCTTTATCTAATTTCTTCTCTATTTCTGTTGATGCTGGCTTTCTCTGCATTGCATCAGCTCTGCCAGAAGCTCTTAGTGTAACACTTCCTCAACGCTTCAGTATGTGTTGCACTACATCCTCAACTCGGTAGGACCCAGCATGATTTTATCTACTGACATAACATCTAACCAGTGGCCCTTTGCATTAATACCATTACAAAAAATACCATTTTTAAAAAAAAAACATTAGGTTGTGTTAGCCTTATAGGCGGAGCGTTAAGAAGAGGAGTTATGCTTCAGATTTGCACTGTGTGGTTTAGCGCTCAAAAGGATATGAATCATCTCGACCGGAAAAGGGACTAAAATGTCTAGTGGCAGTCTGACATGCTAGGAAGCTACTGCTGCTACCTAGTCACTATATCATCAAGTATAAAGGCTTAGCAGTATGCAGATTATACAATATACACCTTTTTAAAGGGTTCATATTGTATTTGGTACAGCCATTACTTGTATTGTTTCCACTCCACAGCTCCACTATTTGCAGCTGCTGCTGTCCTGTTATCCACTCGGGTAACTCTCTGAAATCCTAAATCAACATTAAGGTAAAGAAATAATTATTTTGAACTTAAAATGTAGTTGATGCCTTCGCTGACGCATTGCTGAAGGATGTGCTCATTTCAACAGCTCCAGTTACATTAGAACTGAATCAGTTATTCACAACAACCTGAGGACGGTCAATGAGGCCCAAATGTTCATTTGAATCAATATTTGAAGAAAAGCATCGGAGTGTTTCACCTATACTTGATCAGCTTTTATTAAAGAGAAAATGTGTAGATAAAAGGGACAAATGCAAAAGGTCTCTGGCAGACTGGGTGTTGCATGAAAGAGAATATCAGAGATCAAAGCAGCCATAGATCTGTGAGTGACATCTTCAGAAGGGAGGTGAAGCCAAGAGCTAAAGGTCGCTTCACAAAGGCTGCCAACTCTCGGTTACTTTTAGTGAAGAGAACATTCATATCTAGTCTCTAAGACAAATGGGTGACTAGTAACAATACTTAGAAGTATAAATCATCAGCTCTGAGACTTCCACTTCTCAAATGTTCAGTAAAGGGGGCTCGACTGCACAAACTACAAAGCTCCTGTTCGTGTTTTTCTGATGTCTGGCTGCCATATGCCTGCTGTGTTATCACCTTTGCCACACTGTTGCTCCTCCTCATGTGTTGCTCCCTGCGAAGAGCCTGACCCGGAGCAGCCACTACGTGATCAAAGGTCGTACATTAAGATGTGGATCTAAAGCTTTGTGTTGTAAATATTAGTCTGAATAGTTTGAAGCGTCAAAGCTTTATTCATAATATTGACATTTAAATTCTAAATGAACTTTTAAATACTGCGCAGCTTTTAGAATTGAGTTTTTTTGCATGTCTATTGATTCTGTTGAAACCCAGTATTTCTGGTAAAGATTAGGCTACACTATAAATAATAGTATTATACTGTTTGTCAAATTAGGTTCCAGTGGTGGTTGTATTCATTAGAAAAGTTGATACACACCTCTCCACTTCATAGAGCCTGTATCATCTCATCCCGGTGGGATTCCCTGCTCCTCATTGAGCTGGTTGATCTATTATCTTCGGTAACGTTTGATGACACTAATGACTCTCCTGTCAAAGAGAATCGTCTTGATGGGTCACCAGTCGCACCTCGAAACACTTTCATCTCCTGTCCCTGAATGCCTTATTAGCCGTAATCCCACTTTCTATAATTTCACTGCTCAGTGGTGTTGCTAAGGAACAGGCCTAATCTGAACAGGCCTCAGTCGCTGCCAAGCCGGGTGTGTTTGTAAAACTGTGCTGCTTAGCCCTGTCAAACTAACAGATTAGCATCCTCTGCTGCATGCAGGTCTGTGGAGGCTAGGACACTAAAGTGCATTGAGTTTGCATAATCTCTTAACCTGTGATGTTTCCCTGCAGGCTGAACAATGACGGGGCCTTTTCCTCTCCGATAAGTAGCCAGTTAGCCATTACCCGCATTGTTAGCCAGAAAGAATGTGCATCATTATGAGGGTGATGCGGTCAATATTGTTTATACTAATCCACTTTACTCACTGCATGGGCCTTTAAGTTGCTGATTCAAGAAGTTATATTCAGATAAGATGGTATCTATGAGTGATGCGTCTGCGGGCCGGCATTGCATAACGCACTAAAACAATTTATTCTTCTTTTGCATGTGATTTTGTTGCTAAGTGTCATGACAGTATCATGCACACTCGGCAATGACATAATGTAGTTGCAGTGTAAAAAGGACAATTATGCAGCATGCACAATGTTTGTAACTCTTAAAGTTCTGCTTCATCAAATGTAGTTTTGCATCTTGGGTATAATTTTGTGTTTATTTTGGATATTATATTTCTGATTGTCCAAGTTACATAGTGCAGTGCTCTACCAAACGTATTTCAAAAGGACCCATCACTTCCTCCTCTGTGACAGTTTGGTAGGCCGCAGTCACATTGCAACTTACTGCAGGAGAGCAGAGGAAGTGACAAAAAACAACCTGCTTGTCGGTTCTTCAAGAATGGTCTAAACGGCATCGCTGTGATATCTGCTCGTGCTTTCCTGTCTTTCTCTGTCTCTGTGTAACAAGTAGCCTCTAACTCATTCCCTTCGACCAGAAACATTGACACACAGCTGACCA
Organism: Cottoperca gobio; assembly: GCF_900634415.1. Taxonomy (NCBI): domain Eukaryota; kingdom Metazoa; phylum Chordata; class Actinopteri; order Perciformes; family Bovichtidae; genus Cottoperca; species Cottoperca gobio. Next base: position 13,549,426 of record NC_041362.1, on the reverse strand, counting down.
GCTATTGGCAGAAAAGGAATTTGTGTTTTTATGGAAGCAGAGAGGCCCCGTTTGAAAAAAAACGTTGCTGTGTTCTCACTTCCTGCTTGGCTAATACCCAACTGTATATGGCCGACACAATAGAGCGGAGGAGAGCGTTAAGTAAACAGGCCGAGCGACAAACCAGTTTCTGTGTTGTTGCATGGAGTGTCTGCAGACGTGTGATTTATTGTGGTTGCTCAGATTACAAATAGTGTGTTAGGCAGGGTGAGAGGATCCACCTGTGTGCAGCAGGTGAAGCCTGTGTTTGCATTTGTCTGATTTGTTAGCTCGCCTGTTTATTTATGACCTTTTTAACTCGGACGTTAGCACTGATTTGCAACAGTAAACGAAACCGGGGTAACACGTATCATGGGATAATTTACACAAAGAAGAAGTTTAGTTTAATTAGACTTTAATAGAGAAGCAATTTACTCATCACCTTATGTCTTCCTCTTTCATTTTAAAGTAGCTGGGTTTTTCCGTACACAAATTTGGTCACATCATTGGCATTAAAGCAGTGATCGTCTTGGCTCTTTTAACATGACGTAAGGATGCAGTTAAACTTCTGCAGTTTGACGGCTCTGGTTCCTGCTCTGTTGAACTCCTTCAAATACAGGAAGTTGGATTCTTTCAACATGCAAATGTCAAACATTGAGGACAAGAAATGTGAGCGCGTAGATGCCTGTTGACTAAGAGGACTGTTTTCTCTGTGGCAATAAAAAAAGTCAGGTTTAAATAATGAGTGAACTAAATGTGACTGATCCCATAGCTAGTGCTATGTTTGACATTACGAAACAGTATCACTTCTTCTAACAGCACATTGTTGATTTCTGCCCGAATCAGGAACTAAAGACTATAACTGTATCGACGACTTTGTATTTTACAAGCTGCTATAAAAATAGCGTGTGTGTGTGTGTGTGTGTGAGTGACGTCAGTTGTCTGTGGACTGCAGGGAGAACAGAACAAGTAACATGAGAGCACCACTATCATCCAGCTGCCCCTTGGCATTCGCAGGTGTTGATCGGCGTTGCATAGCCGCAGCTAGCATATGTTCACCAGATGTTATTAATAAATATATTTATTTCCCCCCCCTAACTGCATTTTATGAGCAACAATGGCATTTTGTAGCACCTCCTATGTTTGCAGTAAAATGAAGATGATCTCACTGTGCTATTGTGTCGTTCCCTGCTCAGGATCAGCGTCTTCACTTCTAATGAGTCGTGACTGGTGTGTCAGTGCAGCTGGGTGTATTCGGCCACATTAGCACTGCTGTTTTTCTGAGAGACAAGTGAGAGAGAAGCCTGGAGCTCAGATAATCATCAGCTTCTTGACCTCTGGCCTCTTCTGTATGTCAGCGCTGTGAACCCCCCCCCAGAGAATCTGGCTCCACCACCAAGTAGACTGAGAGGGCCAGATGGTCACATGTCCTGGCTCTTGTCTCTGCTAGTGTGAATGTTTGTGCGCATACACTGACAAAAAAAACACAGTAAAATAAAAATGCCTCATCTCTTGCCAAAAAAGGTTCCCTGGGAAGATCCACACAAAGCGTTGTGTATATTCTAATGAGAAATCTTTTGTTGTCCATCTGTGGTCTGAACTATTCACAGCAAGGTCTGTGGATTGTCATCTTTAACATCGTCCCTCTGTGTGGACGGAGCTGTTTTAAAATAGCTACGCTACAGTATTAATCTCCAAACGTAAGCAAATCACACTGAAAATATCTGGATAAATAAACTTCAAACTAACATTAAGAACAACAACATGATTAATTGTGTTGGTTTGTACATGAACCGCTGCTTTACATTGCTAAAGCCCCCCCAGGTCAAAGTTCACTGAGGTTTCTCTCTGGATAAATAATCGTTAAAATCATCCAGCAGCCGGATGTCTTGTAACCATGTGCTGCCTTGCTCCACATGTAGGTCAAATTTCATTAAAGCAAAGTAAAGAGTGAAAAGGGAAGCAGCCTGTTGTGTGGAGTCCTGCTGTCAGTCCTTATTACTATATTTCCCTGTCCTCTAACCCCTCTGTTGTCACTTTCTTTCTGTGATTAGCACACCATGGCAGAGCAAGACCCTACACCAGAGCAGCTGGCAGCACTCGCAGCAGCCAACGAAGAGGGCGATTGCCCTGTTAACTACAAACCTCCCGCCCAGAAGAGCTTACAAGAGATCCAGGAGCTGGACCAAGATGATGAGAGCCTGCGCAAGTACAAGGAGGCACTGCTGGGCAAGGCTGCTGCGGTTACAGGTTAGTGAGTCAGGATCTTCTACAACTGTAAATGCAACTGGAGCCACAAACTAACCACACTCATCGATAAGCACACATTTAGATCTTTTTGATTTCCTCCACCAGTACAGCCATCTGACGCAAATGTACTTCTCGTACTAGGTTATGCATTCAAAGGTGTAAATGTGTATCCATGACATTCTCTCCAACAGCTGGAAAAGCTGCAGCTCTGTGTGTTTGCACTAACAATAGTCAAACTTTAGTTATTTGTTGTGAAAACAATTCAGTTACTCCAGAGTATTGAAAACTGTGAAAGGGATAGTTAGGATAGTTTGAAGTGGGGATGTATGACGTTGTTTATCCAGAGTCAGTGTATTGCTTAACACACGTGGGTTGCTGGTTTACCGCTGCCTCCATCGGTTAGTTTGTTTATGTTATTGTGGGACTTAGGTAAATCCGAACCAACCATTCAGTGTCTTAACTCGTCTGTTTCTCCAGACTGAGGGCGTGTCAATATATATATATATATATATATATATATATATATATTATATATATATATATATATATATATATATAAAAAATTACTTGATTCAGACATCTGATCAAGTAATCTGTTCAATAATTTGGTGTCAATGTTCTTGCTTAAGGGATAGTTTGGATTGTTTGAGGTACTTGCGGTTGACACGCCCTCAGTCTGAAGCCCACATGAGAACATCTGCGGGCTGGGAAAGGGGTCTGGCCACTACTTGGAGGTTATCAGAGCTGTTTTATTAATAACCTTTTTAGTTGAGTTCTGTAGATCGTATTGTCCATTTCCGAAAGGTTTCAGAGTTGCAAATGTAACACTAAACAATCAAGATATAATGTAATGCCATATATCAAACTATTTTAAATCCTCACTATTGTGTGTTTGACCATATTTTTGAAAAAGGTAATACCATTACCAATACTGTCACCTTTCTCTCCCTTAGATCCCAAAGCCCCCAACGTCCAGGTGATGCGAATGACTCTGCTATGTGAGACGGCCCCGGGCCCTCTGATCCTCGACCTGCAGGGTGAGTAGAGCGGACAGGGCAGTTTGACTTCTAAAATCTTTTTGTACCTGATTGTACAGAAGCCAACATTTAGGCATCTGTCTTTCCTTAATGCAGACACATTGGAAGAATTGACTCATAGTAACATTAATTACGAACAGTAATCATTCCAATCCTTGTGTGCAAATATAGACCGAATGACCTGCTGGGTCATTAGTCCGCTAATTTGTAATGACATGATTCTGTGTAAGAGGGTTAATGGGCCATTTCCTGATGGCTCTCCTGCCACTGAGCTACAGCAGAGCTGCACCCACTGTACCACCTGGTGGTCAGTATCGGTACTACATTGACTTTGCTTTTGAGAATTTTCTCTAGTTTTTTTTTTTTTAATTCACTGTTTAGTTTTAGACTGTAAAATGCTTGCATGTTGTTCCAAACTGATGTTAAATAAAATATCTTGACAGTCTTCCCTCTTACTTGACTTCTCTGTTCATGCTGTGTTGCTTTCCCTTCCAGGAGACCTGGAAAACTTCAAGAAGAACCCATTTGTGCTGAAGGAGGGAGTCGAATACAGAATAAAGATCAACTTCAAAGTAAGAGAGTCTGGATTCTTCTGTTTGTCTAGTCATGATGTTACTCCAGCTATCTTTGTCATGGGAAACTGTTCAGCGGGATGTGACGCATGTTGCCTTTTGCAGGTCAACAAGGAAATTGTGTCCGGCCTGAAGTACACTCAGCAAACATTCAGGAAAGGAATAAAGGGTATGGCTGTCCCCATTTATTTTTATTTAATCTCTGCAATTCCTCAGGTGCATTTCCAAAATGAAATGTCATGTAAAAAAAAGCATCCTCTGACTTAAAGGAATAATACAACATTTTGGGAAATGTGCTTATGTCATGGCGTTGTTTTGTCATATTCAGTTTAATATGATATAAAACAGAGAAAAGGCTGAAAACAGCATTTTCTGACATTTTTGCAAGACAAATTACTCAAACGATTAATCGATTAACAGAATAGTTGGCGATTATTTTTCTGTCGATCGATTAGTCGACTTATCGTTGCAGCTCTAGTGGAGATCATTTGCTTTGCTTATTCTCAGTGAAGAGGTTGTAAATATGTCATTTCTTCTGGTGTAAAAATACACATGCATGTCCTTTTGATAATGGAATTGAGGAAGAAGCTTCTTAGACTTCCTTTTCTCTCCCTCTCTGATGAACAGTTGACAAGTCGGACTACATGGTCGGCAGCTACGGGCCCAGACCAGAAGAGGAATACGAGTTCCTCACCACCATGGAGGAGTCACCCAAAGGGATGATTGCCCGCGGCACCTACAACATCAAGTCCAAGTTCACCGACGACGACAAACACGATCATCTCTCCTGGGATTGGAGCCTCACTATCAAGAAAGACTGGACAGAATGATTCCACCGCGCCATCCTCCATCGACGTCTTCCTCCGCTTTGTCCCTCTTTCTTTCTCCTGCTGTCATTCCATTGTTTCTGTCTGGATTATGTGTTGATTTAAACTTTTGCTCTCTCCGTCCATCGACAAACCCGCTCTTACAGTTTCCCTTTTCTAAATTCCAATCACTTCATCATTCCTCCCATCGTAACGCTTTCACTTGTTTGCACCCGCCCTTTCTGTTAAATCTTTAAAATGGAGAAAGCAAACGATGCAGGTATGGTTTGTTTATTAAAGAAAAAATAAGTAAAAGATATAGTCTGTTAACTGCTCTTGGAAAAGTGATAAACTCTGTGATTCCCCTTTCCCTTTACCACTTTCTCTCCCCCCCCCCCCCACACCCCTTTTCAGTCTTCTTGAATTTTTTTGTACAATTACCGTAATCTGCCTTGTACAGGAAGCAGTAGTGCTGTATGTGCGTGGCCACTGTACGGTCATTGAGCAATCATTGCTGGACACAACTCTTGGACGCGGCCCACTTAATAAAGCCTTTGAGCAGATTATTTGTACCAGGGTCTTGGTAAATTATTTGGAATTCAGGCCACCTCTAGTTCAAACTATTTAGCGCCCTGCAAAGTCTGCTGAGAGAACAGGGGAAACGGAATAACCGCTAACCCCTTGTGACCCCTCGCTGTAGGTGCGGCTGTTCCTCTCCTGATCAGGGTATGTGGGCAGTTCTTTTTTAGCAGCCATGTGGCCTTAACAAGAACCCATAGGAAGAAATACACAACCTAATTGAGCCATTTGCCTTCAGATTATATTTGCGAGCCACGTTGGCCTGTTTTTAACAATACTTGTAATACATGGACTGGGAATCAGGACTAAGGACTTTTAACAACTTTTATTTCAGATGTGATGATTTGTAAAAGCCATTATGTGTTGGTGTCATCATATTAGATTTCTAAATATTAACTATAACATTTTTTTAGATAATCTACAACAACTGTAAATATGAGTCCAGGCTGTAACTAATGGCTTTTTGTCACCCAGTGTCCTCTCTAGTCCCTACAGGTCCATATTTCCAGTGTGTCCAAGGTCTGTTAAACAGCTCACCTTGTATTACTCAAGTTTAAAATGACCAATGCTGACTGTGCCTCCAGTCTCTTACAACCACATGCTGCTCCTGCTGACGACGGCACTCCGTGCTTAACATCAGTGAGGTGAAACGTCTGTAGTACTGTACTTCTAAACCAACCGGACATATATACATAAGTGTTTTCTTTTTTTATACACTCCAGAAGTATGAGAATTAAGTCCGTTTTCCGCAGCTCTCGTGTCACAGACTGATGTTTTTCTATGTGGGTTGACTCAATGTGTGCTACTTGTATTGCCTACAGTTTACTGATCTGTGTTTATATTAAAGTGTTCAGACTTGGCCGGCGTGTGTCCTGTTTTTATTTGACCTGCTGTAGGATATGTTGCCTCCCTGAGCACTTAACAGAAAGAAGAAAAAAAAAAAAAAAACATGGTCGATTAATTTCTTGTTTTAATCAACAGAAGATTTTAAATGGTCTACTACAAGAACAACTTTGACAATGTAGTAGCATAGAGTAGAATTGATAATGTTGTCATGTCTGAAACGGTCAAACGAATCCCTGAAACAGAGATCATCCCCCTGCGGCTTGTAATGCATGCTGTAAAAACACCAGAGGCATCTCGTCTCCTTCAACAGATAAGTTATAATAAACCATTTAAGTAAACAAATAACCATCAAACACTTATGCACAATACACTTTGGCAGCTGTCTTGAAGGATTTGTATCATCCAACAAATTCAAAATACACAGTCAAATATCACCGTTGCCTCCTGATGCAACCTGAAGCGGCTTGTGAATCTCAAATGCTTGCGATTTGTTTTCTACCTGCTTTTAAAGACTTTATTTTTTTTTAGCACTTAGTGTTTATTAGACAGATGCATGCTTCAAATGGCGTAAGTAGTTTCAAAGCCTGCTTTATTATTTTCCTCTTAATTATTTGGCTTAATTATTGTTATCCATAAAAAAAAAAAAAAAAAAGGTTAATAATTTCTGCATCAGCACATCTCAATCACAATACTACATCACACACTAGACTGTCCTAAGACAGACACAAAACCCTCCATTCCTGATTATTTATCAGTTATGGTCACTCAGAAAAAAAGAAAAAGGCATTTCATCAACGACCTTCCATCCATGAGGTGAAATTTGGCAGTTTAATGAGCCATCCACCGCTAACTATATGCTTCTCCCCCGACTCCATGACTGCAGGCATCCACCCATTAAGTCACAAGTGGTCAAATGTAAGACGAGAAGTCTTCAAAACAGGTAAATTAAATAAATATTGTGCAGTCACTGTTTTCAGTGCATGTAGTATCAGTAGCTTATTTGTGACTCTTTTTGCTCTTGGTGGAGTTCATATCACTCTTGGTCTTCTGCAAGCGGGAGAAGATCTCTTTGAACAGGGCCTTGTACTCCGGCGTGTTCTGGCTGAGGCGTTTGTCCACCTGCTCCACCTGCCTGCTGATCCCCTCCAGGGCCTCCGGGGTGGAGGGGGTTGGAGGAGGCGTGGGAATGGCTGCAACCGCGCTAGATGTGGAAGGCCCCGCGCAGACCATGCTGTAGTCCTTCATGGAGGGGTCTCTGGAGACAGGCCGCGAGGTCTGCACCCCGGCGTGGCACAGGCTCTCCTCGTGACGTCGGCACTTCCCCAGCAGCTCCTCGTACTTCTCCAGCAGGGCGTGGTACTGCTCGTCCACCTCCCGCAGGATGGACATGCCACGTTTGCGCACGCCATTGGCATGGAGGGCATAGCTGCCCTGGCGCCTACCTGAGGCGTCGCGGGCCGAGATGGCATTCAGAGCTGTGTCGCTGCAGCTTTTCCTCACTGGGCCTCCCTGTTGCCCAGCGCCCCCCGTCTCTCCAGCACCTCCATCCACCAGCCCTACGCCCTCCTCTGGGGTGTCTGTCTCAGGGCCGTTGCTGAGCAGCGTCTCGAGGCTGTCTTCCATGCCCCCAATCAGACAAACCCTGGACTTCCTCAGCTGCTGCATCTCCTGGAGCTCAGCCTCGAGCTCCTGAACCCGCAGCTGGCAGCCCTCAGCTCCTAAGAGACGCTGCTCCAGAAGCTCAAACTCTTGCAGCACAGAGGCACACTCCCGCTCCGCGCCCTCCCTCTGGGACCGCTCTGTGGACACAGCTGAGCGCAGGGAAGACACAATGTCTCTCAGGCGCTCATTCTCCTCGTCCACCGGCCGGCTCTCAGCCAGGTCCACACTGCCCGGGTTGGCCAACAGGAAACCATCCTCATACCTGATGAAAAGATAATCACAATCACACAATCAGTACCATACAACTTCTTTAAAGAGATTATAACAATGTTGGAAGGATCTTAATGATTAACTATTTTAAAGATTTAGATACTAACGTAATGCTCGCATTATTTTCAAAACAAAATGTGTCCTGTTTCGTCTTCAGTTTTCTTCTCCAATGAGCTAGTTTAAAAAATAAATGTTTTATTAAATATGTTTATGTCATTTAAAAGGTGACTTAAGTGCATCAAGACAGCAGTTAATGCTACTCTAGTGTTACGCAGGACGAGTTTATCAAGTGCTACTTTCTTTGTTTTGTTGGAGCATCAGATTTGTTCTCATTTTTCAATATTAGCCAAATATGTAGTTTATGACTTTTGGTTTGCCGTCTAATAATTACTAGAGAATCACTTTAATCCACCCACCAGGTGCAGAATAATCAGTGTATCTGTGTTGTTGTCTAGTGCCTGTTTGTTGATGCATACTGTGCATTAGAACAGAAACTCCTGACAGTGACCTTGGCGCAGTGCAGAGCTCTTTGAGGCAGGGGAAGGAGTGCACGGTCTTGCGGCGTTCCTTCTTCTCTCTGCGGACCCTCAGCTCCTCCAGAGTTCGCAGCTCCTCCACCCGAGTCGTCAGGCTCTCCACCTGACCCTGCAAGATCTCCATGGTGCCCGTCAACCTGTGTGCACACACACACACACACACACACACACACACACACACACACACACGTTTGTTCAGTGCTCCTTATGTCAGTGACTTAATTCTCTCTTTGCTAAGCATACCGATCTCCTAAAGCTACAGTGAGCCACTGTTACAACATAAAGAATGTGAAGGAGCATGTTTACAAAGAACAGAGGCAGCCATTTAAATCTTTAGCATTGAGACCACTAATATGATTTGTACAGAACTTCGATCCCTGATTATGATTATGAAATTGCTAAAGAGAGCAAAAATGTTAAGTCCTCTATAGTTGCCCTGGTACACGGGGATGGCCTGTAAGAAGCACACTTGTTGGAACTCCAGCAAAAATGTGTAGCGATGTAAATAAAAAGGTTTTATGATCAATGTGCCAGCCTATAGTTGGTTTATGCTTGTTTGGCTTCAAAGCGTCTCTTTAAAGACTCGTTATGTGATGATGACGAGGGTGATCTGGGACACTGCTCTTGTTGCAGACATGTTTTGTACAGTGTGTGGTCACCTGTCTATTTTCTGATGAGAGGCTTTGCTCTCCAGCACCAGTTTCTCATTGGTGATCTCCAGCTCTCTGGCCGTCACATCCAGTTGTTCATACACCTTTGCGTGCTGCTCGTTCATCTCTCTTAACATTTCCAACTGCTTCGACAGGTACTGCAAGGGAGACAAGTGCAAGATGAAAAGGAGTTGATTAGTGACTAAATACATTATTAGTAGTAGAAACATTTGAAATTCCAATTTGATAAATATAATATATCCACATATCGAGTCAGCTGTAACCATGGGTTGCACTAAAGAAAGCATGATCACTAGCGACAATTAATTGTTTTATGGCATTTATTTATTTTTAACATACTATACTATGACGACTTTGTTCGAGTTCTTTTGTAACTTGCTATAATGACTATGAAAATATTTTTATGACATACTATACTAGGACTTTAATGACTTTTTATATGACATCTATTCTATGACAATAGTTTCTTATGACATATTTATGCATAATATAATAATAAATGTATGGCACAGTATACTATGACATTTTAATAATTATTTTATGACATAATATATTATGACATGTTCTATTTTTTAACATACTACACTATGACTTTCTATGACATTTTTTTAAACATATAATACTATGAATTTTTATGAAATACTATACTATAAAAATCTATAAGAAGATTTTTTACTTTTTTTTTTTCCATACTATACTACATGGTGTTTTTGTAATACTATGACTTTTTATGACATAGTATCATTTTTAATGCTATAATTTTTTAACATACTACATTATGACATTTTGATGCATACCGTACTGTGACATTGTTATTGACATAACATACCGGGGATATCAAAGTTCTGATGACTTGGTGCCAATTTAGGGAGCCAGTATATGATTAAAGTTCTCACATAACAACAACATATCTGTTCCATCTCACCTTCACATTGTACTGCTAACTTTAGCTAACAGCACTAGCATTGATGACAGAACTAAAATCCTGGGTGATGTATCAAATATAATCCATGCATTTCATGTCAAGTTCAGGGGCAGCACAACATGTTTCTTAGGGCCGGTGGGCCGCACTGTGAGAAACTGTGATTTAAAGAAACTTGAGTCCATCCAAGGGTGTCAGACAAAAAAGTTTGGAGTCCACTGTTCTGTGTACATTTAATGACATCTGCTTCTGGTCTCTGTGGAGGTTGAAATAACTAATTTTAAGTCACTTTAGACTGTGCCAAATGAATGCACTTTGAAGTAAATGTGTTTGTTTGGCTGCAAGTCCAGAAGACATTGCTGTGACATGTGCGCCTTTCTGAAACATACATGCACTTTTTGTTTCCTTCAGAGTTCATGTGTCTGCAGAACAGAACAGTCATCGTCAGCCAGGCTTCTGACTAATCAGTAGTCCACTCTTTGAGCTGTGATGATGTGGCAGCATCAGTCATTTTGCGATTCCTTCCATGCTCACAGAATAAACACTTTCTATTGCTCCTTGCTATTTTTTCTTTATCTTCAAGTGCTCCATGCTTTACAATAATGATCTGAAACGTGCACTTGCAGAGTTACAATAAGTGGGACAAGCCTACCTCTATCTCTTGCACTTGCTCCTCATTGTTGATGTACATCTCTTGTAGGGAGTCCTCCAGCTCCTTGTTGCGTTCCAGGAGGGTCTTGCCGAGTTCAGCTGCCAAGTGCAGGTCTGACAGGAGCCAAGAAAGAAGAACAGACATAAACAGAAGAAAATGTTGAGCACTGGAGTTCACCGCACAGTGTCCGACTTCCTCTCGTCACCAGGAGCGATTTGGACAAGTGCTTTTAAGAGAATCACTCACTGCAGATGAGGTGCACATTAAGCATTTGAACCCTACCGGATCAGGCTACCTTAATTTGAAAATGAATTTAAGATGTGAAACATAAATATCCTGTGCTTGATTAAACCCCTCACGGTTTCTGAAATCCTGATTTTTCTGGCCTCTTTTTCTCTCTCAAGATGCTCTCGTGGAAGCTACGATAAGAGAAAACCTTTTTGTAGGAACTTACTAATAATCAGAAGGTTTGTATTTAAAGCTTCAAAACATTTCCATCATAATGAAAAGAAAGTACAGTGTTACAAACCTGTAGCCATCTGCACACCGGGGGGGGGGGGTCTGAGCAGTGAGAACATGGCAGACACCACCCTCACAGGTGCTGTTACATTACATTACATTTAATTTAGCCGACGCTTTCATCCAAAGTCCACGAGGATACAAACTCAGAACAGCGAGAATCTTGCAAGTACATTAGCTTCAAATAGGCCGAACCATTTGTTATTTTACAGCACAGCTTGAAGCATACATTATTCATCTCGTCTGGTAAGAAGAAGCCTAGCTGGACTGAGTAGGAGGAGGAGAATCCTCTGCATACTTGGAGCCCATAATAACACAGCACAGGAGGAGTGAAAAGACGGGAGGACACAGAGAGAGCCATTGACACCCAATACTGGACATGAATGCAGTGTTTTACTACCACAGTGTTGGGGCGTGAGCAATGACAGGAACACACACACACACACACATGCGTCCTCGTAGGTGTGGAACACACAAGATTAGATGTTACTGTTACTGTATGCCTGAATGCAGCTGTAATAAATCAGTACATAATATACTTAACAAGCATCATAATCTCTCACGCCTGTGTTGTTACATTTGTCTCCAAAGCTGCCGTGGGAGACAGGGACAGGCTGTAACTTCCTGTTTCAACAACGCAGAACTGATAGCAGAACACTGGTCTGAACCGCCGAGTGATAATAAGCTGAGCGAGAGTGTGTGAGGAGAGAGCACAGTGAGCCTTCACCACCACCCCCCCCACCCCCCCCCCTCCCAGGTCCAACTCAGTCACAGCTCTGTTTCTGTTCCTGAGGGCCGACACGTGCCGAGTCTTAGTTATGTAATTTCAGAATTGTGCGCACGGATGAGAGGAGCGAGAGGCTGTGCTGAGGAAATACCAATCACAAGATACCTAATGACACAAAAGGCTATCACATCACATGTCATCTTTCATGCAAAACTTGCAGAAAATGCTGTTTTCAGTCTCTCAAATATGGAAATTTCCTTTTTCTGTTTCATATCATATTTATATCTTTTGTTTTGTCAGTCCAAAACCCAGACATTTAAAAACATCACCCTCTACTTTGAGAAACTGGGATGAACATTCTTCCCTATTTTCTGACATTTTATAGACCAAACAATTAATCCAGAAAATAATCGATAATGAAAATAATCTTAATTTGAAGCGCTACATGGCATTTATCCCCAACTGTCCTCACGTTCAATCACATGCTCCTCTGCTGACACAAACATGACATCACCACACCAGCATCTGCTCAGACACACTTCATATGTTTACCAGATCATAAAGAACACCAAAGGTCCCCAGATCTCAGAGTTAACAGTGGAGAAATTGCATAACAGCAGCATTTCCGGGGCAGAAATCATGCCCGACGATGAGCGCATGCTGGATGACGTGTGGCTGAAGCATCAAATCTGACCCCAAAGCCGGGAATCTCTGATCCCAACTAAGGAGGTCTAGTCTGGGGCTCCCTAATCAGATCAGCCATGGGCTTAATGGCTCTGTGCTGAGATGAGATACAGACAGCATGGCGACACACACACACACACACACACACACACACACACACACACACACACACACACACACACACACACACACACACACACACACACACACACGCACACACACACACACACACACACACACACACACCGCAGAATCCACCTGCTCTATGACTACAATAATGAGGCACAAAGCTGCTTTAGTTCTCTGGGTCAGAAGGTAATCAGGGGATGGGGCGATGCAGAGGGACACACATTTCTCCTCTGAGATGCACTGTGGATGAAAGTGCATCCATTTAAGTCAGCTGATAACACTGCATCACATTATGCATCAGTGCAAAACAACACAACACTGCTGATAGATGTCCTGCCTTTGCCTTCCATGTTCATTTAAGGTCACATGCAGGACAGTTTCGAGGTGAAAAATAGTCACAAAATCAATCACTGTTTCAACAACACCCGAAATAATTGCCACTTCCTCCCCACTGTTGATCACATCCCTCTCTGTCACCCAGCCCCACAACTGAGTGGATGCAAAGTGCTTGATAGATTTTTTTTTTAAAAGAGTGCTGGGATTTAAGATGTGAGCTGTAAGAAGGGAGATGAAACAGAGACTCAGTCAGACAGCAGGACTATTCTGGGAAACATCACTGACAAGATCAAAATAATTGGCAGAGGAAGACAGCAGAGAGAGGCAGAGACAGACTCGGATGAGGAGACTGACAGAGACATTGGTTTACAGTTTTCATAGTGCGTGCACATGAAATGTGTTTTACAGTGGATGCAACCCCCTCCCTGCGTTCCATCTACTCCTTCCTCCATGAATCCATTTATCCCAAAAGACAAACCAGGACCCCAGTGATTGTGTATAGGGCATTGTTACATCCCCCCACAAACCTAAGACATGATGTCTCACCTTGCTCCAGGTCCCGCTGGTCGTACCACGGCTCCTCTTCCTCCGTCACAAACTCCTCCATCCTGCCTGCACGGAGCATCGATGTTGATGAACTTCTTCTTCTTCTTCTTTTTCACCGGCGATGTGATGATCTGCTAATTCACGGACGACTCGCCCGGAAGTGACACCAAACAACAGCGGCGCAGCCTCCCCAAGTGTGTAACCCTTTAAGACAAATGACTTAAAATCCCGGCAGCGCACCTGCTTCTTCAGCCGTCTGCAAATATGAAGCAAGACCGCACGAGGCGGCCGTTCACACCTGCAGACCTGAAATAAAACAGTTAGTACAGCAGCTGGAGAGAGTGCCAGTGTTTCTTGTGTCTGTCTCATCAGTCTCTGATGTGCAGCAGGGCCCTGCAGACGCAGGTTGGCAGCCCGCTCGCCGCTCAGTGGCTGAATGCTGCTGCTGCGTTCAAGTGCTGTCGGAAATGTTGCTTGTGATGTGGGCACTTTACAACACAGCCTGCTGCTGCAAGCACTGCTTTTTAAAGGTTGTTTTATTACTGCTGTCTATACATATTTGAATACTGGTTTGACTACATCATCACTTATTGGTGTGGCTAATTTTCTTTCAGCTTTCTGGCACATAACCTGTTTTTAAGTCATTGCTTTAAAAAAAAAAAAAATGTTTATAGGAAAGCCTTTTTTGTAACTTTTGAGCTTGTTTTACCTTCTTTTGTTCTGTTTTGCTTCTCTGCACACTACTTTTTTGGTTCTCATTATTGTTTTCATTATAGTAATTATAATAAATCCTCTTTTTAACATTTAATAGGAAAGCTTTTTTTATACCAAATTAGTTTTTAATGTTTTGCCTTTCTGCACACTTTGTTGTTCATTATAACAATATTTTGTTTTGTTACCTTTTACATTTTTTATTGTCATGCATTTTTTTAACCACTTTATAACCTTGTTTATAGAAATGCTATACAAATAAAGCTATTATTATTATTATTATTATTATTATTATTATTATTATTATTATTATTATATACTTGACATGTTTATTTAATATTATATAATTATAACGTTCAAGAGTTTGCAAGCCACAAGGTGAAACTATCCCCAACACTAGATGTCCCATCTTATTATTATTATTATTATTATTATTATTATTATTATTATTATTATTATTACAAGCACTAAACAGAAATAATGAAGGTCTGACACAGGGATCCTCTTCTAGGCAGGGCACTAATATTAAATAATAACTGTGGATCCATGTTATCCTGTCAGTTAATATTGTGTTTAGTGGTGCATATTGCCAACACATTTCCAATTTAATCAGCACAATCCTATTAAAACAAAGGAAGTGGAGCTTTCTGCCCAAGTTGGTATTCCAAAAGAAAGAGAAATATTTAGGTCATAATAACTCATTTCATTTCTTGTGTCTGTCTTTGTGGCCATTTTCAAAGTTATGGCTTAGTGGGAAATAAAGTTGTATTCTATCAATGTCTATATTATAAAAGCTTAGAGAGGGGTATGTTTAGGAACACGTTTGTTTCATAGCTCAACATGCGCCAGCCTTCGACACTCATTACACTTATTCAGTCACCAAAAGTGCCTCTTAAATGCAACATTAACGACACTACTGTTATATTTTTCTCATTAAATGTAATCATCTTTACAACCCTTCTTTTTTCATTGTCTGAATATAGGAAAATGAAAGTCGTAAGTTACGAGGAGCACCTGAAGGCAGCACCACTGGAGGTGACGTCACCTTCTATTTGACAGCGTCCCCGACACGGACCTCTCCTCTTCCCAGCCCTCCAATAAGTTTAATTGTCCAATTGAATTCATTTGTGTTGCTGCATTAACACACAGTAAGGCTCTCACACGGGTTTGTCCTATTCAGCATAGACTTTATTGTAAACATTTAGGAGCAAAGAGTACACAGACTGTGGCTGTTCAGACTGCACAGCCAGGCCTCTGTGTCCATCAGTGCTTCCAGTACTCTTTGGGTTGCCTCCTGACTGTGGAGACAGAGACGGTGGCCTCTCACAGCCCTGACAGACAGACAGGCATTATAACTAAGGAACCTTTCCCTCATTGGAAACCACATTGCTAATAAAAGAAAGAAAATAAAAACATTTTGCAAAATAATCTCCCTTAACCAAGAGACATAACCAAAGATTAGAAATGTGGTCCATCTTTAAATCAAGAACACACACACACACAACAGGACAGTTTCATATCATACCGTATATACCACTGATGTCCAGTCACAATGTTCTTTGTTCTGCAGTCAAAGACAAAATATGTAGCAGCAAGAAAAATACCTTTCAACACAGAACCGTCTGCTTTATGTCAAATATTTAAACATCGATCCAGTTTCTCGTATGTTTTATCCCAAAGTTCTTCACATTACTGTCAAACATTTCCACAATGCCATGCTAGCAGTCTGTCGCTCCGTCCGCCACATTAGTCCAGACTGAAAAACCTAGCGTGGCTCTAGACACTTATAGTCTTGTTTATTCCAACCCGCCTCTGGTTTTCATATTTTCAGCTCATTATGCAAATCAACTTGCATGTTACATGTTTTACTGAAGATTTAAGTGTGATATTATTAACCTAAAGAAAAGAAGAGTGCAGTACTACAGAAGAGCCATTCTGTAGTGAAATAAACGAAGACCAATCGCTGCCTGTAGAAGACTACGTATTTGATGAACAAAGCATGTAATAAGTAAAGTGTACACACATTTCTGTTAAAGGGCTGAAACATGAACAACACCAGTCATATCCGTATGCACACAGTTTTATCTCTGCTCTCTCAGGCGGTAACAGTATCACATATTATAGCTTAATTATTGACATAAACCGGGAAAAAAGCAGAACATCAACCATAAACCTCGTCAGCAGGCGTCTGTGGTGAAGCGTGAGTTCACTGGGAGGAGAGAAGCGTAGGCACTGACAAAAGAAGAAGGGCTTGACCCTTAAAAATGGCTACATTTCCACTTCCCATCATTCCTGGTTCTCTGTGGTTTTACAGCTCTGCGGTCTTTTAAGGTGCTTCCAGTCTGCTTCGCTCTCACAGCGTCCGACTTTGTTGAAGAACTTCTTGATGATGACTTTGGCTTCTGCTTTAACTGTGGACACAGAGACGAGCGTCAAAGAGGAGTCCATCGCATGCAGCGGAGCACAAGGTTTAGATTATTTATTTCCCGCTTACCTTGGCCTTTCCCCCGACTCCTCCCCTCTGCGAGAAGGTGAGATAAATAGCGAGCAAAGGACTTAAACAGCTCCTGCAGCAAAAGAAAACAATGGCTGAGAAGTCATTTTATTACACGCCGCATTTCTGCATACATGAAACTATACCAATCTCTCTCACCTTTGTGGCAAACTTTCCCTGCGTGTAAAAGGGGTCCAGGTAGCGGACCACGATATCAGCCGCTTCCTTCAGCGTCACGGGCGTGGGGGGCTCGTTGGCGGAGAGCAGGGCCCGCTCCTGCACATTGGGGTTGAAGGTTACTCTTCTTTCTACGGGGCGGCTGCGCTTCACTGGAGGAGACGACTCTCCGTTTGCTTTTATATCATCTGTCAACTGGACACACACACACACACACACACACACACACACACACACACACACACACACACACACACACACACACACACACACACACACACACACACACACACACACACACACACACACACACACACACACAGTCAGTCACTGAGCGGGAGATGCATCTGAGAATGGATGGATGGGAAACGGACACACTTACTTCTTGTGTCGGAGGTGGTTCAGCTGCTTCCTCTGGTTTGTTTTGTCTGTATGAGAAGTGAAATATGTTAGAGACTTTTCCATCAACCTTTTCATAAAATTGTGCATTAAGGCATTTACTCAAGTACTGTACTTCAGTATTATTTTGAGGTACTTGATCATTCACTTTGTTTTTTACTACGATATACTTCTACTCCACCACAATTCAGTATTGTACCTTTTTAAACCACTATATTTGTTTTCTAACTTTAGTTACTAGTTACTTTGCAGATTAATAATGCAATATATGCAATAATATAAATCAACAAATAAAAATGTGTACCGTTAATATAAAATAAGCTAAAGGGGGAATTTCACAAGTTAGTGTGTTACAATAAGATCCATCTTTAACAGCTGCAACATTAAAGTGATGTACACATTAATGCATCAGTTGTAATAATTCAATGGTAGAATATACATACATATATATATATATATATATATATATATATATATATATATAAAAATAATTCTGAAATGGGACATTCTGCATAATGAATACTTTTACTTAAGTTAAAAAGTTAAGTTGAAAGAGTTTTTCTACACTGTGGTCTTATTACTTTTACTTAAGTCTGAGTACTTGTACCACTATGAGGGCGTCTTACTCTGCAGTGGACTTCATATACTCTTTAGAGGCGTCTTGAAGCCACTTCAGCGCCAACGTCTCTGTTTTATGTGTTTCCTCCTCTTCATCTTCATCTTCATCGTCATCATCAGGTATAACTATTAGTTCGTTATTACTTTCTTCTTGCATCACGTCCTGAGTCTCCACAGGACTCATTCCTACGTCTTCCACAGTGATAGGTGAGTGTTGGATTTCTTCAGCGACCACCATGGTGGTATGAGAAAACATATCATCGAGTCCCGGCAGCATCTCCGCCTCCTCTTGGCTTTCCTCCGGCGTTTCTTTCTTCGCAAAGTATTGCAAAATGTTGCGAGAGCTCTTTGCCGCTTCAGCTAGCTTCTGCTGCTTCTTGCTCACGGCCCTGCCCGCCTTCGTCGGGCTACTCAGGGAGGCGGCGACGGCTCTGATGGACGATGTTAAAGCCACAGATGCATCTTCGTTTGTCTCTCCAGAGCTTCCTGAGCTGTCGTTGTGAAACCCGCCGCTCTCTGTCCCTTTGTTAGACACAGACTCCAACATGGAGGGCTTTAGCAGATCCTTAGCAGTCATGAAGGGGTTGGAGGATCCCCTCAGGCCTGCTCCGACTCTCTTACGCTTCATCTGGAGGAAGAATGCAACAAAAAGATTATAATACAGATAATACACTGCAGCCACAAGTAGGGCTGCAACTCACAATTATTCTGCAGATTATATTCTAGATTAATTGTTTCAAATTGTTTGGTCTAAATAGTGAAACATGTCGATCCCATCTTATCTTTAAATGTCTTTTGTCAGAACAAAACCAGAAGATATTCACTTTCATATGATACCAAGGGAGGAAGCAGGACATCTATATTTCACAGGTTAAATACAGTCATGAAAAATGACAAACAATGAATCGATGATCAATTCAGTTGGCGATTATTTTTCTGTCACTCGACTAAATTGATTGGTCAACTGATGGTTGCAGCTCTAGCCACAAGAATCCACAATAACTGCTTGTAAACTAGCAACTGTGCGGTAAAGCGTTTCTCACCGAGTAGATTTCAGATGCAGATGTGAACCCCTGCAGCTCCTCAGAAAAGGAGGAAGAAGAGGAGGAGGGTGCTTCCTCTTTGACTTTTGACTCATTTTCTCTGGGTTCACTGCTGCCGGCAGTCTTCACAGCGTCTCCTTTTTCTCCAGGTGCTGTCCTCTTCAGCTCCGAGACCTTTAAAACAAGATACGAGTTAGCAGCATACCTCCCGATGCTGTGTGAGGGCAGAGCAGTCAGTCGTTACCTTCTTTAGGAGAGCACCTTTGTACAAGTTGGAAGACTTGCTGCTCTTGAAGACCCCGTGTTCGATATCCACCGCTAAAGACTGGGTGTCACTGCGGAGAGACGGAGAAGACATGGAAGACAATGAGGAGCGACTGTCGGGAAAAGAACACACATGAATGATGTTTGAAGCATGCGTCTCCATAATTACTTGAATGCGTCTTCTGCCCTCTGGTGGCTGTATAATGCTTCCTGCAAGAGGCACAAGCAGTGCTCTCTGGCCTGAAATAGAATATATAAAAAGGTTTGTAAATTCAAACTGAAATTGTCAAGAAAGATCAAAGCTACAGGTATTAATAATTAAAGATTTTCTTTTAATTTTTGTATATAGAAAGACATCATTTGACATAAATGTTTACAGGATGTTAACTTTCTGCAAATCATCTACTGCAGGCTCATTATTTCCCTTTCAGGTGCTGTACACAAACATCAATAGTGTTGGTGTTGCTCAGTTGAAACGTTGGCTCTGCCGCCCGTCTTCACATCTCATGACACACGAGTCGCTGGATTCTTGGAGTCGTGTTCATGAGTGCAGCAGGTACGGGGAAAGTGTTCAAGTACCTTAACAGTGAGTTTAGGGATCCTCTGACTGCTGGCCTCTCTGAGTTGGCAGTCAGCATCTACACAGCAGGATAAACAGGTTATATGTGCAGATCAGCCTGGATATTTATTCATAATGTATTTGTATTCTTCTATTGATATTTACCTGGGGCAACAAAGCCTTCCTTCTGACTCTAAAGAAACAAACAGACACAACTTCATTCTCAGATATTCACTAAAACAATCAAACATTGAATATTTGTACAGAGAAGTGACACACTGGAACACATCCGCCATCTTTGCAGCATTACCAATCCACACTTAATTCTTAAACTGCCAAATGAGCCTATTTGAGAGTTCATCTCGGGGGCTGTGTTAGTCTCTCCCCCTCATTTCCTGTCCTCTCTGTATTAGCACTATCCAATAAATACTGAAGCCCTGAGAGGAAAGCGTGAAATGATTTCTGCGGATCCGTTTTCCATGTCTGATCTAAATTATGTATAAGAACAGTTAAAAAAAAAAAAGGTTTTGCCAGGATCATTGTTCTTAATTACTGTTTGTTCATCTGTGAAAACAGGTTTTGGAAGATAAATGTTCTTTCTTTTCGTCGTTGAATAATTATGTCTGCCACAAGAGGTGGGTGAGTTTTAATTGGAGGAAAACATGAATGTTTTTAGCCTATGCCTATATACTGTATGCAACATGGGGTAATGGGCACTTCAGCCTCTTGTGGCCCAAGTTATTATTGCAACAACAAACACAATTAGTTTTACAACAAGTAAGAGTATCATCTCTTCATCTTTTTATCCTTTTACACATGTGTGTGAAATTGTCATAATTAGCACATTCATTCTTGAGTTATGGCCAAAGTGACCTTGATCTTTCATCACCAAATTCTAATCAGCGCCAGGAAGTGGAAAGAAATTCTCTCCAGACGTTGCTGAGATAACGCATTCACGAGAATGGGACGGACGGTCAGGCAACCCGACAACAGTGGCTTTAAAAGTTAGTCACTTCCTCGTTAAAAGAGAAGAGCAGCTGTGGTCATCTTGAATCTGGTCAGTTACTACTGACTTCAATAGTGACACGTTTTCAAAGCAGGAAAAAAGTACCATCAGTAGAATGTTTTTAATCCCTTTTACAGATTAAACATATCGTTTGGCTTTAGCGAGTGATCGGGGTGACGATGGCCTCCTTTCCATCACAACAAATCCAAACGTCTTGTTGTTTATGTCCGTTTCTAACATTTTACAATGGTTCATTCTGAACATTCTGCATTCCTGCTCTTATTGATGTTGTGTAAACTGGACAAGCTCCACTTGGACCTGCTGACAAATAGTTTAACTTCAAAGTCCCAGTGAACATGTGTGAGCGATTTACCACAGTCCTCACTTACAGGGGGCCTCAACAGCCCCGGACTTCCTGCTGCCAACAGCTGGCATACAGATGCACCGAGACCAAACACAAACATAAAGTTGTTCTTCTAGTTATAGAAAATATACATTTATTTAAAAAAAAGACTTTGTGTGTTGCCGATTACCTTCCGCATGTTCATCTGCTTCTTGAAGAGGTTGGAAAATTCCTTTTTCCTCGTTGAGCCATCGTCTTCACCACTACTGGTGTCCCCTTCATCAAACCTGCGAGGTGTGATGTCAGTGTCAATCCACAGCTTCACCACTACTTCACGTCACAAAAGCAAATACAAGAGGGACAAATGTCTCTAAAGTTGTCCTGCCTTTCAAAGCCGTAGCCCTTCTTTCCTCCTTCATAAAAGCCCGGCAGGAAACCGAACGGTCCCGAGGGCGCATTGCTCTGAGCTTCGGTCTTGGTGCTGAGGGCACTCGCCTTCTCCAGCTGGGCGCGCACGGCTTTGGGGTCACGACAGTAGTCGCAGGCGCCCACACAGTTTGGCGTCTTGTCCCCGAAGAACTTGGAGATGGTTTCATGGCGACAACTGTTGGGAGGATTAGGAGATAGCGCTTCAAACTAAATGCATGTAAAGATATTAATACATCTCCTGTGAGTCAGAACACATTCAGTCAGTCAGACGGTGGTTGCATAATACAGTCCGCATTTACGAGGTCAAGCCTGATGATGTTTGTGAGCACACAGCAAACATCTCTCCATCATACACGGACATCTAGTGCATCATTGATCTGTTAGCTATTGTGTAACCACACGCTACTATGTTCAATGTTTCTGTTCCTCGATGAGTCAAACAACAAGCAAACAAACAAAGCTAATAGACAGAGTTATTAGCTTCAGTATTGACCTCAGTGCTTCTTAATGTTCTGATAACAAGAACACATGAGAGCACATTAATTCTTGATTTGGTAAAGTAATTAGTCTTACTTTTTTGGGACACAGAACAATTGTAAAATCCCATCTTTGGATGTGATTATTGCAAAGACATTTCTAGAAAAAAGCCCTCACACTTCTGTATCAGATGCAGTCTTATGTAACAGCCAATATTCACACGACCACACACTCTCACATAGCGTCTGTTTGGGAGACAGCCCATTAGACGAGCCACTTCAACAACATACTCGCTGGAAATGGAAAAGCCGTCTCCACAGCCGTGAAGAAAAAAAAAAGAGAGAGAGAGAGAAGCAGTTTCACCAAAGGAGGTGGGGAAAGGCAGAGAGACACACAAAGACTCTGTGAAGCAACAGTCACTCCCAGCGAGGACGGCCAAAGAGAAAACAGCCTCTGAGGCAGACAAACTAAAGTGAGGCGAGCAGCACACAGCGAACTACTCTGCAAACAACAACCGTGAATAGCAAGAGCAGGAAACCAGAGGAGCATAGAAGAGAAAGATGTTTTGTTTTGTGTGTCATCTCACTTTTCCTTCACTCCACATGCAGAGGATCATCAGTACCTGAGGAATTATCCCTCCTGGCCTTAATCTCAACCGGCCTGCTTATCTCTGTCTCTAGGTAACGTATGGCACGTTTTCAACAACAAACTAACACGCTGACAAATAAAACAGCAGGTAACTCCTTCAGGGAAGACATGTCGCGTTCATCACCGTCTCCTCCTCATCAACTGGTCTGTTTACTTCTCTATTGTATTTTTTTGCAGTCAGTCTGGGCTGAGCTGAGCGTGTGAAAACAACAGAGACTCTCACAGGGTAAGCTCATTTCACTGTGTGTGTGTGTGTGTGTGTGTGTGTGTGTGTGTGTGTGTGTGTGTGTGTGTAAATGAAGTTTGAGATGCAAAGCACCTGAGGAATACTGCAGGTCGAGAAGAATGTGAAGAATGTGTTCAGAAATACAGACTTTAAAATGTAACTGTGTAGCCATACCAATAGGCTTTTAACAGCGAGGTGTGTAAGGGGTTTCTCAGTACTCGTACGTGTCTACGATAACACTCAGTGGGTAAAGAAATGATGCGAAGTTCTATACATCTTTGTCTGCAGATTCAAATGATTTTAAGTATTTCATTTAATATTCAAAAATGGATGCACATAGAAACTAAAATGAACACACACCATGAACTGACTGAGAAAATGTCCTTTATCAGTCAGAGTCATCTGCCACACCAGCTGACCAACTAGGGGACTTTTTAAAAATTGATAACAGCCTCTAGTCTGATCTCTGCATGTTCTGAACACGTCCAAATGATATTTAATTCAGTTAACAGCAAGTTAACTGACAGTTGTCATTAGGACACAATGGCGACAATCATTTAAACTGAATTAGTAATTCAACACAGAACAAACGCCCTAGTATATTTGGGACCAAATCACATAAAGACCTTAGCCCATTGGTGCCCAAAGACTATATTCAGTATGATAAAAAATGCCACATGGTCTAGAGTCTTGGAATCTGGTACGGACATACTTTGGGAGAGCATCTAAAAGCCCAACTTTGACATTTTTCGATCACATTTATCAATAGTGAGGAAAAATATGTGAGCCTATATTTGTGCTATGTTTGTATATGTGTGCCCTATAACGCTTTATGAGTTCATAGATATCAAATATTTGACTTTATTCCTTATACTTTCTGAGATACAGACATTTTCTTATCATGCTATATTTAGTCTTTGGGCACATGGGACTACTGTTTCTTCCTAAAATATTATTAAATATATAGAACAGGACAGTGGTGACTGTCCCATGTGATAAAGTATATATTTTTTTTTTAAACAGCTAAACTGTTTGCCCTATTTGGATTTCTACAGATGTGTGCTTAGAGCCCAGAGAAGAGAACACTTCTGCTATAGGGAATCCAACCTTTCTGTTCTGGACACAAACGGGTAAAAGGAACTTTAAATTCGATGTTTTGCAGTCAGTTAGCTTAACTTAGTATATTCTATCTATACAGTGTTTGTAAGTATATTGTGTTTTGTAATGCAATCCAATATAGCAAAACCAGCAAATAGCTGAGCCCACAGACGGTCACACCCAGTGTCAGTTGATTTACTCTGGAGCACAAAAACCCATTCAACAGTCAATCACTTAGTACTTACGCCACCTACCAAAATTATTTAACACATTACATTCTGTTCACATTCAATACAATGAGACAGGTGCCCGGAGAGTCTTCTGTTTAACAGTTAAACACAGAGAAGGATGCTGTTTTGTCGTAGTAGTGACAGTAGTGAACCCCCATCCCCCCATCATATTACACTGGTGAACAGACTCACTCTTCTTGGCAAGAAAAACCACATGCTTTACATATGTACTTTCTCACTGTCATCCTCCTACTTTCTCTTAAAAAAGGGGAACTTACAGTTAAACAGCGTTTTATCATGTTCGTAGACAAAACGCTGAAAGTCATGAGCATCCGCAATGTCCTCTCACACACACACACACACACACTCAGAGTGACAGCAACAAGCAACAGGAGTTACATCCTGATGCCACTGAACACAGGCAAACAAGGGAGACGCTGTGTAAACCAATTCCAAGCATGACCTTTTCCCTGTAAATGCTTCCACCTCACTAGGATGGATGCCAGAGAGGAGACGCTGAGCATCCTGAACAGGATATGGGTCAAGCTGCAGGGTCTTCCCAACGCCAACCCGATAGAGCTGGGAGCTTTCTTTGTCATCTTAACCTTCATCTGTGAGTCTCCACTCTCTATTATTATTCATTTCTGTATTTTATTTTAAGGAGTGAGCTGGTCAGGATGTTGTTTTTATTTGCTCTCCCACAGTTGTGGTCCTGCTCATGACAGTGCTGACCTGCGTGAACTGCTGCTGCTGCTGCTGCTGCCGCTGTCGCAAAACCAAGACAAAGGATTTGGTCATTTGAGTAAATGTGGTGGGATGGGGACGGTGCGAAACGTCTTCTGAAACAGGCTTTCTCCGCAACTCTCTGATGCATAAAGAAACTCTGGCTGAGAGTCATGGCCATATATTCAATAGACATTCAAGACATTTCTGTGAGCGACAAAGCCAAATACAGGGTGTGTTCAGTGGCATTAGAGGAGCCCAACCCTTGTGCAACAAAACAGCTGGCAAATACAGAGAAGGATGTTCTGACTGGCTGCCAGATACACTTGCTAAAGCTGGCCGGTTTTCAGGAGAATCTACATTCCATGGAGCATCCCTGCGCTTTAAAGAGCAACAACAACGCTTCTGACCCGAGGCAAATACGTGGAATATGAGCTATAGAAATGTGTGGAATCATTTTTAAGAAACAGCCGCAAGTTGCACAGGTAGATATGAAAGGGAAAAGCCAAATTTGTTTGTAAATGTTTTTCTAAATATAACTATGTGTCATTTCTAAAGGAATTATTATTGGCAGTCAGACTTAAGAGTTAGGTAAGATGTAAGCGTTTCTGACACGCTTAACAACGAAGGTTAGAAGAGGGATCAAGTCTGCCCTCTGCTGTACACAAACGGAAATTAACAATGGTTTTACTTTAAATAGCACAGTCATGGAAGTTGTGTTAAATGTATAAAGTTGCATGTTATATTACGTGCAAAGGGTGAATACACTATGTGATGATGTGATGCTTTGACTACACTTTTGTACGCAATAAACTAAATGTGACGTGCACGCTTTACTCACGCTTCTTGAACACAGTACGACACCATGGCATCGAAGTCTGTAATGGCGGATTTGTCCACGTCCTTTGCAGAGCCACGTTTTTTCTGTAGACAAGTTTACAAAATGTTCACAAACCTGAGTTTCACAGGAGCTCTTTATAACTTATTGTTATTGTTATTGTGCTGACCTGTTTGCGGGCAACCTCCTTGCGGATGAGGAAGTTAAGTTGCTCCTTATCTCTCGGGGAGTAGTATGTACGACAGGAGGAAGGCAGCCCGTCTCTCCCGGCTCGCCCAGACTCTTGGTAGTAACTGGCGAGGGACTTAGCAAAGTTCCAGTGAGCTACAAACCTGCGGGATTAACGAAAAACATCAGCAAATGCCAACTTAAATTCTGTACACAATACAAAATTATACATCCAAACTTTGTTGCCTCACCTGACATTGGCCTTGTCTACGCCCATACCAAAGCTGATGGTGGCTACAATAACCAGCACCTTCCCCTGCATCCACTCATTCTGGGTCTCTGTGCGATCTCCTGTCCTCAGGCCTGCAGTATAAAAGCAGAAGTCGAGCATGTTAGCCCAAATCTTTGTGTTTTCTAATTCTACACCTACATGGAGGGAACACAGTCTAACCTGCATGATAAGGTTTGGACAAGACTCCATGCTTGGTCAGCTGGTGAGCCACTGTTTCACAGCCGTCCCTGGTCCGACAGTACACAATCCCACAACCCTGTTCATAAACAGTACATGGGTTAAAGAAAGCATCTTATTCTCATGTTCAAGGGGAAAATATCAGATAATATTGGCTCAAGGATTTGCAAGGATTGTACGCAACATTAAAGAAAAGGAAATTGAGGGTGGTGCCAATATGTATATTGAGAGTTTAGAATGATATATCGGCTCAAAACTGCCGTGATGTAAGACGTAACTGTAACACCTGTCAACGTTACACATCATAAACGATAGAAAAGCAGCAGTCCATGCTTCAGGTTTGACCTGAGAATTCATGTTCAAATCCATCGTATTAAAACTACTCCTATATTTTTCAAACAAAATGTTTTTGAGGTCATTTGGGAAAAGCACTGAGAAGTTTATTGTTAAACTGTAAAATGTCCTGCTGAGTACATGCATACTGTAAATGACAGTACTGTATCATAAGGCATCTTTATCAAAAAAGTGTTTAGGTTATGTGTTGTGTTATGTACAAAACTGAATAAAGGCTGATATATCATCATTGGAATTGTTCAACTCTCAAATATAGATGTTGGTATTGTCCTCAAAAACCTCGTATCAGTTTTTAAGGCTTTGGGTTATTTTGATAAAATCTGCTAACTTTAAAATGACTTTTATTGCACATAACAACTAAAACTGTCTCTTCTATTCAGATGTTTCTGTTTATGAGCTGTTCTTTGTCTACTGCTCCAACATCACTTTAAGGTACACTGCCGTTCAAAGGTTTGGAGCCGGTCATATTGTCACATTTTTCTTATTTTTTCCAATAATGGATATTTTTTGTTTTGTTCCCAAAAGAAGAAGAATTTAATTATTCAAAATTCCATTTAGTCGACGTTCCCAGTGTTGCATGGCACGGGGAGAATACAGTTTGAACTTTTGGCCATTTGCAGTCTACCAGCAGTTAGATTAAATACACGCCATTAGTCAGTCCATATATGTTCAGTTGAAGTTACACTTTTGAACAGCAGTGTGAACGTTAAAAACAATAGATGCAGCTGTTGATCATTCAGAGAACAGGAGAGGATCCACACAAACAATCCCAACCTGTCTGTCAGAGCTGCTGTCCAGTGCCAGTGCCTTCTGAATGAAAGCGTAGAGGTGGGCGTAGGGGTTTGGCAGCAGCTCCCTGAAGATCACATCGTAGTGTAAGTTACTGCGGAAGACAGGTGTCACAAAAGACAACGGCGAGCGTAGCGTCAGGGACTGAATAATGTCCTCTTTTACATTCTTTGGCGCGGTCGCCGTCAGAGCCAAACAGGGAACCCCCGGGAAGCGACCACGCAGCTTTCCCAGTTTGAGGTAGTCTGGCCTGAAATCGTGTCCCCACTGGGAGACGCAGTGAGCCTCGTCCACAGCCAGGTAAGACAGCAGGCCGCGGGAGCACAAGTCCGTCAGGCAGGGCTGGAACGAAGGAGAGGCCACCATCTCCGGAGTGATGTAGAGCATTTTTAGCTTGGGACTGCTGCTCCTTAAGTCAGCCAGGATCAGGCTGCGCTCGCCTGCTGGGAGCTTGGAGTTGATGGAGCAGGCAGGGATGTTCAGACTCTGCAGGCGGTCGACTTGGTCCTGGGGAGAAACACAGGAATCATTCATCAGTGGTAGAAGAAGTATTCAGATCCTGTACTGCAGTAAAAGTATTAATACCACACTGTAATACTCCACTACAAGTTAAAGTCCTGCATTCAAAACCTATTATTATGCATTATCAGCTAAATGTACTTAAAGTATGAAAAGTAAAATAACTCATTGTGCAGTAAAATGTTCTCCGTCGGTGTTTTATTGTTATATATGATGTTTCTGGAATAATATTACTGCTGTATTAATTAGTATGTGGCATTTTACTGCTGTAGATGTTTGCGGTTGTGCTAATTTCAACCCGTGTATATACTGTTTTGTAGTCTAATCTACAGCAATGCATCACATTATTTAGATCATCATCATGTTTGCAGCGTCACTGTCCTGTGAGAGCCACATATCTCTAAAAAGTCAACTTTACATGAGCTCAGAAAAACAGTTTTCAGCTTTGTGATTATGAATTTACCAGCTGATCCTTTTTTCAATTGTTTATTTATCTTAAGAAGTAATCAAATGTTCCTTAATCCTTGAGTTTATCACAAACATTCAAAAGCAACACATCTGGAGATACATGATTTTCACTGGACAGGAAGGGGATGGAAAACGGTCTTCTGAAAAGTAACTAAAAGGTGTCAGACAAATGTAGTAAAAAGTACAATATTTCTCTCTGAGATGTATTGGAATCAAATTATATAGTTGCATAAAATGGAAATACTCTATTAATGTACAAGTATGTCAAATTTGTATTTAACTACAGTAAATGCACGTTGTTACATTCCACCACTGTGATTAACACATAACTTAGATTGCACACAGCATTGGAGCAGTCCCAATCAAAGACCGAGACTGACCTGAATGAGAGCGATTAGCGGGGATATAACCAGAGTGATGCCCTCAGCCAGGACTGCAGGCAGCTGGTAACAGAGGGACTTTCCTGCTCCAGTGGGCATGCACACAAACACATCCCTGTCGCCTGCAGGAAGACAACACCAGTCACCACCGAGCCACATGAATCTCTCTCTGACAACACTGCATGTGATGTATGATTCAAACTGAGCCTCACATTTAAACATTAACAAATCCACCAGTTAGGTTGTATTGTTGCTGGCTAACGTCTGCTAGTTAGCATATACATATATAAATATATATATATAAAATAAACACAACAGACTAATGTTCGCTGATTTACCTTTGAGGACTGCTTTGACAACATCTTCCTGTAGTTTGGACCGAAAGTTGTCAAACCCAAAGTGGGTTTTTAAAGCCTGTTTTAAAGTTGTTGTCATCGTTTATCTCTGCAAAGAACTCATATGAATCTCTCTGGTGTTGTCGCACTCCGATGACATCATTACAGACGCGGAAAAAACGGAATGTGAAAATAATATATTTTTAATTCTGTGTTTAGAGATTCAATTTTATTTATTCATATATACTATTTATTTGTATGTGTTGTTTTATATTTGTGTGATTATGGCTGAAAGAGTTGCCTCGTGTTCTTTATGTTGTTCACTGGTTTGTGTTAGAGCTCTCTGATTGGTCGAGCTGGTACACAGCGGATCACAGCTGCTGGACACATTACGCACTAGTATAATGGCCACAAGTGAGATATATTACTTAAGTAGAAAGTGTATAAATACTCTCTTAAATGTAAAAGTATGGCAAAGGTCTTAGCATGAAGATATACTTAAAGTACCAAAAGTATGCCTACAAGTAGTCATTATGCAGAATGGCCCATTTCATAATAATGTATATTACATTACAATAATTGAATTATTAAAGTGTTCATTCTTTAATGTTAGTGCTGCTAAAGCTGGGGCTAATTTATTGCATGTATATACTGCTGATAGCTTGTGAATTTCCATCAGGGATCAACAATCTCTTTTTATCAACCTACCTACTACATAAGACTTTAAAAGATCAGTTACTGGATCTACTTTCAGGCTGAGATGCTGTTTCTATACTACTCTCCTCCTCTGCAGAAAAGCGGCTTATTTAAGTGTGCTCAAAATAATTAGTGGTAAGGATGGTAAATAACCATAACAGGTTTCTGTTATGGTTATTTACCATCCTTACCACTAATTGTTCTGTTTAGAAGAGAGATTGTGAGGAAAGAGAAACAAGAGAAGATGGTGAGGCTGAAAACTGACACCTCAAGCTTATTTACCCAAGATACTGTGACCTAGGTTGGAACATTTATAAGTGACGGAATGGACTGTTCTTTCTCTGCAATCTATGTGGGCAATAATAGTGCAAGACAATATCTATTAAAACTATTATAAGCTGTATCACAACAATGGTTACAGACTAAACCTCCAACAAAGACTTACTAGATAAATATTGTTAATAATATTCAAAGTATGGAGATAATGACTTTTACACTAAATCTACAGGTTTAGGTCAGATTAGTCTTTCTAAATGTTAAATATTACTATTCCTTTTTTTGTGATATACAGTATATAGATAACATATTATGTCTAATGTAGTAATAAACAGACCAAAAAAGTAAGACATGTATTTGGTTTATTTATCATTCACAGAAAGGCATTCTTACTGCAGGGTTAATTTTGCACAATACATTACATTAATACTATAGGTTTTCTTTCAAATATATGAAAATACATTATGTGTGAGCAAAGAGTAGCACTGTAACTCTATAGTGAGGAAGTGTTTGCGACGATCACATTAAAGCAGCAGCAGCAGCATAGACAGTGGTCACATAGTGGAGCTATTCAATAGCACATTTAATGGTCTTTAACATCAGGATCTCTGATTCCTCCCAGTGATTAGTATACAACCATTTATCATAGTTTATTATGATATCTACTGGCTTTTAAAGGAAGAGGTGACAGGAGGAAACTCAACCCCAGAGGCATGGTGTGGGGCAGAAACATTGGGTCTTAGCTGCTGGAGAATTGATCACCAGATCTTTGATTATCTCCACTGTACCAAACAAGGGGAACAACTTATCATCGAAGCTCTCGTTGTAGGTGTAAATGTGGAAGTGTTTGTCCACGTCATAGAAGGACAGCTGGCCGCGGTCGTAGTCGAGGTAGATGCCCACCTTGCGGGGGATGAGGTCGGGCGGCAGGGAAGTGTAGGGCACCGTCAGGGCCTTCAGCTCAGTGCCCCTCTCCAGTCGCAGGCTCAGGAAACCCGTATCCGTGTTAAGGGACTTGAAGCCTTTCCTCAGGGCCGACTCTTTGGCCACGCCCAGCCTCCAGTCCCTCTCACCCACCTCCACCTCCCAGTAGTGGCGGCCGGAGCGGAAGCCCTCTATTCCCACGGCACACCACCAGCCATCGAAGCGCTGGTGGTAGTTGGGAATATCCTTCCTCTCAAAGCCGCAGCGCATCCGCTTCTCGTCAGTGGAGATGAGCAGATCAGGGTTGGCTGTGTCCAGATCCAGAGTCACCTCCACTACAAAGAAAAGTTACACAGTTGAAATGACCAGACAGGTTCTGTAAAGATTATACTAACTAATGATTTGATCAAATTAATGCTGTACCTGCAGCATCCGAGATCCAATCCCACACTGCAAAAACAAACAGAGGGCTTTAGTAATAATAATTCACTTTGTTTGTGTAGCACCTTCATACAAGAAACGCAGCACAAAGTGCTTAACAATAAGGAGAAATAGAAACAGGGTCAGAATGCCATATTAATGGAAAATAAGATGGAACATTTTAAAAACTTGATCAAATAAGATGAAATTAAATAAATACAATACATGACATAAGATGGAAAATAAAACCATTTGTCATTTGTTTTGTCTGCCTGTTTTGTTCTCTAATAGATGTTTGGCAGACGAAGATGTTGTAGATCAAACCAATCGCATCAATTAAAAATTTGGAAGATTAAAAACTTCAACCTCCCCTTTTTTCTTTGTATGCTTTTGGCCTGCGCCCCCCTGGAGTTGGAGGTGCACACCATCCACCTTCTTCACTTTAAACCTCATAATGAGCCTTGTGGAGAACCATTGCAATCATTATATAATCAATATAAAGGTGCAAAACTAAAATCAAACATAATTTTGCCAAAGCAATGATGGTCTTTAATGCTGATTACTACACCAAGCAGTCAGAATGTAACTTGAAACCAGTGAAGCGGTTGTATGTAATGGTTCTTATACATGCATGCTAACATGCAGAATATCACTCACCTGGTTGAGGAATGTAGGATATGGCACCTGCATGGAGATAGTAACAGGCTCATAAGGATTGAAAGTCTAAAGATTTATAACAAAATTCAACTTGATTGAGTTTTGATTTACAAACCGATCTTCTGAGTCCTCTGCTTCCACATGAGCCACTGCTGCGGTATAGTATCCTGCAAGAACACACCAAAAATGTTTGTACTAACACTGCATCATAAACACAAGGAGTTCTGCATGCTCTGTGAACTGCTGCATGGACTTCATACCTTATCTGGGCGCTGCACAATTAAAGTCCAAAATACCAGCTCCATAGCGGCCAGCAGATTGGGTGCGCGGCCCCAACGCCAGGCTGACTGCAGGTCCTCCAGAACCTTTGCCACAGGCTCCCCAGGCCACACACTTTGCTGCAAGATAACCAATATGAATACAATATGTCTATTGAATAAACAGAGTCAGGTCACCATGACTGTTATTTGAAATTCCCACCTCAGGCTGAGCTCTCAGGTCCTTGATCCAGTTGAGGATCACAGTTTTGGCCTGCAGCAGGTCCTGCTCGTTAATCATATCAGGCTGCTTGACCTCATCCATCTCTGGCCAGCCATCGGTCTGCATGGGCCTCTTCTGCACACAGAAACATACATGCCTTAAGTGGTAAAAACCTCTCTTTACCTTTTTAGTAAGTCAATGGATGAGTTTCGCAGATAAGCACCTTGCTCTCTAACATGGAGGCCCACTGTAGGATGAAGACCCCGCAGAGAGATGTTGGCCAGGTGTCATCAAGGTTCCAGATGTGCTCCAGGACCGCTGACCTCTGAGGGTGCAGAACAGCGAGACAAGAGAGGGAAACATGAGGTTGATGATAGGACAGGGAGGTAAAGACCCTAATGGACAACTCGTGCCCCATTTGTGATCACAAAGACAATGCACAGCACAATACTAGGGCTGCACAATTTGAGGAAAATGTGCAATATGTGATAAAGTTTTTGAATTGATTAGTTGCGAGAAACAGATATTAAAGTGTACTCAGTTCTGCTGCTTTCAATATTCTGCTAAAATAAAGCAAGCTTTTAAAAAATGAAAGGAAACTATTCCTATCGGTCTTTTTTTTACAAATTGAACATTATTTGCAGAACACAAAAGGCACCAATAATAAAAAATCATAGCTACATTTTTATGGGCAGCGTTCTGCTAACTAAAACAAAGTGCAGCCTTGCATTCATTACTGATGTGTTTATCGCACAAGTTGACATCGTGATGACGATTTTCAATACTCAGAGAGTCAGAGTTAAAACATTTTTTTTACAAGTCTGACCTGAATGTCTGATTTCATGAGTGAATTGTTACCTGGCACACTCGGCTTAGATCTCTAGCCAGATCCACAACAAACAGCTGATCCTCATCCAGAGGCTCCCTCTTCTCATTCTTCGCTCTCTTGTGTGATTCCTGCGAGAAAATAAAGAAATGTAAGGATTTTCTGTGGGAAAGTGTTTTAAAAGGGAAGAGTTCTGTGCAAAGGACTTGGAGGACTTTAGTGCTGCTTTACAAGTGCCTTAGAGAGTAATAAGGTCAAATTAGAAAAGGAGAGGGTCGCTCAGCCTGATTAAAATGCACATCGAGGCTCTGTTCCTGTCAGCAGAAAAGAAAGACACCCCTCCCTTCCAGACTCTCACAGCAGATCGCTCTTGTTGAATTAAACCAGCAAGGGAGTGGTACTAAAACATTTTGTCGTGTCTAGTGTCTGCTTGAGTATCAAGGTGACCCAAAAAAACAGATTTGCGCATTAAACACTTAATGTTTTTTGGGTTTCTTTTTGAGAGTGCAACCAAAACGTATTACCTTTATCTTGGCCGTGAAGTTTTTGGCCGGCTCCACCATGAAGTGAAAACATTGCATCATCTTGGCTGTTCTGTAATAAGAGTCCTACGGAGAAGAAAATACATGTTAGTTTAGAAAATGATTTACCAGCAAAAACTCCCATTTGTTCCTGTTAGCAGCCTGGACACAGGACATTACAGGTCACAGGGTTATATGTAAGATTATCAGTGGTGGCATGTAACTAAGTACATTTACTCAAATGCCGTACTTAAATACAATTTGACATACTTGTACTTTACCACTTTATGATACTTTTATTCCATTAAATTTCACAGGGAAAGATTTGACTTTCTACTTTCTATTTTTTTTACATAAAATGATAATATGATGCAGTACTAAACTACCCAGTAAAATTGGTTCCACATTGATGATGGTAAAATGTACCTTTATGTATTCATTGATGATAAAAACAAACACTTTGAACAGAGACATTCTGCATAATTAGTACTTTTACTTTTGGTACTTTAATTACATTGTGCCGATAATAAACCTGCATTTATTTACTTCAGTAACATTTTGAATTCAGTGCAGTTACTTGTAATGGAGTATTTTTGGACAGTGGCATTTTTTTAAGAATCTGAGTGCTTCTTCCACCACATTAATCTGATACGCATGGTTGAAGTGAGACATCACAATTTGTGCTGTAAAATCTGACAGTTTAAGACATGATATTTAATAAGTGGCCATCCATTTCCAGATAAAATCTTGGCTTTGAAGCCCGAACACATTGTTAGTTTTGGTCTGTGAGATTTGACACTGTCTCATCAGCCCTCTGGTCTTTAGTCAAGCTGTAAACTGGAACACTGCTAATGTTTACTTCCAAAACACCAGTGTCATGTAAATCATTAAACACATGATGGAAATTTCCACTGAGGCCATTCAGAAAACATAACACCAGAGTGTGATCACAACAGCTTATTCAAAGTGAGAGATGTCACAGGCGTTGCTTAACATGTACAGCTAATAAAGTTAAATTATTTCTAGTGAGACATGAGGAATGGGTCCAACACATACCTGTCAACACTCCCGATTTTCCCGTAATTATCCCATATTTTTAACCTTTCAAAATAAAAATAGGCCTAATTTAAAAAAGTGTACAGCGGTAAAGTGGCCTCCGGTAAAGCAGGTGGCAGTGTTATGTTTAACTTTAGCTGAAAAACGTTATCCGCCAGTAAACACACAGAAGAAGAAAACAGGAACAATAACACAGAAGAAGACGACGACAACATATGATGAGTCACAGTGAACGGGAGATAGATGGAGACGCAGTTGTACCTGCCAAACAAGTTAAAACTTTATGCAAGTACCTGACAAACCCTTATTTATTAAAAGTCGGGCAAACTCATGTTTTTAGTAAAGTGTGCCATTCAGATATTAGATTTGCACACGACGGAAAAAGCGATGTTCGCCAGCATGAACAATAGTCCAAGCACAAGCACGCCCAAGAGGCACAAAACATACACTGTTAATTTGTGACAAGAACTGTTTCAGAGGCAAACCAAGTGAGCAAAGCTGAGGGAAAGATGTTAATGCTTTGTGCCAAAGATAATGTAGACTTCAGATTATGCGATGATTTCTGTCGCAGTGTCGCGGACATGTTTCCAGACTCTGCCATCGACAGGAAGTCCTCGTGGTGGAAACAAAAGCCGCACAACTCATCCATCATCAAATAAATTAAAATACATAAATCTTATAAACATATCTGTACAAGTAATACATACTTAAAATAAACATTTATTTCCTGAATGTATGTACCCGTCCTTTATGTGTTGACATTTACATTATATGGGTAGGTGCTGGGTGGCTGAGCGCTGTATGGGCGGAGTCCGCCAGAAGATTTCCCTTATTTTGAAATTCCAATGTTGACAGGTATGGTCCAACAGCAAGTCTTTCAAAAGGTCATATCGGAGGCCAGAACACATAAGTGACCATAAACTGCAATCAAAGCAGGCGGTCTGAAACGTGACTGGCCCTGCACACTTCCAACTGCCAGATTAGTCTCTCTCTCTTTTCTGTCCTCCTCACTCACTTTCTCTCCTTCGTCATCTGCAGGAAAATGCACGAGCTCAGTCTGTGTCTGGATGGCACTGGGATGACCAGTTTAAACAGGTTTTGATACCGACCCAGACTGAGCATGATGTGGGCGAATGTACTTACATCACCCCATTTAATTATACAACACTACTATTCATCTGCAGTGTTATTAAACACAGCCATACAGACAGGCCAGGTTAGGCTATAAATGAAGTTATGCAAGTAAACTATTAAAAAAAAAATGTTTTCAGCACATCAGCACAGTCAAGCTCCACAAAGCTGCTGCATTCAGGTGTCTGAAAATACAGTGTAAGTGGGCTATGTGTTTTAATACAATGCAGTAATGATGATTCATACTAAGCTGAAGGCGAAAATATTAAACTAAATTACGGTTTTGCATAATTAAGTGGATGGTATTGTAATTGCAGACACTGAAACAGAGATGTGGGACGATTGAAAAAGATTGAATGCTCCGTTAGAAAGGTTCATTAATGTCGTGGGAAAACATGACCATGCAGTTTTTGCAGCGTGACAGCGACCCAGTTAGAGACCAGCTGATGACTGCGCATGAGGTAAACACACACCTGCCGCGTGACTTTGCGGCAAATCTGGATTATGTCTGCAGTAAAACTCCTTTTGCAAGTTGAAAAATAATTTATATGCAGCTAGGCATGCAACAGAATAAACTATTTTAAACATTTACACTGGTAATAATGTCATATAACTGCAGTGCATCCTTCACAACAGCACAAATAACATTTATGAAAACGTGCACATGAAGCACGAGCCTACCTTTGTCCTCAGAGGTTTAGCGAATAAGTTTTCTTCTTCTCTTGATTTAAAAGCGAGCAGCCGTTAGTGTCTGGAGGAAGTGTTTGGACTGTGTGCTGCAGTGTCTGACCTTGTTTACATGCCAGACTGACGGTCGGCTGCTCGGGTAGGTTCGGTTTTCTCCGTCAGTGACGAACGAAGTTGTCCAGTGGACAAAGCCGGCAGCCATGTTTGTAAGGTAATTATGACGCTATTACTGACGCAGGTTTACGTTTAGGTATAACAGTGATTTCTGGCTGTAAACATCGAATATTCAACAGATGTGTTAAATGTTTTATTCCAGTAATGTATTTGAGTATTCTGACACACTTGTACTTTACTTGAGTGTTTCCAGATTCTGCTACTTTATTCTTTTACTTCCTTCAC
Organism: Cottoperca gobio; assembly: GCF_900634415.1. NCBI lineage: Eukaryota > Metazoa > Chordata > Actinopteri > Perciformes > Bovichtidae > Cottoperca > Cottoperca gobio. The sequence goes on along the minus strand of NC_041362.1, from coordinate 13,511,826 downwards.
GTGATGCATTAATATGATGATGCACTTTTATGTTGCAGCTGATGAAGGTAGAGATAATTTAACTACTTTCTATACTTAATAATTATATACTACTTGATATCACAACATCCTTTATGAGTTGATTTATATTTGGTATTAAGAATCGGAATCTGCACAGTAACTAGGAACTAATGTTGTCAGATAAATGTAGTGGAGTAAAAAGTACAATATTTGCCTCTAAAACGTAGCGGAGAAGAAGTATAAAGTTACATAAAATGGAAATATTAAAGTACAAGTACCTCACATTTATGCTTGAGTACAGCACTTGAGTAATTGTACTTAGGTTATCTTCCACCACTGCAAAACATATTATGAAATATAATGCACTGCATCATAAAGTCGTTAAGGTGAGCGCTACCCCCCACCAGATATGACATTAAAATGCTTCTTACATGTTTTTACCTCAGTAATAATGACCCTATAATATATAATAACATAACTTAGGGGCAATTCTGCTGCATAACAAATACGTAAGCTTTTGATACCCTAAGTACATTTAGTTTATAATACTCCTAAGTAATATTTTCAATGCAGGTTGTAATATTGTATTTCTACTGTAATTATGTTACAGGATCGGAATAATACCAATAATATCAGCGAGGCTTGAACTGATGATGGCATTTTAAATTTAAGCCTACATGGTCACAGTGCTATTAACTTTGATTACTTCCCCCATCTGTGTTAGGGTTCAAAGATTTGATTTGATAATACAAGGAATATTATCGATCTGTTGCTTATTTCGAATTAAAATGTTATGCTCATTTAATCATCTCTTATGTGATTGAAACAGTCAAAAGTATTTAGATTTTGACTCAAGATAAAGAACAGCTGATGAGAGTTGAAAAGGACAACACAGTATGTGGGCTAACATGAGACTCGTGTTAATTATGGTGACTTTAGAGTTTCACGAACAGTGATATCTTTGTGTTTTTTAGTCAAAGGGGACGACTGGTGACACTATTCTGCCTGCAGGCTCTCGACCTGTGGACCTCGACTGGGCTTTCCAATGAAATTATCTCTTTTAACATTAAACATGGTCATATGATCAATTGTTAATATAAAGACAGTAACAAAAATACATACTGCTCACAAAAGGCTTTTCTTGATCTACTGAGAACTAAACACACATTCTTGATTTTAATAGTATTCAATATTCTGTAAAGAAAAGAAACAGCTAAGTAAATTTAATTGAGGCTCATTAGATATTCAGAACATATCTGAACATATGTGTTGGAAACAACACATTTTCTGAATAATCTTGTCTATCTTTTTTTTCTGATCATTTCTATTACTGAGACAATTTTCTGATGTGCAGTTTCATTATTACACTACTTCCGTTTATTTTACAATCTTAATAGTAGCTTAATAGCTGAGAGAAAAAGATCATAAGAGCTGCAGGAAAAACAATGTTCAAGGAGCTCAATTTGATCAGGGTGATACAAGGGGCAGACATTTATCTGCAAATTAAATTAAGCCAAGAAGAAAGTTGGACCAGTGTGCTTTTGAATTTTCATTTCTGTCTTTCACACACTAACACATACAAAGTCAAGGAAGTAGAACTACACTATCAAAGGCCAGCCTCGCTATGAGTTGTACTGCAGCAGTTTGTAATGATCTTTATATATTTAAATATTCGTAATGTGCTACTGCTGTATAATTAGAATAGTCCATCAACAAAAAAATAAAAGTATTTATTACATTTGTTTTCAGAAATAATGAGAAGTCATTCTTTTTTCTTCAATAAATACAGTACATGACAATATGCGGGACAAACATTTGGCACATGTACATGGCAGGTTGAGGTTGCAGAGAATAACTTTGTGTGATAAAGAAAAACAAAACAGGTCTGGACAAGTATGTTTGTTTTCACATTCACTCCGCTTCACTCTGCTCGTTGAAGCCGTTTGGAGATTAAAACCAATGAATCCATGTTTCTGGAAGTGACAAATCAAGAGCCCCATCTGCCTTACCGCATGGTGAAAAAAACAACAACATTTGTTGTGATATATGTCTTATTATAACTGCATGGAAGGCACTCTCATTAGCACCTTTTCTTTTTTTTAATTCTCCCTCTCACATGCAGAATCACATTGTGTATGGCAGTATGATACGGCCTCAGCTGGGTGCAGAAACAAACAGGTTTCTGATACCCTTACAAACCAAAGGAGGTCTCTGGCTCAGGAACAGCACAATGAAAGAGTAAACATGTGTTCACTAACAGTATAATCAACAAAGTAAATAGTGGTTCCTTTTTTTGGTTTGTTGTAGTCCACAACTTTCTTCTTCAAGGTGTACCAGCCACCTCAGTAATGTGTTTTGAACATTCAAACGTCCTTTCCCCGAAGCTCCTCTTTAGTTGCTCTTTCATCAGCTGTCTCTCAACATAAACTCAGTCTTGAAGTATCTGAATCCGATCGTGTGAAGGATCCGGTTGTGATCCAAACTTCTTCTTCTTTTGGTAACTTCATCTGTATATAAATCAAACGTCCTTTCACATTCATGAGGCAGCTTGAGAAGCAGTAATCACACAGGTAGAACAGCGCTGCTATCAGAGTTGAGTGGATGAGGTGTGTCTGTGTTGGTGAAGATACTCTGAGGAAAGGAGACGTCTAGACTGGATGAGAGGATGTTGTACGGCAGCTCCACAGACTGCCGGGTACTCTCTTCATATGTTGGAGGAGGCTGTAGGGAATGCAGAAAAACAAGAAAATAGTTTTAAAAGTAAAAAAATAAAATCCAATACAGCTGTTCTGCCATAAAGTCCACTGATATGATGCCTATAATCATTATTATTTGATATTAAACCTGGAGTATTTCCCACTGAGATTCAAGATCTCATTTCACAGCAAGAAGTTAAATATCAGTGTGTTTTAGCATCTTTCAGCTCATTGTTTTGGTTTGTATGGCCTGCAACTGTTTTTGATTAACTCTCGCAATCATCAACCCTTGTTTACAGCATGTAGCTGTTTTCACTGTTCACTACCTGCTCAGCACCAAACAGCAGACAGTCAAGGAAAGCAACTCGCTGGTGAAAATAGTGGAGCAATTAGATAAAGAGGCCGATATTTCACTCAGTAGTTTCCGAGATTAAAGTCGTAAATTTACGACAGGAAATACTCAGATATTCTCTGAGATGAAGGTCACAAATGTCCACAATACAGCCTGTTGCACTGCCCCAAGTAGTAAAAAGAGCAGAGTTCACATATTGGGATCCTAACAAGAGCTTTAATGTTTTTTCCAATTTTAATGGCATTTTTCCTCTCTTGTTAGAAGACACTGTCCTTGCCACCGGTCCATCGGAGGCTATTGTTGTGATTTACAGACACAAAAAGATTGAACGTTTTTCTTGGAAGACATCCTGAGGTCCCTAAAAATAAGTAGTACATGTTTGTATTTACACTACCAATTAATCTCCACGTCGGCCGCCTGGAACATATTTTTCTCCAATGCATTATCTTTCTGATTACATCTGGCAGATTCATACTGGCTCTTCTTATCTTTTAATTGCTTGGGGACCCTCAGGCGACTAGGAGCAACCCTACTGCCCTGCCCTCTGTGTGATACACGCACCACCCACACACCAGGCCTAAAAGTTTTACTACTATCCTGCCTCTGGCCGCAGGACAGACAGACAGGGGTAAATTAAGGGGCCATCAGTTGAACTCTAGTTAGCGGGGGAGGGAGACTTTTCAGTGGTGATGGGTTGACTGGAAAGTACCCTGTGTGAATGTGCTTACTTTGTGTGTGTGTGTGTGTGTGTGTGTGTGTGTGTGTGTGTGTGTGTGTGTGTGTGTGTGTGTGTGTATCCAGGTCCAGTTGACAGATGATGTGTTGACAGACTGTTTGTAAGAGATGGGCAGCCATGCTAAGGACATTGTAATTTCGGAAAAAGGTCGAGGTCAAAGAAGAAAAAACTGTAGAAGACAGAAGCACAAAGCTGCATTCCCGGGCACTGTTTGCACTCAGGATGCAGGCTTTAATTATGTTTGATGTGCCTTTTTCTCATTACCTTGTTTGCTCAAGCGTTGTGCGAGTCAAAAGCTCAGCGAAAGATCAACATGGTAAAACCTTGAAACGCGGCCGCCAGCACAATTCAGCAGCGAGCGCGAGATGAGCCGATAATGCATCCTGTTTACTGCTCTCTGAATGCAGTCTAATCTTTGAACAAGCTCTTAATACAATATTGTTTGACAGTGTGGTCATAATAGAAAGAGCCGGCTTCTTATTATCTCCATTCACTGTGAAACTACACATGAGGGGCCTAAATAATAAGATGACTTTATATGAGCTTTAGCCAAAACTGTAATAGGAGTACAATATCTTCTGTGTTCCCAGGCTCAACAACACCACCTGAAATACTTCATTGTCAAAGCATTTGCAACTGTATCAAGTGCTGTGACACAGTCCTAATCCCTAATTTAGCCGACCTCTGTCACAATGGGTCCATTGAGGCCGAAGCGGTCTGCGATCATCATGTGGATCTGCCTCTGGCGGTCCTTCTTTCGGACGCTTTCGTAGGAGGGGAGCCTCGGCAGGGGGGCCTCCAGAGTTGGCAGGCTGTAGCTCGAGGGCAAGCCGACGTAGAACAGCTGACCTGCCTCCTGAGACACAACAGAGGGACTCTTATGAGGGACAGGAAACAGAAGCTTTTATGTGCCGAGGATTTGTGGATCAATTAAACCCACTTTAAAGGAATACTTCACATCCAAAATGACCATGTGTATATCAATTACTCACCCCCTGTTACCTTGAATTCTAGGAGAAAACTTCTCGTATGCCTCCACGGTGAACGAAGAATCAAAAAAAGTAAGTCTTAATGAATTGAAGTAAATGGGAGCTGTGTTTAACAACAGGAAGACTATTTCAAAACATCCGTTTACAAACTGTCACACAACTCGTGCAGTATAAGTCTCATGTATCCACTTGTGTCGTCACTACTTCACAAACACATACATTTTCACTAGAACAACACAAACAGTCTCACGCTTGTGCAGGAACGCTACTTGTCCGTGTCGAGTCCGAAGTGTATTAAATAGTAAAGTTTTGAAGTAGTGAGAATACGACTGGATAAATGAGACTGTGGTCGAATAGTCAAAATAAAGGTCATGAAAGATGTGAAGGAGAATTTATAAGGACAGAAAAAACAACAATGGTGCTGAGAGAATCTGACTGCTCTTACGGCAGATGCTTTGCGTGGGTTTTTTTTAAACAACCTTATTTATAACATAGAAAATTAATACAAAGTCAATGCTGAAGAATTCCTGTCCAAAACAGAATCACACCTCCTAATAAGAATGTATTCAATGTATGTTGTCATTGATGGACAAAGGGTGCAATCGCTTTAAATGTTGTAAACATTATCTCCTTTCATTTTGTAAAGGATGCTCCAGTGTCCCGTACACTGAAGGAGATAAGAAAGGAAGCACTGAAGCACCTTTCCTTAGCATTAAGAGAATTTGACCAGCTCTTACGATGACGGCCACTTAAATACTTCCGGGTCATTTCACTCAATTAAGAACCTTCATAAGAAAAAAAAAGACTTTAGCAGCCTTTATACTGTGCGTGTTGTGTGAGATTTTGTAAAAAGGATGTTTGGATATGGTTTTGCTGTTGTTAAACAAGCATTTACTTCAAATCATCAAGACTTTTCTCAATTTTTTAATACTCGGTTTGCTTTGGAGGCATGAGAGAAAAACAAAGTTCTCTTCAAGAATTCAAAGTAACACTGGTTATTCATATTCAAATGGTCATTGTGTGGGTGAAGTGTTCCTTTAAAGCTGCAGGCATTGAAACATTAACTTCAGAGGTGGGTTCCTCCCCATCTACCCAGAGATATATTGTACATTACATGTTGTACGCTGAGAGCGTATTTTTATCTCCTGCACAGGGTACACAGAAGGAAAGGCTGATGCAGATGATGTTAATGCACTACTGGGCTTTCTCACCTGAGTGTCATCCATGCTCTGAGTCTGCTCTTGACAAGGAGATCCCACCAGTGTTTGTCTGCTGCTGTAGTACTGAGGAGGAGCGTCCTGTAAAACAAGCAGTAATGGAACAAGTGTGTCTCAGAGCCTTCGTTATTCATTACAAGCAATTATTAGTTTATATTTTTATGGATCCTGCTGCCATTAGTTAAATCCACTCATTCAGCCCAATTGAACAATGTTCATGCCTTGTTTAATCACTGTAGACACTGGCTGGTTCAGCAATACCATAAATTATCTAATCAATAAGATGACCACCCTCCAATTTCCGTGCCTCCTCCCAGTCCCACCCACTCTAAAACGAGACCTGTCAGAATCTCACCGTATGAGGTGAAAGACTCCTGAAAAAAGACGGCCGGGAAAAGTAAGTGATTGCCTTGAGTCTAAATGAGTCTCCTTTGTGTGGAGAACAATGTGATGTCCTACTGTGTCATCAGGGTCCCTAGGCAACAAACCCCACCATGTGGTCTTTTCTGTCTCTCTCTTCCCCTTGTAACTGCAGCAGGTACCTCCTAACGAGCACACTCCAATACACATTATGGCCTCGTATGTCATTTGCACCGGCATTACAACAAAGTCAATTTGTTGCCTGACTGGGATTTAAACCCGGCGTGAGGATAAGAGATGTTAGGACATGGTTTTGGTGGAGATTTCCTTCGACAAGGAGGCAATAAAAGTGGGAGTTTGGTATGCAAAAAGTGGTATTAAAATATCTGATTTATCATTTTCCCATGCAGGCCAGTTAAACAATGACATCACTCACACTTAGAGTGACGCACTCAAACGACCTTTGCCATAACCCTCACATCATTTCAGAGAGAGAGAGAGACGAGTCCAAAAAGGTGATGTCATAGGTCACTTTCCCTCACTGGTTTGTAATTTTAAGAAGCAAAAAAGAAAAGTCTTTAAAAAAAGAAAGGAAAAAAAGGAGACTTGTCCTTTGTTTCCTGCCATTGATTCAGCCAGTGTGAAAAAGCACAACCGTGTAAAATCAGTGTTGAAGTCGGGGGAGGACCCCAGCGGCAGTGTGCCTTTTTCACCGCCGCAAACCTAAAGGAGATCCATTGTCCCTCTTGTGTCCCCAACACCCACAGTGGGGTCTGCCCACTATTCATGGTGCAAAATGAAGCAGGGGAAAGGTATGTGACGATGAAGTCGAAGACATGAAATGTCCCAGAGGAACACAATGAAAGAGTGTTTGTCTTGACTAACCTTCACTTTCTGTCTCTTCCTTTTTTCAGTCACATGTGTCAATTATCGGTTTCAGGAACATATCAAATTAATGATGTATTAACTATTCCATAATAAATGAAAATCAACTCTGAAACTACAATATGAGTTCACACTTGGACACTTTGCACTCAGTGTTTCCAGTCCGTCCTGTGTATTGAAGTGTAGCTACTGACCTGACTGTAACTTGGTCTTATCAGCCACATCGTGTATGGACAAAGCTGTAACTAGAGGCCACTTTGTACCAGGGAGACGCTCTGTTAGTTCCTTAAAAAGGGACAACAGGACTTCTCCATTAAAACCACAGTCGAACAGAGCTTCCTGTCAGTTGAAGGGGGAGGTATGAGTTGTGTCCCTGTAATTCAAAGATAACACTCAAACTTCACCCCTGGGACTCACAGAGGTGAGAAACAAGTCACGAAGAGGAAGCAGAGAGAATGGGCAACCAATGAAAAGTTGCCTCTGTGTTTACATTTTCTTCTCACCTCATCCTGCACCATCGCCTACAGGCAGCTCATAGTGAGATCAGTGATGATTATGTGATCAATAATGATTTAAAATGCCACACGCTCCCTTAAAAACCTTAAAGATTAGGTTGTTTTGCTTCACCTGCTATGCCGATGTAAGCAACAAAATCTGATTTGCTGTGATTTCATTACAATGGTGCTGAAGTAGCATCAATATGCGTGATGAGTGCTAATTCTGTCCATTTCCATTAGAGTTGCTGTGGCAGATATCTCTGGAAGGCAGCTAATTCAACTGAGGAAAATCCATCGCTTGACAATGATCATATCAAGTTTATTGAAGTCCTTTTTCCCACAGCCATGCAAATTGAATCTGACACTTCTTAATGGCGCAACACTGAGGGAGGGCACATGGTGTCTTTGAGCCTGTGTCCCCTCTCTCTCTCTCTCTCTCTCTCTCTCTCTCTAAGTGTGATCTCATCATCTGTGCTGGATCAGGATCAAAACTGAATGTACGAGTCACTTTAAAAAGAGAAAAGTCAGCACAAAAGGCACTTTGTCCCTTTTGTTTTTTTTAATCTTACCATATCTCCATGTGGCCCCTGATAGGAGCGGAGTTTGCAGCACTGAAGATCCTTGCGGTAAATAATGGACAACAGCACCACAATAACCACAAACAACACCAGAGAAGAAACTGTGTGAAAAGCAGAAGAGAAGGAACTGTTTGTTAATCACTGTTAAACAGACAGACCTTTTTAAATCTGTGAAGTTTAGCATGTTGATTACCTTTGAACAGTTTTGATTGACAGTCTGCCTCTACAATTTAAACTCTTAAAGGTCTTATTTCTCTCCTTTGCTCTACCTGTCCATCAAAAACAATGACAGCTGGAAAATAATAGACTCTAATTCTGTCACAGTAATTATGTTTTAGAGCGTTGAGTGCAATATGTCACAATTAAATTAGCTTCTATCTATACAAAGAAATTATCTAGAACAACCCTTATCACAAAGCTGCAATATGGCTAGATTAAGTGCAAATACCCATGAAGCAGAAAATCATCCAGACAGATGTTTCTCTCGCTAAATCTTTCATTTCTTTTGGCAGTTTAAAGGTTTTACTTACAGGATGCAGCGACCACTGTGAGTTGATCCGATGTCAGCTGTGAGGAGGGGATGGTTGGACTTGCAGTTGTGGACATCTCTTCTGTGTAAACTGTTAATGTTCCCTTCAGAAATCCTCCTGAACTCATCAGGTTCAACACAAAGGCTCTCATCTTACTTATCAGAGAAAGAAACGGAGACCAGCTCTGTCGCTCCTCTTCATTGTCTGCTCGGTCCCGGACAGCATCACAGTCCACATGCGCTCTCTGCAAGTCGGAGCAAACTCTCCACTCGGTAAACATGCCACAGGGTGTGTATGTGTGTGTGTGTGTGTGTGTGTGTGTGTGTGTGTGTGTGTGTGTGAGTGTGTGAAGCTCGTGAAGGCGCAATGACGCCCTCTCCCCACCGCGTGACGTCGCTCTGGCTCCGCGCTGGACGACACTTTGGTTTATGTTGTGCACTGGCGGGGCAGCAGCAGCTACTAGGACCAACAGATTTATTACTAAAGCTTCCTAAAAGAGCAATATAACATGTTTTACACACAGATTACAAATGTATCAAGTAACTGCTGCTTCCTCCGCCGTGTAGTTTACTTAATGGCATCCAGACCAGTAGATTAACACACCGGATGCCTGAGCTGGAGTCCCGTTACCCTGGAGACTGTGGGGGTCCCGTTCTGAGATGATTTATATACAGACAAAGAGACTAAATGTAACATTAGTATTCATGGATGGGAACTATGGAAAACGTATTTTTCAATTTAAACTGCCTGGGGGCACCCTATAAATTGTTTGTATTGCAATATATTATAGGCCTAACAATATTTATACTATTGCAATTATAGTCTTTTTTTTTGTTTAATCTCAAATTTTGAAGATCTGCCCTAAAAGTATATATAGACACGACATGAGATTATTTTATCTTGATCAGAAGTGGCCATGACCTTGATCTTCAAAGTAGCCTATATCAAATCTTAAAGCAACAGTAAAGAACCTGGCAAATCCATGCAAGGAGGCACTGACATTAAAAATGATGATACAGATAATGAAAAAGCCTAATATCCTCACATGAGTAACTTGAAAAAGCTAGTTCGCTATTATGATAGAAAAGTGAAGGATGAAGCCTGATTTTAAAAATACAGGAAATGTTGCTATTGTTTTAAATTTCATGTAGCCTCTATCTTTATTTAGCAGGGAAGCTTCTGATTATGATTACCTTTTTTAAGTTTGCTTAATTGTTTGTCTTTCACTAAAAAAGATGCTCACTAACAAAAAGATGTGTGTCCTATCTGTTATGTAATAAAAAATATTAGTTTCTTAGCGAAATGTAAGGTATAATTATTCCAGTATGTTTTAGAGCCATTTAAAGAGTTTTAAGCGTATTTTGATGACAATCGGGATAATCTTGTGAAGTGCAAATATTTTGGCCAGGACAATCGTGACATGAAAAATATACTAGATGTATTGGTCTATTAATGGTGACGAGGCTGGGTTCATTAAGGAGAGGAATTGATCTGATAACCTCATCTAACTATATACAGCCTGTGCTTTGAATGCAGAGAAAACCATTTGACAGGGTGAAATGGATCTCTTAACCTATTTGGCTTTGATCCATGCTTTTTGAATTGGATCAATATATTAAATGATGGACCAAAGGCAGCAGGCAGAAGTAAGTCAACTACAACATAAGTCTGATAAGAAGCTGTACTCCAACAAAACTACTAGAGCTACAAGGGTTAGAGGAATGGTCACATAGCCTAGTGTATTTTACTAACCTAGAAGATTTTTTTTAAAGACTGCATTTAACTGAAGATACCGAAGATTTAAGGGACTCTATATGAAGTGAATATGTTATAATAAAAACCTCAGAAGTTCTGCTGCATGTAGTAAACATCAAATATGAGCTAAAAGATGTTGCGGTCTTCAGAGAATGAAAGAGTTCAGAAACATCGTCTATTGGTTTGATTTACTTCTTAGAATCAACTTTTTCTAAATTATTTATTTATGAGTCTCCAAAACATAACATATCAAAGTGAAAGTGTGTTTGTTTTTTTTCTTAAAAAACTATCCCATAATGTTGAGAAAAGATCATGTTAGGCTACATAATGTTGTTTTTTTTCAATATTTGTGGCATACAGGTTATGAAGAGGGATAGAAGGAGGTCTTTATGTGTGATGCTTGTATTTGTAAAAGCAGAAAGAAGGAAATGATCGGGTAATTAGGCTGTACCTGTAATAATATATAGTGATTAAGATGATTGAAAATGTATATATACCAGACATGTAAACTGTCACTTAGATTGTTTCCTCCCTGGATTGAAAGGTTTCGAAGCACGGAGAGGTGACATTATCCAGTTTTTCACAAAAAAAAAAGCAAAATCAGAAAAATATACATTGCTTTATCTAAGAAAATATCAGGTGACCCTTTAAAGGCAGTGACAGTTCTAGACCATTTCAAATGGGGGGTGGACAGGCTGGCTCCACATGCAATTTTAGGGAAACAAAATAGCCTATAATATAATAGCTCCCCCAATCCCCCCTCCAGAGTTTTGGTTATTCAAAAGAATAGTGAAACACACATAACAACAAACACAAGAATAACTCGTTCAGTGTTAAAGTACATTTTAGAATCAGAATCAAAATCAGAAATCCTTTTTTTCATCCCACAATGGTGAAGTTTACAGCGTTACAACAGCAAGGGGACAGGTGCAGGTGCAGATGAAAGACAAAAGTAAAATAAGTAGGCTAACATATCAAATAAAAGAGGCAAAACCATGTGTAATAAAATAACACAAGTAAACAACCATGGTAAAAATAAGTAGCAACAGAATAAAAGTAAGTGAACTAGCAGCCAGTAATAAACATAATTAGTATAAACTATTTACTTATCATCGCCATGAATAAAACTAATTTCCTCTATCAAGCGATAAGTGTGGGCTGAAAATGTATGAAAATATTTAGCAGAGTGGGGTCTGGGATTAATATTACGGGGGCACTGGTGTCTGAATTAACCCCTTAGAACCGCCGATGCGTGAAGCGACCTGCCACAGAGAAGGGGTCTATGACCTCCATGCACTCAACAACAATTGAAAAAGAGCAACAAGGATGATTTTTTTTTTCCTTTGAACAATTTTGTTTTATACAAAAATACACTGTAGAAAAACAGCAAAATCCATCCAGTGTTTATAAATTTAGTTTTGGAGAAAAACTTTGAAGCAACCTGAGGAAAGCGAGCGACACCGCGTGCGCGCGCGGTTCAGAATGCGCCCTGCACGCGCTCGCTCCCCGTAAACCAGAGTCGAAAAAATGGTGGCCAGCGCTCGAGTACAGAAGCTGCTCCGACGATATAAACTAGCGATTGCCGCAGCATTAACTATTCTTCTGGTCCAAGGGCTTGTGGTATGGAGTCTGAGAACTCTGGAAGAGGGCGAGGCAGAGGTGAGCCGCAATCTGTCCGGTTATTTGTGACACGACAGTGTTTCGGTTGGATTTAATTGTAGTGCTAACCGTTAGCGCGTAGCGTAGCTCACTGTGTGTTATGATACAGTAACTGTTAGCAGATGCTAGCTAAGTTAGCTTTTAGGAAACAGCGCCGCTCCGAAACATTTCAGTACAACTGGACCTGCCCTGTCCTGTCTTGTCTTGTCTGTCTGTCTGTCTGTCTGTCTGTATGTATGTCTGTAACCGACACGCCGACTAGTACAGTACAGTTCACCAGGCTACATGTTCATAACTATGAACTTACCGTTATTTATAGTACTCGTTAAATGGTTTTTAACTTGTTTAAGAAGCAGCAGTGGTCTTCACACTGGTGATTGTCACTATATTTGGAGTCACTATGATGATGGACAGATAGACGAAACAAACCAGTAATACACATCTAATAGTAAGAGGAGGTCTATGAAGTGATGCAACTTTTGTGATGGGACTCCGTTATGATTCATTGATCATAAACAGATCTTCTTCATGCGCTGTTACGCGTCATATAGCTGTCCCAGGATATTCAGCATCTGTTCTACTGTTTGTATTTATATCCACCAGAGGCCTTTCTCAGGGGGGGGCTGCTCTGTCTCTGTGACCTTCACTAAACTTTGAATCATACCAAAACCCCCACAGAGGGGGCATATCCCAGAGATTAAGGCTACAGTTGAGCAGAGAGTTGCCTCCACTGCATATACCTCAAACAATTCATTCAACATGAACTAAGTCCACTCTGGGAAGCTTATCGCTGTATCTCCCTTGCACACCTGGAGTGCAATACCCTGAGGCAGTGCCTTTCTCCCTCTAAATAAGGTAAAGTGAGTTTGTTAACAGATGTGTGACCCATGGAGGAACTGTGCTCGTACAGGAATCCTTTTTTGAGGCACATCAATACTGATGGAGTCACAGGAATGTAAGGTGAAACCTGAGTTAGGAAGCATGCCGTCTCTTGATCATGATATGAAAAGCCCAGACTGTGTATAATATTTCTCCCAACATGGATAGATTGCAGATCTGTGTCTGGAGGGTGAAGCAGGCACCAGATATAATGCAGTGGCTTCAGTGGAAGAAAGACGTTTGACTCAAAGAGGGGAAAAGAGGAATCATGTCGTTAAAGCCCTGTGAAGACAATCATTTTGACCAATTCACTTAACTCTAAGCTAAACTGTAAGCACAAAGCTAATTCTCAGTAAGTGCTAGACCAGGCGCTTACTGAGAATTGGCTTTGTGTTTACTTCCTAGAGGAAGTAATCCATTTCCCCAGGACACATTTGAACGTGACATTGTGACGAAACGGGAAGTTTGACCCGTCATTCATCCTATTGCAGATGCAATGTTGCTTTTGACTTTAATCCCCTTTCTGCATTATGAGCCTCTCTGCTTTCTGTTACCTCAAGTCAGCAGGTGCACTCAGGCTTAAACATGCTTCAGAAAAGATAGAGAAATGTCTGTAGGGGTTTATGGTCTGTAGCTCACCTGCGAAGGAGCAGACAAACACACCTGCCAGCTCAACTACACTACACATAGAATTTGCTGTCCAGTGCCTCAGGTCAAACTGAAAAACTTGTTCTTTTTTTAAATTAATAATCCAATTTAGTTTTGTATGAACAATTTAAAGTTGAAAATAGGTCTTATTCATTCGTTGTGAACTCTGTGACACCGCTGCTCAGTGCACATGTCAGCCTGACATGCAGCTATGTTGGCAGACATCTATGCAAATGTCAGTGCATGGTGTCTTTGCATGTTTGCAGACTCACAAATGCAGAATCAAATTTCAGGCTTAAAGAAATCCTATTAATCATCATTCCATTGCTGAAAAGTGCATGTTCAGTCAGGGAGGCTCGAAAATAGGGGTAACATGAGCGAGGGTGACTGGATTCCTCCATGCTCGTTGGTCTCTGCGTTAACTCGCATCTGCTCTAATCAGTGGTTTGATGTGCATGTGTGAACACAGCTGCGTGCGTTAATATTTAAAGCCCTCGTACAGAAGGAGGGAAAGATTGTGAGGACAGAGGAAGAAGACAAGTCTGTCATCTTTGTGTCACCCTCTGCCTGCCTGTACTCTCCTGCAGAGCTGAGCGCTCGCTGCTGCTTCCCGCTTCGGCAGATGGCGACGCTGATATGGTTTCACTCGACTTTAATTGGAAAGTAAAGAGGCTGCCTGGCTTGCCTTTGAATCAATACATTTCTGACATGATGGTGTTAATTAAAAGCTGTGGAAACGAGTGATAAGGAAAATTGAAACATTAGCCCCTGCTGCATGCAACGTTTGTGACAACATTTAGTGCAGCCGAAAAGTAAGTAGTGTTTTTCTCAATGTTAGCTGGCAAAAGGCATAGAAGTTCAAAGTTATGTTTTTATTAATTTAGCAGCTATGAGTATGTAATTATTGAGTTTCTTCAACAGAAATCTAGCGGTGTGAACCGGGTGTCTCTTAAAGGAACGCATGTCTCTTGTTCAGGTGATGTTTGGGACATCGGGTTCCTGCCGAAAGCTGACAATACCCAGGTTACAGAAGTGCATGTAAACTCACTGAAAGAGGCTTGCACTGTAATGACTGGTATGTAACTGGGCTCCACAATGCCTCTTACTGTAATGGGTTTGAGAGTTCAGTTGGCAATCAGTAGCAGACTGTTCTGTGTTGGTTGGCAGCTGGTTTATTGGCACTATATTATCTGGGTCCTTCTCCCCCACGCAGCACCAGTCCCTCTCCTGTTCCCACCGTCTCTGGGCTGTCGGCGTGCCAGCGGCGTGAGGGGAGCTAGCCCGCGTTCTGCCATATCGTCTGACAGAGGCAGAAAGCTCTCAGCCCACTCACTGTTTTTCTTCCTCTTCTCGAAGGGCACGTTTTGAAGGGCCTTTTGTGTGATCCAGTAATCTAGTGTACCAAAGCTGTGAGGCTGTTTGGCTAGAAGATTTAAAAATGGCTTAAATCCTGATTTTTTTTTCAAAGCCTCCCTTCCACTTTTGTAGGTGCGATATGTGCTCCAGTAAGACTGATTCTCTGTACTCTTGCATTAAAATTATATTACACGCTTTGGACATTGAAGCTGT
This sequence comes from Cottoperca gobio, assembly GCF_900634415.1. Lineage (NCBI taxonomy): Eukaryota > Metazoa > Chordata > Actinopteri > Perciformes > Bovichtidae > Cottoperca > Cottoperca gobio. The sequence goes on along the minus strand of NC_041362.1, from coordinate 13,496,476 downwards.
AGTATTCAAGAAACCCAGATTAATGATGGTTGTGGTGTATCCGACACTGGGTCCTCACATCACTACAGTACCTCAGTTAAAAAAAACCTGACATTGAACTGAAATGTTTACAAAAGATGAACTTTCTTGCTTTTATTTCTAACAACTACAATTTTCTATTAAAGGAACAGACCGTTCAACACATCCCCTGTTGATCTTTCCTTTTATATTGCTGATTTTCACTGAACCACAACTATATGACAAACTCTTTCTGGACTTTATGTCTCCTTTTGGGATGTGACAGACATATATTCCAGTTATGGAACACTTTTATTTCCTCAGAGCAGATATAATGTAAGAGGATCATGTCGGGACATTTAGGGAGTCTTAAAAAGTCTCAAGGATGATTTTGAGATGCAAATGTCGTACGTAAATTATGAAGTCATGATGAAATGCTTTGATGTTGAAGATTTATTAATCACGTTAAGGAAAGAACATAATAAAAAGCCTGTGCTACTCTTAAGCAAAGAGCATGTATGTAATATATCTGTCTTTGTTCATTCACAGAACAAAATGCATCCTGACTTCTCATATCTGTAATTAATGTGTTGAAATTAGTGCTATGTGGTTAATTGTTTAACCAATTAAGTAGTTAGATTATAAAATACATTTTACAAGATGTTACTCCTGGCAGAGTGCTGTATCTGTATTAAGCCCTCTGAGATCTTGAAGTGCATTGTTTTGCCACAAACATGCATATACATGCAGTTCACACACGCACACACGCAAGACTTACATTTTTATGCATTCTTCCTGCATTTGTTGCCAGAGGGTGAAGACAGTGGTTGATTGAGGTCTCTACATTGAATCACTGGATTCATTATGTGTCTTTGAGTTTGTGTGGCTATCCAGAACTGTGCTTTTTGCAGATTAGCTCCACAAAAATGCAGAGGCTCAGCTAAAAATAACCCAGATCAGAGAAATGAAAAAAAACCAAACCCAAGTAAACACATCCTTCCCTCTGGGGCTCTTTCAGCTGTTGTCTTAGTCGTGGTTTTAGTTTACCTTATGTCATTCCTGCATTGTGAAGCGACGCCTACTCCCAGTAGTGTTTTTTCAAGACGTTATTATAGCAATGACTCTGGATTTAAAATGCATTTTTATTCTCTCTCTCTCTCTCTCTCTCTCTCTCTCTCTCTCTCTCTCTCTCTCTCTCTCTCTCTCTCTGTCCTGCTTTCCTCTTTCTCTCCTTAGAGAAAAACACGACGGTCTAAGCTGCCTGACCAGAACAGTCAGGACCCCAAGAGAGACACCGCACTTTGGGAGAAACAGAACTCTTTGTCTGGGAGGGACAGGGGCAGATGGAGCGGCAGGTCGGAGAGGACAGGGGGCACCGCAGCCAGCGCGCTGAGGAGAGGAACCAGCCGCAAAGGAGAAAAGCCCAGCATCAGGCTGAAGTCTCCCCAGGAGCAGGGGATGACAGGAGCTGGATTGGACGGTGTCCATGACCTGTCCAGCAGCCGTAACCTCAGCGAGACCCGAGGTGGCGCAGACGGGGCGGCCAAGGTACCAGCTGCTGCCATTCTGGGGGAGCCGGGCAGCGTGGATGGGGCGCACCAACCAAGCAGTGACTTTGTGCCTAAATGTGATATCATGGGCAAGGACGCGCTGTCCGCACTCCATCGCGCCGGGTCACAGCAGTGCCGACAGGAGATTGCCAACATCGTGTGTCAGCATCAGGGCAGGAAGCTCATGCCAAGCGCGCTTCCTCAGTTTTGCCCCCAGCTCGGTGAGAACTTGTGCACAGATATGACAACGCTTAAGGTGCAGACAATCTACTCGATGAGATTTCTCAGAATGTATTTGCCTAATTTTCACCCACTGATGGATTTCCAATCAAAATCTCACTACCAAATGTTCTTGAATATTCCATAAAGTTTAGCCCAGAAACTGTCAACATATGTGTAAATATCTTTCATACATTAAGTCGGGTGTATGCATTGCACCGGGGGCAAAACACTCGACCCACGCTTCCGGTTTGTTTTTTTGGAAAGCTTTGTTGAAGGAACATTTTGAAATATGAAACAAAGGCAAAACAAACGTATACATTTCTCACATGAACCCATTATTTAACCAGCTAAAATATTTGTTTTTATCCATTGAACAGAGTCTTTCTCAACACCCAGCCTACAAGATATTATTTTTTGAAACTCTCCAGACCCTTCTGAGTCAGTCCTTTTTATGTCTCTATCCTGTTTGGACAGGTGTATCAAATCAGGTCCAGGCCGTTGGTGAGCTGGACAACAGTCTGTCCAAAGTAGAGAAACCCGTCAGAGTGGCTTTTGTTCTGATGGTCCATGGCCGTGCTGTACGGCAGCTGAAGCGACTCATCAAAGCCATATATCACCATGACCATTACTACTACATACATGTGGACAAGGTAAGCCCTAAAAGGAAATCTCAGTGCATACATTCTCTGTAATATGCACGTGGCATCACACATTTTTTGCATTTCTATTAATTCTGTTTAAACTAGGTTTATCTGCACAGTTGCAGAAAAAAGAGTCGGCTACTCTAATAATATTAGTGGTGGCTGCGTAGTAGTGACGCACAGGTCGACCCACAACCCGCGGGCGTGTTCAGATAAGCGTACTAGAAAAAAACGTGGCATTTAGTTTTATTAATAACTTGCAGAAACATTGCGTGCCATGGTCCACCTTCCGAAAAAAAGAACCCACCTCGTTTAACCCAATTAATCATTTATTAAGAGTTATTTATTTTTATAGGTTTATTACCTCATAATTCAAAAATCTTAATAGAAGACGTTCTGTGCAGCCCTGCTTGGAACCTGGAAAAGGTTCTGCTGATGATGCTACCTTCGTGTTGTTTATTTATGCTCAGGCTGAACATTGAAGAGTGTAATTGCCACTCTGCTTGCTTGGTGCTGGCTACACTGCGCTCACAAAAGCTTTTACCGGTTAGGTCTTCTTGCATTATGAAGGTTAAATATATCCCGTGGGTTTCAGTGTGGTAAAGGGGATTAGACTGGATAGAATAAAGTGTGGTTATTCTTAGGAGCTGGATTTAGAAAGTCTGCTATCATGTGCAGCAGGAAGGCAAGAGACAAAAGTATGGCTGACTGGCGATACCGAGGCACAGACCTCAGGTGTGTTCAGTGCAGAGACACCTGTCGTCAGTGCACCTGTGTAGCCGGAAAGGTTGTTGAGTCCCGGGGAGTTGCTCTGTTCTGCTGCCAACAAGGGACGAGGAGAGGCTTGCTGGAGGCAGTGATGAATAAGTCCGTAGGGACAGACGCTCCACAGACAGTCTTAGACACTTTGCCAACCTAACCTCATTTATCTCTTGAGGCAAAACCCTGTTTGACTCCAGTACAAAGTGACCTGTTTTACAGCCTCATCTCTCAGTCCACCACACAAACCTTTACAAGTGAGGACTGTGAGTTTCACTCTGTTGCTGTTGTTTCCTTATTGAATTATGTGTCTGAAGAATTCCTGACTAAATTTAGGATTTGTCGACAAATGTCCACTCTTTATTTAAGACAGGTCAGAGTCAGTGGCACAATGTTTATGCTTCACTAAACAAAACGATTGGACCTCATGTCCCTGAACAATTAATTTCCAAGTGTCTTTTCCCCTTAAACTGCTAATTTATCGCTTCAGAACCTTTTGTTAGCTGTGTTCATTTGAAAGCAGGCTGCTTGTTAATTAGTTGGCAATTAATCTAATTAAGCTCCAAAGAGATCAGATTTGTCTTCAGACAAATGGTCACATATGCTCACCGCTTCTTTTCTTTTTTCCTTTTCTTTAAAAAACGCTTCTTGACAAAGATCATGAATCAGTACGACCACAAAATGTCCAATAAATGTACAATTATTTTTGCAATAATTATCATTATTATAATAATTATTGTATTTTATACACGCAGTGATACAAACAAAAAGAAAATGAAAAAAACACTTCTAGTGTCTCTGCATCAAGCTTGACAGCTGCCTGGCTCTTAGACTTCCTCCATCCCTGCTTGATGTTTTTTTATTTTTTAGAGAGTTTGAACTCTTAAAAACTATTAAACTCAGTTCATCTTAGTTCTGTGTCACTGTCAACCTGTCGCCACTTTGAGAAGGAAATTTGCTGCAAGGCAAAAATAGCACATTTAAATGTTCTCTTTCCATCATCCAGGTGACCCACAATACGAAGCACCACTGTTGTTCTGTTCAGATCAAATTCTCTTTCAACGCGAGCCAGCGTTGTGCGGTAGTCGTGGCACAGTGGCAGCTGCAGATCTGTGGGAAGCAGATTACATTTGTGATGCAGAAAGACAGTTTTCACTCATTTCACCTTTTGCTTTGAAATCCTCCAGCGGTCCGGCTACATGCATCGGGAGGTCCTGCAGATAGCCCAGCAGTACCCAAACATACGAGCCACGCCCTGGCGGATGGTCACCATCTGGGGTGGTGCCAGTCTACTGAAGGCCTACCTACGCAGCATGCAGGACCTGCTCTCCATGTTGGACTGGAAGTGGGATTTCTTCATCAATCTCAGCGCTACAGATTTCCCCACCAGGTCAGCAGAGTAACAATATTATTATGCAACATCTTTAGTCCACAGCAAAGCTGTCACATACCACCGTGTAGCTTTGTACTCGCTGAATTGAACCTTTATTACGGTTGCACGTTGTCCTCAACTCCGTCTCAAGCATTAAATACAATATGTCCGGTGCAAAAAGTTGGTTTCCAGTTTGTGTTCATTGGTGGTTTAAATTATTCCAATACTGCATGGAGGTTTGATTCCTCTGCGGACCAACAGTGACTGCAACATTACTAGCAGCCATGGCATTTGCCAGATGAAAGGAGCAGTCCGGTAGCAGCATTAAATGGATTGTTTTGTTAGTGGAGTCACAGAGCTGGCAGTAAATAGTCTTCTTTCTTGCTGATTTCTGGCACTGCTTTGATTGGTTGGATGCACACAGACAATCCTCTGTCAACCAAATCCTGTCCAAAGTAGCTAATTTAATTTGTTTTACATTTCCACCATCACAACATTGTAGAGTCTATAATATGACAAAAATATATATAATATATTTGTTTTTAATTTTTGTCTCTTAAAAAGAACAACAAAAAGAACGAATAATGGTTAAATAACCAGATCGATAAGCAGTATGGGTAAGATTAGTAGTACCGTGAAAATCTCAACAACACCTATCCCTATGAATATTATCCGCCAGCATTTTATTTTCCAAAGAATCTTCTAGAAATGTTTTTCATCTCTTGACCTCACCCCTCTTCCTTTCAATTATTCTCACCTCAACACCCTCCTGCAGGACCAATGATGAGCTGGTGACGTTCCTGTCGCAGCAAAGAGACAAGAACTTCCTCAAGTCCCACGGAAGAGAAAATGCCCGGTGAGTGTAGCAGCTGTAATAAACAGGCCAGAGGAGAAACGCACATTAGGTTGACATTTTTGCTTAATTTAAAGTGACACTACACTGCAATAAACGAAAAGCATCGTTCGGACTTTTTGACACAAATGTGTAGTAACTCAGTGGTAAATGATGCATGTTGAGATATTCCAGTGAGTCGACGGTAAGCCAGAGGGGCCGAAGTTGTTGACATCAAAAAGCAGCATGATGAAGTGAATATCTTTGCAGTTATTTAATAAAGCGTGGCAGCTCAGACAGAAAAGGTTTATTTGATCATTTACTTTGATGAATGTCTCTCCAACACATCAATTTAAATAGTTTTCTGTGTTTAAGGTTTATTAAGAAGCAGGGCCTTGACCGTCTCTTCCACGAGTGTGACAACCACATGTGGCGTCTCGGCGAACGCAGCATCCCAGAGGGCCTGGAGGTCTCAGGCGGCTCTGATTGGTTTGCGCTCACCCGCCGCTTTGTGGAATACGTCATCAACTCCCAGGATGACCTGGTCTCAGGGCTGAAGCAGTTCTATTCCTACGCTCTGCTCCCTGCTGAGGTAAGTCGGCCTTAGGTGGTCTGTTTATCTCCCGTAGTTGAGACGAGACCGTTTGATATACAAGTCTGTCTCATGCTTGTCCTCCCCTGTCAATTCAGCACAGCCTAGCAGCGGAGATAATGTAATACTTTAAGCTTTCGGGATCAACGTGCAGCAGAGACGAGAGAAGGGTTCACTTGAGTTTATCCGACTGTGTGGTTAAATATCTTAGGGGGGGGAGGGCAGCAGCAGTGGTTTGCTCCCTTTTTGTTTGGGGTTATAGAGGCGTGACCATATGCAATTTAGAGTCGGTGGATATGAACTGTTTGTACTTTGTCTTAGACGGTTTACAGTAACGTCACTCTTTGTTGTATTGCACAATGATGTCATTACCCCCGCTTCTTCCCAGTCCTTCTTCCACACGGTGCTCGGGAACAGTCACATGTGCGACAGCCTGGTGGACAACAACCTGCGTGTCACCAACTGGAACCGTAAGCTGGGCTGTAAATGCCAGTACAAGCACATCGTCGACTGGTGTGGCTGCTCTCCCAATGATTTCAAACCACAAGACCTCATCCGGATCCAGGCGAGTGTGTCAGATGCTGAACAACGACGCATCGGTTTCTCTCTCCTTTTGTTTCCCAGTCTCTCATTTGTGTTTGATTAGCACCAGTATGTGTTCAGAGAAGGCCAGTACCAAATAGTTTTAAACTTTGAAGCTTTGTTTGTAACTTTATTTAGTTTTTTACATATTTTTGCACGTGTTTAAACCTGATATTAATGTACAGTTGCGGATAAATATTAGGCTACACTAATATTATTAGTAATAAATGATATGTAGAATTAGATTCCAGTGGTGGCGCTGTAGTAACGGGTCGGTAAACTTACTCTAAAATATCACGAGTTTGGGCGACAGTTTGACAAAACTGACGTTATATATTTATTTTAAAAAGATTTAATTAAACACAGACTAACTCATTTAATCCGATAACCTCATTCAGATTGAGTATTTAGAATGTTTTTCTTTAGGATGATGATGTCATAAAATAGGACGAAAGACGTTTTTTCTTCAAAAACCTCAATAAGAGCTCAAAATGTAAAAAAAACAAAAACATTTGGTACAGGTTCAGTGTCTCAAAGGCTTATTTCTGTTGTTCTCCGTTTTTTCTACCTACAGCAATTGACCCGTCCGACATTCTTTGCCCGTAAGTTTGAGTCAACCGTGAACCAGGAGGCCATAGACATCCTGGACACTCACCTGTACGGCCAGTACGCTCCGGGCACCATTGCCATCAAGGCGTACTGGGAGAGTCTGTTTGAGCAGCTGGATGGTGTGGACTCGCTCAGTGACGCAGCTCTCACTGCTTACACTGCTTTCTTCCGTCTTGGCCTAAAGAATCTGGTGACTACTCGGAGCAACGTGGAGGGCTGCAGGTACGTAGACGCTCTGCTCAACTTCATTTACTTGCATAGAAACGTTCATACAAACATGCGGCCCAAAGTGCTTCACATACATTTAAAATACAAAACATTTCCAAGACAATAATTTACAAAAATGACATTTTAAAAATCATAAAGATAAAACTCAGTAGCATAAACAAAAAGAAACAATAAGAAATACATCAACATAAAAAAAACAATGATTGAAGCTTAAAAGCTATAAGGCTATAACATCGCTCCAAATCAAAAGCCAGGTTTAAAAAAATAAAAATAAAAAAAAAGATCTGGGTCTTTAATTTCCTTATTAAAAAAATATCGAGAGGGCTTGGATGTTAGTGTTAGTTATTTTAAAAGTTATATATATATATATATATATATATATATATATATATATATATATATATATATATATATATATATAAAAAGATATAACAGGTTAATTTCTTTGCTGAATACAAAAATCCCTCTTAGGTGTGATTTTTCTTTTTTTCTTCTTTCCACTCACTGCAGGTTTGAACCAGTAGGCTACCCTCTATCAATACACGTGTACTTTTATGACGACCGTTTCCAAGGATATCTGGTGCGTCAGGAAGTCCAGGCTGTGGGTTCAAAGGTCAGGGAGACGCTGGAGATGTGGGCAGTGCCCCAAGCAACACTCGTACTTGAGACAAACCTTAAGGAGTTTGAAAGGCTCAAGAATCTGGAAGTAAGTGTACTTCTTGTCGATAGAAGAAGAGGAAGATGAAGATTCTTCATTATCATTGAAGATTCTGTCCTGTGCAAACTTTTAATATCAAGGTACATAAAGAAAACTGCTTTTAAAGGAAGATTTCCTTCCTGATATGAAAAAAGTAGGATGCTTTTTATCAGGGCTTGATCTGGCCAAAACTGGACTTTGAAGTTTAATTAGTTTTTAAAATATGTTAATATTGGGAAGCCTAGAGCAGAAAGTGCTAACATATTCTCTCTCCTTGTCCTCAGATAAAATATGAAAGTCAAAGACATAGGAGACATTGTTTTGCGGTTTTGAGTCACATGACCTGTTGTTATTTCAGGACTCATTCGTTTAGTCTTTGAGGTGTTGGTGGTCATCATTATCTGGTGGTTCGACTTCCAAATGGAACACAAGAAGGTTGTGAGTTCAATACCAGGACTGCCACCATTGTGCCCCTGAGCAAGGCACTTAAGCCCGAGTTGCTCCAGGGGGACTGTCTCTGTAGTTCACTGTAAGAGCATCTGATAAATGACTAATAATGTAAAAAAAAAAAAAGTATTGTAATGTCTTTTCTCCCTGGCAGATCGGCACAGAGTGGGATCCTAAAGAAAGAATCTTTCGTAACTTTGGCGGCGTGATCGGCCCTTTGAATGAACCGCTGGCTGTCCAGAAGTGGGCACGTGGTCCTAATCTCACAGCCACCATTGTATGGATTGACCCAGCTCTGGTGGTGGCTGCATCTTATGACATTACTGTGGATATGGATGCGGAGTACACACAGTACAAACCCCCACTGCAGCGCCCCCTGCGGCCCGGTACATGGTCTGTACGAGTGTTAAAACAGTGGGAGCTCGTGGCAGAAGTTCGCTTCCTTGTCATGCCCTTAACCTTCAAAGATAAGGAGCCGCTACGCAAAGGTGAGTCAATTGTTCTTATTGTTAACAATCACCGGGGTGGTGGTTCCCCTATTCAAAAAGGGGGACTAGAGAGTGTGTGCCAACTACAGGGGTATCACACTTCTCAGCCTCCCTGGTAAAGTCTACTCCAAGGTACTGGAAAGGAGGGTTCGGCCGATAGTCGAACCTCTGATTGAAGAGGAACAATGCGGATTCCGTCCTGGTCGTGGAACAACGGACCAACTCTTTACTCTTGCAAGGATCCTGGAGGGGGCCTGGGAGTACGCCCAACCGGTCTACATGTGTTTTGTGGATCTGGAGAAGGCATATGACCGGGTCCCCCGGGTGATACTGTGGGAGGTGCTGCGGGAGTATGGGGTGAGGGGGTCACTTCTGAGGGCCATCCAATCCCTGTACGCCCAAAGCGAGAGTTGTGTCCGGATACTCGGCAGTAAGTCGGACTCGTTCCCAGTGAATGTTGGCCTCCGCCAGGGCTGCGCTTTATCACCAATCCTGTTCGTGATTTTCATGGACAGGATATCGAGGCGTAGTCGTGGAGGAGAGGGGTTGCAGTTCGGTGACCTGAGGATCTCATCGCTGCTCTTTGCAGATAATGTGGTCCTGATGGCGTCATCGGTCTGTGACCTTCAACAGTCACTGGATCGGTTTGCAGCCGAGTGTGAAGCGGTTGGGATGAGGATCAGCACCTCAAAATCTGAGGCCATGGCTCTCAGCAGGAAACCGGTGGATTGCCTACTTCGGGTAGGGAATGAGCCCTTACCCCAAGTGAAGGAGTTCAAGTACCTCGGGGTCTTGTTCGCGAGTGAGGGCACGATAGAGTGAGAGATTGGCCGGTGAATCGGAGCAGCGGGGGCGGTATTACATTCGCTTTACCGCACCGTTGTGACGAAAAGAGAGCTGAGCCAGAAGGCAAAGCTCTTGATCTTCCGGGCGATCTTCGTTCCTACCCTCACCTATGGTCATGAAGGCTGGGTCATGACCGAAAGAACGAGATCACGGGTACAAGCTGGCCGAAATGGGTTTTCTCAGACGGGTGGCTGGCGTCTCCCTTAGAGATAGGATGAGAAGTTCAGCCATCTGTGAGAGACTCGGAGTAGAGCCGCTGCTCCTTTGCGTTGAAAGGAGCCAGTTGAGGTGGTTCGGGCATCTAGTAAGGATGCCCCCTGGCCGCCTCCTTAGGGAGGTGTTTCCAGGCACGTCCAGCTGGGAAGAGACCCCGGGGAAGACCCAGGACTCGGTGGAGAGATTATATCTCCTATCTGGCCTGGGAACGTCTCGGGATCCCCCAGTTGGAGCTGGAGGATGTGGCCCGGAGAAGGGGTTTGGGGTTCCTTACTGGAGCTGCTGCCCCCGCGACCTGACCCCGGATAAGTGGTAGACGATAGCTGGATGGATGGTTAACAATCATATTGAAAGACTAAAACCAACAATGCATTTGTCTGTGTCTAAATACTTGCCGACATCCCTACACTGTGGCCCATTTGTTCCTACTAAAGACGTAAATCTTGAAAAATGGATCACAAATATGTAGTTTACTTTGTCAACTACAAGAACACTAAACCAGATTAACTTTATAAAATCATTTCACATAAATTAACAAAATAAAGAGGACCAGTCTAGGCATTGCTGACAATTGACTTGGTCCATAAGTAAACTTACAAATTGAACTGCAATCTGAGGCTTATTAGCAGCCACCCTGAGAGCTTTGCTTCACACAGTAACACTGTAACCAAACACGAGACCCTGGACATTTGTGTCGTGGTTTGACAACCATTACAACCCCAAACTTGAAGGTTTAAAGTTTAATATGTGATATAACTTGTGTGGAAAGTTTCATTGGATCTTTTTAAAGCTCTTTTCCCTTTTTCAATTTCTCTTTGTTTGCAAAATCTGAATGTCCACACCAGAAGAGGACAGCTGGCTCCATGCAGGTCCTCCAGGTGACCTGTACCTGGAGCAGAGCTACCAGCAGCTGAGCTCCGTGCTGAAGCTGCCTCCCCAGGAGCCGGCCATGCAGGAGGCGCAGCGTAAAGCCCAGCTGGTGGGTCAGCCCCTTGAAGCGTGGGTGGACAGCAGCGTAGCGACCTTCTGGGTCACAGGTGGCCTGTGCGCCACACAGACTTCCTTTTGCCCAGCCGTGGGATCTTGCTCCAAGACCTCCTGGAGCACTCTGTCCCCGGACCCCAAGTCTGAACTGTGCCCGGTCAAAAGTGATGGGCGGATCAGGTAGCCCTAAGAGAGAAGAGACTGTAGACTTCAACACATACACACGAAAACTGAGGGAGAGCTGGACCTGCACTGCAGCGCTCCAAGACAACTTGTGTGAATCCTCTCAGAGCTCAAAGGCACATAAACAATAATACGACTTCCTACACTGAGGAGTCGAGACATTGTCAGTGACGTGGTAATATAAAAGAGGAGGAACGTGACTGCTGGAAATTTGCACATAGACGTTAGCAAGCGCATAGACTTGTGTCATTGTTTTGCTGAACGGTTACACGGATGTATCGCGTGATCTTAACTCTACATTTCAAGGGGGAGTGGAACCTCTGAATCATATTATTGTGCTTATTTTTAAGCATTATTATGTAAGCATAAGGAGCGGACAGATGAAGTGCACTTTACTGTAAAACTATAATGTTACACAGAGGTCACTTGGTTACAGTGTGAGGAGGAGAAGTTAAAGAGTCGTGGATAAGGTCCAATCATTCATTTAACAGTACACAAATACCAGCACCGTCCCTCCCCTGCACAGACACATCACTCAACACTTGGACTGTTAGGAAAAGATAAGGAAAGAGCAAGTAAAGAGTATTTCAATTTTAGTTTTTACATATTTTTTTAACATGTTTTTTTTTTTTATGTATTTGTTTTGTCTGTTAGTTCCCTGAACTGGCTGTAAAGTGTTAAGATATCTTTGATGTCCATTGTTGCAACAAAAAAAAAGCCACTCAGAGTTGTTTTTGTGGTCAAAGGAAGTGCCCGACAGCTGCAGCATCAAGGCTGCAGACACTTTACGTTACAGAGTCCCTTAAAATACATGAAAAAACAATCTCCACTCAAACCATCCAGCTACAGTTATATGACAACAAACTCCACCTGTTAGGAAGTGGACCCTTTGAAGTTGAGATTTCTTTGTCAGCTGTTTTGTTTTCAAATCCTCTGAAAGAATTTTGTGTGTTTGTTTTAAATCCAGGATTATTTTGAACTGAATTCAGTTTAGCAAGGTGAAGAACATGTTGATCAAACTTTAAAAGGAATAGTTGTTTTTGCTTTCTCGTCCAGAGTTAAAGGAGAGGATTGATACTACTCTCCTATTTTGTAAGGGTTGGTACGAGGCTAACTTAGCACAACAAATGGAAACCCAGGGAAACGGCTAGCCTGACTTCCAAAGCTAATTATTGGTCTGAACTAGCTACTAACTTTCAAGAAATAATGCTAGTCAGATCCATAACAGTTCATTTTGTTATCACGGATTAAACAAGCGACATATAACGTGTTAATTAGTTCGCTTTAGAGGTGCTGGTACGCGTTTTAGACGGAGCCAGGCTAGCTGTTTCCGGTCTTTATATAATGCTAACGTAGCTTCATAATTGCCGCGCAGACATGAAAGTTGTATCTTCTCCTCTGACTCAACAAGATGGGGAATAAGTGTATTTCCCAAATTGTCGAACATTTATTTTAAATTCAAGACTTTTAAATTGCAAACGTGGTTCGACACAACACGTTATACCTCCTGTGTATCGGTTTATATGCAGTTATGTCACTTTGTGTTGTTTGCTCTTGTTGCCACACATTACTTTACATTACACGTTATTTAAATTACTACGGTGCATATAAATTCAACTCTTTAAGTCCACCAACCAAAAGTGTTCAACAGTACACTGTATGCTTGTGTTTGTGTTTTGGCGTGATCGAGAGAATCTAAGCTGCCTTCACTTAGTGGTAAGATGAATTGTTTACTACAGGATAAAAGCTTCCAGAGACGTGCAATGAATGCCTTTTCAGAGGATAGTGAGACCCCCTGTCTGTGTCTTAGCATTTTTACATCATTTTAAATGTTCTCAAATAATAGTTGGCCACCATATGAGTTTTCAAGTGACCTTGTTTACCTTGCACAGTACAGTTGCTTCAGTGAAGCCCCAGTTTTATGGATATGAGAGCAAGAAATATGTTATTTTTCTATACTGTTTGAGAGCAAAGTGTGTATGTTGTCCGTTCATCGCCAGTACTCTGTTAAACTATTAAAAACGGCTGTCTAATGATGTTGTATTTGACAGTACCCCATGTTCAGTGTCGTTTGAAGCAGACCTTGTGTTTTTTGGGGGGGGGGATCTCTTGATCTGCTGTGATAACCAGCTGCAGTCCGTTTGGTGAGTCAGCCGTCACTGTTTGCCTCTAGGAAAGCTCATAGGCATCTTGTCTGATGACTCAATAAAAAAAGAAACGCTTAAAGTTTTACTGATGTTGTTTGCAGTTTTTTCATCTTATCAGGAGTCTAGGATGGTAATTCTTGGTGTTTCTTATATTCCAGATGGACTACATTAAACCAACTTTTTGTTTTTGTTGTTGGTTACTTAGCAGCTCTTTTAGACCAGTGAAAAGAAGAAATACACATTTAGGTGTTTATTTTACTAACTTTGTCTATTTGTATCTGTAGATTTCTCCTAAATTCAATGGTTCAACAGTTAGCATTAGATAATACCTCATATTTAAACAATGATTGTCTTAATGTAAGTAATCTCAGAGGTCTTTGTTCATATATCATTCAAAGCCAAATTTATACAACATTTTATTCATAAAATATATTGATTATTGATACTTTTGTTTCAGAAAACTTGTAATACAAATGTAGTTTTTGTTTTAATGTAAGTAATCAACTGGGGAGGTTTGGTGTTGGTGTGCTTTAATGTTGACCATGTTCACCTGTAGTGACTCACTTCAAAGCAGATGAAGGAGAATGGTATGAGAGGGAGAGGCGCTCTCCAGGGTGCTGAACACTTCCATGTCGTTACTTCCTTGTATAAATGCCCGACATGGTTTTTACTTCATAACTACTGTAAACTACACTTCCGGGTTTGTTTCTGATCATATAAATATTTAGTCAGGTTTGTGTCTTTGTTCAGGAAGTGAACCCAAAGCATGCAGTGAAGGAGGGGCGGAGGTGAAGGAGAGGAAGTTTGAACGTTTGATTTATTTGCAGCACCACGTCTGCTTTTGACCAGTGTAAACTATAGAACAAGCCGAATGGACGACATCTGTGAAGCACGGAGGCAGGAGGAGCAGGGGAAGCTGGTTTCCTCGGACAGTGCTTACGGGTCATCTGCGGTGGACACGGACACAGAGGATGGACAGACTCCCACATCCAACACCTTCCCCTATAATGAAGACCTGACACACAAGGTGATCCATTCATTACTTCTACTAGTTTTGATTAAATGATTTGTCAAGTTTGAAATGGTCAAATATGCTAAATGAACCAGAATTGCACTTAATATAAACTCATCTAGAGGAAATTAATGACTTTCCAGCAATTTTACACCAAGATTCTCAATTTATGGTGTGCCCAGCTATTACATTTTTATCCACTACAATAAAGAAGTCCCTACTGCCAGCTAATATCCCTATACATGTCATCAGGAAAACTTAATAAAGGTATCCTGTATATAAGGATACTATCTGTGGTTTTAGTGTTTTTTAAATATATGAATGAACCCACATATTATTGAATAATTGAATACATTTTTTATATAGTTTTTTATTTCAAAATGCTCTTTTTCAAAAGTCAGGGTTTTTATTTTATTTCCTATTAACACTTTTTCCAAATTATACTTTTAATGTTATTTCGTAATGTTTTTTTTAAAGTCACTTTATATGACCGTGGTGTTGTCACCGCCTCATCACATGAGTGTTTTAAGCCTATGAGCCCTTCAAGGTGACTTTACCTTCTCAAGTTGTTTAATTAAAATATGTTTAGGGTCCTATTTTTGATGATGTTTCAATAATCAGTAGATGTTAAAATGTATTTTTCTAGAAAATCCCTCAGGTCTCTAGTCGTGTGTCTGCATGTCTGTGTGGGTTCATTTGTATTCATGAGTGAAATCTTGGATGCACAGATCCACTTGTACACAACACACTCAAACACTGATGTCTCGTACCAAACACAGTGGAAAGCTGGTAAGAGCTCAAACCCTGATTTCTACTTTTCTAAGTTATTATTACTGTACTGGGGGAAAGAATAATAACCCGAAGCATACTTCTGCAGAAAGGCAGTCTTTTGGGAAATTCATTGTTACATTGTCAGAGAAAAAAAATGTTTCGCTTTGTGAATCCAAGGTCGAGATATGCAGGAATATTTCTGTCTATTGTACGGCAAATAATCAAACATGACAATTTAAAGCTTGTTTCTACAGTCTGTGAATATTACTGCTTTAAAACTGCAGATCTTTTGAAGATTTGATCTCTTTATAAGCTTCAAGATGCTCAATAACTGAACCGTTCAATATTTGCCATTCAAGCAGTGCATTGTGTGTGAGGCCAGAACAAACGCTTGCTCAGTAACCACATTTCTGGTTATATTTGTTGTTTTCGCCGAGTCACAGCCTGCCAGAAACTACACAGCATATATAGATTGCTCCACTTTTTCCAGTCTACAGTGGGCCAATTGGACCTCAGTTCTTTAAATACCCAATAAACTTTTAAGTACTTTTGGAAACTGTGTGACAAGAAGCTTTTTCAAAGAGAAATTTCTTTACGCTGTAATATACAAACGTGTATAACCCAAAATCTTGTCAGAACAGCTCATCGTTATACAAGAAGGACCATCGTACGCATAAAAGGAATTGGTTTTCTAAACTCTGTTTTCCTTCAGTTCAATAATTATTCTTTATGTGAAGGCTGAGTGTAAAGTTATCAGCATTTAAAGACATCTGCTGAATGATGTCTTTGTTGGGAAACATGAAAGTAAAGACGCTTCCTGTTCTCTCTTTGTGCTGTCTCTGGGAGAATCCACACAGCGCTGCTCACATTTAAAGACATGCCTGGCTTTTTCTTAAATGATATGTTGTTTGAGATGAATTCACATTAAAAGAAAAGGAAAGAAACCTCAGAAACAGGGCCTGTTATTCAACCTGGAAACTGGACAAAATATTAATTTGGCAAGGCAAGAATGATCACCAGAGAAAGTACCACATTTTATTTTAATTCTGGTAAAACCATGTTGTTTAAGTAACCCCTGCTGTGTGATGAGTTATGTATGATATGATGATACTCTTAAAGGGAAACAAATATACAACATATTTTCCCTGTTACCTGTAGTGCTTTTCAATATACATTGTTTTGGTGTGAGTTTGGCTCGTCTTTCTCACGACCTGGTTACTAAAGATAATCGACAGACCTTGTTGTGAGCAGTTTCATGGAGGAACTACTTTTTTTTAATGGGCATTCACGTCTCATGCTCCTTCTTGTGTGGAAAGGGGTTAATGCTATACAGATATTTTTAAATATTATTTCCAAATCGCCCCAAAACTCCCTTTCATATTCTACAATGTAATCTACCGGGCACTAAATCCCTGGGGAGGGGAGAGATGGCTCAGAGTAAGACACGGGCACTAGGACCCTGGGGAAAAGGGTGCCGCCATAGACTGTACAGGTGTAGCACAGCTTTGATATCATGATAGATATCTGTAACTTCTGACGAGTCATGCTGGAGACGAGAGGTTGACATTTTGGAAGATGCACTGTGTGAAATTGTACTAAGTTATTAATATGTGTTAGCTCCTTAACTTTTAATAACTCTAGGAAAGGGAAAAGTGTAGTAACATTAGGTCTTCTATGTGTGTTGGTGTACTGTTAGTAGTCAATAGTAACTGGCTAGTTACAGAACAGCTAACGTTTGTTCACTATGGAAAACAATTGTAAGCAGGAAAGGGTGAATAGCTATTCTCACTATCATTATCTGCCAATGTTCATTGATCAGATGGATATAAGAAGAGTCCTAAGGAAAGGTGCAGCTCTGCTACAGGGAAGCAGCAGCAAAGAACAAGTGATCGTGGAGCCAACAGTGTGAGGTTAGTTCAGGTCGAGGAGTAAATGAGTAATTTTTGGATTAAATTCCTGTAATAGTCCAAAGTACTAGTTAAATAAATGATTCGTGCAGAAGGAGAGGCAGAACATAGTGATCAGGCAAACTGCTCAAGTCAGGGAGAGAAAGAAAATCCAGGGACAAAACAACTTGGGCGGAGGGATTTCTATTATTATTTTCACAGTTGCAGGTACCATCAACAGTAAATATTCTTATATGTTCACCCCAACCCCATGGGCTCACAGAGATTATTAGCAAGTATGAGATTAGTAAGAAACAATTAGAAATTCACATTCAAATGAAACAAACTGGGATTCCCGGCTCATGGTCCTTTTTGAAGAATAAAGTTTTCAAAATGAAAATATTTCACTTACTTGTCATTGGTTATGGTATTTTCTATACTTTGATTGATATATTTTTCATATTAGTGTTGAGAGTTGTGCCCCCTCCCCTTACCAAAACCACAAAGTTATATTAGATCTAGCATCTTAACGTTGCTCTCAAAGTGCACCAGATGCAGACAATTCACTTTAAAATGTTTTTAAAAATCTGCCCGGGGGAGCATGCCCCCTAGAGGATGTGAAGTCCACCCTACTCCTAAGACATGTCAACATGACTAAGGCCAGGTAACATGGACCTGGTTAACATCACTAATATATTGACGACGCAACCAGCACAGAACACTATGGGTGTGTAGTGGCTTTGCTCAGGGCAAAACTCCCAGACTTACTTCTCCATCATCGTGCCATCAGAGTTCCTTTAATGGTAACTGTACTACCATGCAGTTGCACACAGCTCCACCTCACCTCTGGGCTAAGCCCACCCAAACTTGAAAACCTAGCTACGCCCCTGGGAGGGAGAGAGGGCAGATATCTCCAATACTCGGCAATTTCCACCAACACATATTGATGAATAACACTACAGGTAGAGTAGATACTTGTGACGAAATGACTACCCACTGGATTCATTATACAGTTGCATATATGAGAGTCTTGAGTTTCCACTCGCCACTTTCATGCTAACTATCTCATCTCAAACATCTCTGGGGCTGAACCCAAACAACTCTGAAACATCTCGTGTTGCTATGGAGATATTTAGCATCTCTACCCCTGCTAAAAGTCCCTGAACACCCCCCACCATCATTTCTCCGTGCATACATTCAGTTTGACATGTGGGTCCTGGAGATAAACTGCGGCCTCGCTGCTGCGTTGTTCTCCAACAGCGTTTGTCCTGAGTTTACATGCCAGCATCAAAATTGAATGAAGGAGGCATGAAATAGTAATATGTTGATGTCACGCTGGCCAGCTGAACACGGCACAAACACCGTGTGAGTCATGCACACAGCAGCTTGCCTCTGGTCTGCATCATTTGTACTTGAGGGGCCAGTTTGGAAAAAAAAACATTTCTCTTTATGCCTGCTATTCCTATATTATTTACATCCTGAATATTTTGTCTGTACCTGCTGGATTTCTGAAGCTTTTATCTGTATTTTCAGCATTAAAAATGGTTGCTTTACTCAGCATTCACATAGACTACATCTTCAAAGGGACCAAGCATCCTCTTTAAAGCCACAGATAGCCTTTTGATTTTCATCCCGTATGTATCTGCTCAAACTGTCACGATGTTGCGTTTTTAATGGGAGAGCAAAGTCGAATGTGCAGAATTTGCAGAGCGCTGCATGCTGTAATGCTGCGCAGCATGTGGGCTCGTTGAGACTGCAGATAAGAGGAAGGCAGATAAATGTCAACTAAGAAGCAAGCATCTGCTGCTGAGGAGCTCCAGGCTGGACGACCGCACAGCATCCCCCAATGAGGCGATAACTATGGCGACAAGGCCGGTTGATGCCTACGTCCAGCACTCTGATGACAAGTCAGCAGATCCCTGCTGGGGTGACGCATGACCCTCGGCCATGAGAACTGCTTGTTATGGCACCGGCACTGACTGTGTGTGTTTAAGGATTTGATTTGTTACTGAACAGTGTTGGAAGTACTCCTTTGTTTTTGGGAGTAAAACCATCAATAAAACAATGTAGAAATACTCCACTACAAGTTGCACATTCTGCATTTAAAATCATATAGTAACTACAATTTCAGTAGGAGAATCAGTGGAATTAACGTGTTCTGCAAAAGAGGACTGTGACTGATATATTATTACATAGATTGTTAATACTGATGCATCAATAAACTGCATCTTACTGTTGTGATGATCGACGTGGAAAGGACTTTATATACAACAAGTATGTAAATCTGAGGGTATTGAATTTCAAATCTTTCCTCTTATATTATAAATATGTTTTCATTCATGTATAATCACCTGAAACCAAACATCATTGGGTTTTCGTTAGCTTAAAAAAGATGCAAGAGAAAGAGAGATAGTTGCACAAACAAAGGCAGAACATCAGCCTGAGATGTGAGCAGCCATCTCTTATACAGTAACACAGTTTCAGGCCAAAACACACACACACACACACACACACACACACACACACACACACACACACACACACACACACACACACACACACATACATCCTCAAGTTACTTCTCAGTTCAAAGGTGCATGTTGCCCTTCCCTCTTGAAGGCATGAATCTGCCATGTTGCATTACAGAACACACAGCTGTGCACAGCACAGATGAACATGTACAGTAACACATGAGGGCCTCAGGCCATATACAAGGAGGCGGCAGTGGGAACTTTATGTTGCATCTCTCTGCAGACGATCCTCGTGGGGGACAGCGGAGTGGGCAAGACTTCTCTGCTCGTTCAGTTCGACCAGGGCAACTTCCTCCCAGGGTCCTTCACTGCCACTGTGGGCATTGGTTTCACAGTGAGTCCACACATTTCCTGTCCTCCACACACCCTCCCTCGCATGTTTTCTCTCACTCCTCCCAAGCAAATCTTCTCTTTTCGTGTGTGTGTGTGTGTGTGTGTGTGTGTGTGTGTGTGTTTGTGTGTGTGTGTGTGTGTGTGTGTGTGTGTCAAGTCCAGCATGAATCAGTTATGTTCTCCAGTGTGGGATGTTGCATCTTCTCACTGCATTCATTACGATCCTCAACACTCATACGTGTGTTAGAATTATTATGGTTAATGATCCCACAGCTACTGAAGACAGTATTGCTAATTAAAGTCACGGCTGTTTGCTGCTGGATGTTTTAAAGAAGAGTGATTTTATGCTTTATGATATTGTGAGGGGGAGGTGCACTCTGTGTGGAGGCAAAGGGAGACAAACAGGAAATATGTATATTGCTCATTTAATGAATGATTCTTCAGCTGTGATCACTTTGGCTAAATATAAAATTGGCTTTGCCATTTTGCATTAGCATAAGATTGTGGTGGAGTATGATTCAAGCTTCAAAAAGCCCTGCGGAAAAATGTGACACATAAACAACATAAGTCACTCTGCTGCAAATCTGCTACTGGATTTAAAGTCAAGCGCCTGCAAATACACTTTCATCATGTTTTAGTCTTTGTCTTGACAGGGCTTGGTGCAGGTAGTCAACATGCAGTGACTTAAATGCACAAAAGGTGAAAATCTATCCTTACTGTGGTTATTTCTGTAGATTAAACTTTCATTTTTTACATTTAAAGCTTTGTCAGACTCTTCTTAGATGCACTTCTTTTCACTGATTTCTTATAAACTATCATAATGAATAATGCAGTGAGTTCCAGAAAAGAGCAGACACATATATCTGAGAGCTTATTCATCATTACATCAACCATTCAATCAGCTCCATCTACAAATAAATGTTACATCGTTATGTTCATGTCCGAGTGATGAGTTTAGACCAGAAATGACATACAACAATTACGTTATATAACATAAATGATCTCTGACCATGTGCCATTAGTCCTGTCGCCACAGAGACGAGTGGAGCCTTGACTTGAACACTGGGGGGAGACAAACACTGCAGGAAAAGATTAATTTTTTCAGACTCAGTGAAACCATTTTAGACATCTTGTATCATGCTAATTAAATGAGGAGATTTGGGATATTTTTAGAAGCATGTGTTCTTGACTAGACGAGACTTGGAACATTGTGCCTGCTGTGAGGAGGGATGTTAAAGAAAAAAATGGGTTGATAAAGAAGATAAAATAATAATAAAGCATAGGAACTACTTTGTGATAATATAAGATGATTGCCAGCATTTTCTGAGATAAAGGAAACATGTTTGGAAAAAGATTTCTGAACAAGGTTTGCGCGCCATTTTACGCACCAATAACACTTCATCTATCTTTAGGAGATCGTTATGCATCAAGTGTATTTCAAACTAATAAGTCACATTTCCCTCCTCTCCGGGTCTCTGCTCTCCCCCTGACCCTCTCCGGGATCGAGCACTACCTGTGGCGGATGAGTCAGCCCACAGCGCGCTTGACCCCTACAGCTGTATTTGAGGACAATGTCAGCCTGACACACTGACAGACTGGTGTTTTCACTCATAAGAAAAACACTGCCGACGTCCTCACAGTCACGCTCAGTTAACCATCTGCCCACGCCAGGATGCAGAGAAATGTTTCCGCCTGTTTGCCATCACCGCTTTGTTGACTGCTGGTGGATGTAGACGCAGAAACAGCTTCGGCGCTCATTGTTTTTCAAGTTTTGACCTTTCACATCCATCTTCTGACAGTGCGATATTAAGGTGTGATTTTTTTTTTTTTTCCCTCCTTCGGGAAGAGCCCGGAGATCATTTCGTGGCCACGCGCAGTAATGCGAGCACAGGGGCTGGAGGCTGGCGGACACCGGGACTGAGCGGCGGAGATCTCACAGACACCGTGCGCGTCTTTCTTTGACACATTTTAAGATAAACTGCGCTTTGGCTTTTCTCAGCCTGCGCTTCCTTTCTTGCCATAGCAATGTCCGAAAGAAATACATTGTTGATCGACAACCAGTCTAAAAACGGAACGTCAAAATATGTGTTGGAGAGATGCGCTTCTATTAACGAGTATTATGATATTGCCTTCAAGGTGTGTATTTCCGTCTTGTCTTGATTTTGTTTTTTGTTTTTCTTGGTGATGCTGGTGGAACAGGTGTCTGAATGTAGTGTAGGTTTGACACAAACACAACCGGGTGTACCGGCAGCAACAACATGAATGTTGACTCTCCACATCTGGAGAATAATGAGTTAAAACCATTAACTGTCAGCTGTTTAGTCTCGATGTATGCATTCTCCCTGTCAAACAGACCACTGTTTGTACACACAAGTCATCGACCTTAATGTTTGATTTTAATTACTAAGAGGTCTTTCTGAGCCTTTAAATCTCTCGAGGTTGCTTTGTCCGCCCTGACTGATAAGCAAATATTTGCTGAGGGTGTACTTGTTGCTCCCTCCCGTTAAATATTTAAAAGCTGCACATGCACACCTGTAACTGTTTAATAAAGACCAACAGACAAAAGTTAAATTCAAGTTAAATTCATTGTGATCTATGAATATGTTTATGCAGCTGTGACTCACTGTGTGAATAAGTGAATGTGCTGGATGCATAGATGTATAATTACACATCCTGTTGTAATTATATTGATTAGTTTTGGATGCACACTGAAACATGATGAGAGTTCAAATTACAGAGTTGTTTCAAACATCTTGAATCCTCTCTCTGGAGTGTCACATGCAGCTCAGACAACACAAACTGAAATCTTACCAAAATAAGACAATGCACAACATCATCATCTCGACTCAAACATCATGATAGTTGTGCATTACGTTCCTCAGCTTTGAGGGCATTGTAATTCTTATCCTACCATCATGTATAAGCTGTCAGTTATTTTTTCTCCAGCTGTAATATTGTCCCTCTTCTCTGATGGTGGGTTTGCTCTAGGTGATGCTGCTGGGAGACTCGTCCGTGGGGAAGACGTGCGTCTTGGTGCGCTTTAAAGACGGGGCATTTCTGGGAGGCAACTTTATAGCCACCGTTGGAATAGACTTTAGGGTGAGAGAGATGCGGTTTAACAGTCTTACATAATAGCTCATTATACTGTTCTATACTCATGTGTTTGTGTTACTTTCTTGTTACGTGTATGAGGAAACATTTACCATCTGACAAACATCCTAATGATATTTACAAAGCGACAAGGGACCCACTTTGGCCCAATTATCACTTTATTTCAGCGGGGAACACTTTGTCATTCTGCGATGATAGCACCAAATGTACAAATCCTCTCACCAATCAGTCAAGTTCACAGACCACTTGCTGCGAGGCTCTGTTGGATGATGGCTTCATAAATGTCTTGGCAGATGCCTGCCCACGTCTCTGTCTCCTGGAAAGATTGGCTGCTGCTCAGCTCGGTCCTGGAGGACTCAGTGCTGACAGACGAGCCCCTACCTAGTCACATATTCCTCATGCACACGCACACAAACAAACAATGACTGTCGCTGAATTTGGAGCAGATTTCTACAGTATATCTTCCTCTGCGGGAAGAACATGAAAAAAGGCAACTTGGAGTGAATGTTTCAACCTCCTCTTTCCCTCCAATCAAGGCACAACACTCACACTAATGGCAAGTCAAGCAGGGGTTGTTTGAGGAGGTTATTGAGTTGCATTAGCCAGAGTGATGTGTTGTTTTCTTCTGTGTGGACATTAGAGAGCGTAATGGATGTCTGACAGATATATGATCTAGGGTCATTGTCCATTCAGAAGCACCACTCAAACAAAAGCAACAAGTACTGCGGCCGGTGGCCATTCATAAAAAACTATTCAAATATCGAACTTGCACCTGTTTTCATTTACAATGGTTCTAAATTTAAGCAATCATTTTCTCGCTTGTGTTCATGAAAAGGGGCAAAGCTTTCTTAGAAACAGAGTAATTTGAGAGGTGCAGTTCAGTCAGGGAGCTGAGGTTGTCCTCTGTGCATGGATAGGCAGGCTGTTGTGGCAGCTTGTAACATGGCCGATCTATTTTCGGCATGCTTCCTTGTAGCAGTTACTCAGCATGCATGCTCCTCTAACGTCATAATTGGGGGGGAATGGAAACCCATGGCAACTAATGCAAGGGGTTGAATCTTGTCCATTCTGCCAAGGCAGAGGATTTGACAGGTGGCAGCTTTAGCTTCACATACATCGCAGAGTTTTCTTTTGTCACTGTGTAGTTCTGACTGCTTTTCTCTTGGGTGCAGTTGTGTGCGTTCGGGGCCGGGGATGTTTGTGGTGACCTGTCACTGATACGAAGAGATGTAAGGATTGAGGAAGTGCTGCAGAGCATTTTCTAGTCACACTTCCGTCATCTCTCTTTAGCTGATTTTTGCTGTGCAAGGTTGAAATGCGGTTGTCAGCTGGCTTGTTGATCTAGCAGGTTATGGTAACATAAAAAACTTGCAAAAATAACCCCCAGCCCCCATGAAACAGAGCGTGAACATGTGTTTTTGTTGTTGCATGTTGGAGCATGCCTGTTAAAATACTGCATGTTACCTTTACCTTCATTTACACTCCTCTTTTAATTCAATACATTCATCTGTCACAACATTTAGCTTTTTTTAACGTGGTGACCTTAACTATTTTTATGCCAATCCTTTCTCTACAGGAAATCAGAGGGCACCCCTACGTGGCTGCAGGAAATTAACGGGGGAGTCAGTCGTTATGCTGCCAGTCGTCTTTCTCACTGTTGTGTAATTAAGTCTAATCCCAGGACCTTGATGTTGTGTGGGTGTAGCAAATGACTGTCTCTGCCATTGTTCAAAGCCACTTTTAGTTGTCTTGTCTCTTAGCTTTTTTTTAGTCTGCTGGGATATTCGTCATTCATTTCTGTGCAGTTGTCACAGCCCTCCAGTCTCTAAAGCATATGGTGGATTGTCAGACTCTCATGGCTCTTCTCATGTCTGCAGAATAAAGTGGTGGATATCGACAACCTGAAAGTCAAACTGCAGGTGAGAACATGGACCTTTACCTGTGTGAGACTAATCCTCCTGACAGCTATTGACCTATATATATATATATATATATATATATATATATATATATATATATAGACTCATCTGGTATATTCTATCTGGTATATTTATCTGCTATTATGTATAATCAAAAATAATCAGAAAAGTAATTTACAAATAATAATTGACCTAAATATGCTTTACACTCAGTTGGTATTCATTGTTTGCGTTGCCAATCCAATCAAAGTCTCTGATATTGTAGCGATATGAGCAGCTCTTCAGGGTTTTGTGCCAGCAGCAAGCTGTTAATCTAAGGCACATACCCGTCTATCATCATAACCTGTTCATTCAACACTGAGTGGGAAGTGCCCAAATTAGATTCCTCTGCTAGCTCGAGTAAATCCTTAGATTTGTTCTTTCTTGCACGGGGCCTTGAAAATGATAAAAATCCTGGTATTAATTCCAAAGTACAAACCACCATGAGTCTATACTATGGAAAGGAATTAGGTCTACAAAAAAGCAGAAGTTGAGAGAAAAGGATTTAAAGTTTTAAGGCCAATAAATAGTATAACAATTGATAGGATGTAATACTGTCATTTTATGTCTCATTAAACCAATTATTATACATATACAACCTAAAAACTGCACTCTGCCTTCAGAAAACTTAAAGGAATATGAGTAAAACTCAGTAACCGCAAACAAAATGTGTAATGGTAATTGGTTTTTAGCTGATTCATTTGAAAAGAAAGTAATATGGCATAAATAAAATCTGCAAGGATGTTCAGTTTGCTAAACTAGGCTACTTAGCCTACCAGCATGACTATTTTAACGTTAGCTGTTCTAGTCTCTATGACCAGATTTAGTTTCTAGATTATTTATGTGGGACAACAAACTAAATTACTAAGATGTTATTTAATCATGATCGATGTATTTCATTTACAGGAAACAACCTAGGGGTTATAAAAGTACATTTAGCTTTAGAGGCTAGCCGCGGCTAACTTATCTACCTAGGCTGCCTAAATTTAATAAACTAGCTAAATGTGTCTCTTGCTTTGACTGGGCGGCTTGGTTGAGCTGTTTTCTTTGAAATAATGCCGTTTTTTAAAAACTTTATATTAAAAAAAGTCGGTTTCTGGTCTTAAATACATTTTGAATAAATATATAGTTTCTGCATTTTTGCTTTGTAGTGCGGTATAATGGTATGTTTTCTGCTTTAGTCGTTGGCTGTGGAGGATTGTTTAGGATGTTCACTTTTCCCACATTAGCTGTTGTGTAATTATGTGGTTTGTGACGCAGATCTGGGATACAGCTGGCCAAGAGAGATTTCGAAGCGTAACGCACGCCTACTACAGAGATGCCCAGGGTAACCTTTGCTTTTTATATTGCACTTCCTGATGTGTGTGTTAGTGTGTGGGAACAGGTGGTGTAGGTAACCTGGCTAAGATGTGTATCTTATTTTTATTAGTGTGCATAGAAAGTGTCAGTTGCATAAGACAGTGTGCAGATAACAATGAAGGTGTTCTGTTTCCTTTTACAGCACTACTCCTGCTTTACGATATCACCAGTAGGCACTCGTTTGACAATATCAGGGTAAGACTATCAAATTACTTTTCCCTCCCACTCTTTCTCTCTTTCTCCTCTCTCTTCATTTTCACTTTCTAAACTCTGTCAGGCTGAACGCTTCACCCTGACTGTTTACATGCAAAGTACCTCTAACATTTTCTCACTGCCCTCCATGGAAATGACACGATGTTATCATTTGCTTCACGACACACTTTCCAGTTTCCTTAATGAAAAGCAATAAAAAATGTTCAAGGATAAGAGTGACTGTGTCTCGCCGTGATTGATTGAAGGGTGGTGATAATATGCAAACAGGCAAACTGTAAGTGGTGGTATTTGTTTTTTTTATAGACCAATCTCTCTTCTCCCCCCCCCCCCTCCTCCTGTATCTGTCTGCCTTTTGTACTTTCAAAGGCTTGGCTGACTGAAATACACGAGTATGCCCAGAAGGATGTGGTCATCATGTTGCTCGGCAACAAGGTGAGCAAAGCTTCCTTTTTTTGCGCTACATGAAGAAGATCAGGAGGATAGCTGGTCTCTTAGCACAAGTTTAACACACTCTTATCACCCTCAGACAGACATGTGAATGCTTAAAAGCCAGAACATGTCTCCGCTATGCAGCACATGCGTGAATGCAAACTCTGAAGTGAAGCGCAGCCTTGATTGTGTTTGTGTGTCATTATTGATTTATGTTTTAGTCTGTGAGAAGAATTTCCCTGTGGTTAATATAAAGTTGGTCCGTTGACATAATCGCCCACATCAACACATTCATTTCTTCCCCATCACCCAATGTTATTTGATTGTTGTGACTGGGAAGGATAAATTCAGAACCTGCCACACAAATGACTTATCACTTGCTTGAAGCTTCCCTTGCATAAAATCATTTTCCTCCACAACGCTGCTGGTGATGTATCTGCAGTCGATGTTGATATATTTCTAAGCTCCCTCTGGTGGCTTAGAGAGGACTCACCTTTCTCCCGGGTCAGAGATGTCACACAGCAGCAGCTTAGATCATTTGCTGTGCGAGCTGCAGGACTGCTGGCATCAGTCTGTGTGGGAGTGCTGCTCTTCTGCTAGAGGTTGAGTTTCTGACATCTCATCAGTCTGAGAGAGCTCTGGCTCAGCAGCTGGCGGCAGATAAGAGGACGTGCGCGGTGACACGATGGTGCATCACTATAGCCAATGGCATGGGGAAACTGTGACCCTTCAACCTCCTCCTATGATGACTTGTTGTTTTCTCTTCCCACTGCTGTCTTACAGGCAGACATGGCTGCAGAGAGGGTCGTGAAGACGGAGGATGGAGAGAAGCTGGCGAAGGTAATGTATGATGTGTGGTCATATTCTCAACGACAGGCACTCCTCTTGCTCCTCTAACGTTTTTCCGTCATAGGAATACGGTGTACCATTTATGGAGACCAGTGCGAAGACAGGAGTCAATGTGGAGCTGGCCTTTCTCGCCATAGGAAAGTAAGTCTTCAAGCTGCACTTATCAACATTTCTATATGAGCGATGGATGAAATGAGTAAGTGCAGGGCTTCCCAAAGTGGGCCACCATAAGGTTTGATTTGGCCCACCAGATGTTTCTAGAATTTTTTTCTTTTAATTAATTAATTAATTAATTAATTAAAACAATTTTTTTATATAAAGCTAAAACTAAACATGTAGCAGCTCTTTCAAAGTACCACAGCAACGCGCAAAAGCTAAAGACCGGCGAGCTGTAAACTTCGCTGACAGCGAGGCCTTCTCCCTCCAGCCCCTCTGCATTTCAGGAGACCGCTACAAGAGCATGCTATGAAATTGCAGCGCTGATCGTTAAAAGTGGAAGATCATTTGCTTCTGTGGAGTTTGTGTGTTATTGAACTACCTAAAAGATAAAATAATATTACATTAATTTATGGAATTTGGGATCCTAATTTTGCGTCTTAACAATACAACAGGTGTCCCACGTGTCGCTTTGGGCGCCCCTGACTAAGTGTAATGTAAAAGGTGCAGCTCAGAGAATCTTCTCCACTACCTTAGCAAAGTAAGCTCCTAGCTGGGGAATAGAGTGGAGCATTTAGCACCTAAAGAGTCTGATATTTCACTCGACAGTTGGTAAAACAGAGCCAAAAAAGAGTGAATATCCAAATGAATACTTATGTTGCTCGCTGTCTGCTGGATGTGTAAATAAGCAATTGTTTGCTAACTAGTTGGAGTAAGAAGGTGGTAATATGTCAGTTGTGGGCTTATTGCATAAGTTTTTTTTCAATTAATTCAGATGTTAATTTAGTCAATATGCCCTAATATTTCATAATTGATTGAATAAATTAGATTTCTTTTCTTCCCATTGAAAGATGCTGCCTTACACGAGGATATTTTAGACAACAGTGTTCCCCCAACTTTGTGGCAAAAGCTAAGCTTCTTTGTCAACATGCCTCTGTGCACAACAAGAAGTCCATAAATACCTCTTTTATTAATATAATACCTCGGTGCAGAAGAATGGCAACACAGATCCCTGACATCAATCCAACACCTTTAGGATGAACTAGAGTGCTGACTTTGAGTCAGAACTTATCGGCCAACATCACTACTGTGGCTGAATGGGATCAAATCTCAAGGGTCTGAAATCTGGCAGGAAGCCTTTTTTGGAAAAGTGGACGTTTTATAATAAAATGTTTAACAATCACATATGGGTGGCATTCCTGGGCGTATTCCATGTAATACAAGTTACTCCTCTCACAACACACTGCATGTAGCTATTCAATATAATGAACTACAGGAGGGAAATCACTAAAGAATGCAGGTGTTTTTATTTCTATACGATATGGCTGGTTGATCGGCCGTCTTTATTCTGAGCTTTAAGTCAAGGCCTCACAGCAGGTTGACTTCATGTTTTGGTTGCAAGATGCCCCAACACCTCACCACCCACTTAAATGAGCGCAAACAACTATTACTAAAGAAAATTAACAGCCAGAAAGAGAGAGAAACAAAACAAATACACTCAGGGATCATACAGAGAAGCTATTAGCACTTTTCTCATTTCCAGAGTCATCTACAAGTGATCCTTAAATCAAATACGTTACGCTTCAAAGGCTAAATCTTCTTATAAATAATCCTCTGAAGTGAGAAAAAAAGAATGTTTCTACAAATTGTACTAAAAAGGTGCACCTTTCTCCTCTTAGTATACAAGTATGTTTGTGCTTTTCTTTGATGCTCACAGTAACTAATACTCTCTAATTGTTTTTTTTAGCTCATTTCTTGTTTGTTCCTGTTGACTCCTTACAATGGGATTGTGCATGTTTGAGGCCCCCTGAGGATTTCAAACATTAACTGTGTAATTAACTTTTGACTGACTTCCTTGTGCAGACACCTTTTTTTAATTTAAAGGCTGGAAATAGGAAAGAATTGTTATTTAGTCTAAAGAAATGACTGATTGTGCAGCTTGTTCCCAGAGCTGTGGAAGAAAGTAATGTGGGTGATTTGCAATCATTGTGTGTTTTTTAAGTGCAAGTTAGATGAAATGATTCATGCCAGAAGCATTTAGATTACATCTCAGTACATATAGATGTTTCTCTCTCCCTCCCTCTCTTTGCTTTTTTTACTTTTCTTCCTTTCTCATTTTCTTGATTTGTGCTCCATCCCACACATCCGCCCCCTCTGTATCTAACGTCTTGCGTCTCTCTCCATTAGGGAGCTGAAGCACAGAGCCACACAGCAGCAGAATGAGCCCAAGTTCCAGATACACGACTACATCGAGTCTCAGAAGCACAAGTCTAGCTGCTGTGGCCTGATGTAGCTGATGCTGATCGTCAGGCAGAGAGAGACACAGAGAGATGGAAAGAGAGGGAGGGAGGGAGGGAGGGAGGGAGAGGAAAAATAAATAAATGTCTGCTCTCTTAGGAAAAGCCAATCCCAGCACCAAACCTGAGAAGCAGAAAACCTTGTCTTCTCCACTGAGCTTTTAGCTTGAATGGAAAGTGAATCTTGATTGGCCGCCATCCCTTATCTGAAATGTGAATTTTAAATCCCTTTTATGTAATTCGTATAAAAATGTTTGTGGTAACAATTGTGTCAAAATACAAGTTAGGAGATTCAATCTGAAATGCAATATCCATCTGCAGGGACAAACAGAAAACATTATTATCGTTCTATGCTATATCTGCAAACTCAAAATGTGTTGTTTTCGATTAATAATATGGCACCCTTGTGATTTGTGTAGATCTGAAGAGTTTATTATTTTTAGACAGGAGGTGGGCAGACATGGAGACATGGAGTTTCATTACAAAATATTTAATATGTTGTTGTGCTCTAGACACTGCACAGTTTCCAGTCAGCCCATGTGTTGTGTGTACTGCCACAGAATGGAAACAAATCTGTCTCATGTACAGCGTTTCTTGGCGCCTGCTAATGCTAACGCTACCAGCAGGGGTCAACATACGTAATGCAGTATACCTCGGAGTCTTGTCTATAGCGTGCTGCAGGAATAAATCCCAAAACCCAGAAATGAGTCAGCGTTTTTGCACTTCCGGTGCCCTCGTCTTAAAGTCAATGTTTTTCTTCATGAATATGGTGAAGCCTGAAATAATTAAGATTTTCACATTTTGTTTTCCAACTTAAAATAGAGCAGTTAATACCCCACTGGTGAATTTTGAAGCTTTAAAGTGTCTTAGGGACGTTAAACGCCATCACGCCAAAGGCCGCCTTTGCAGTCTTATTGTGTTTATACTCGCACTCTTGCAAACTATTCCAACTCAAACTTCCCAACTTGTACATTCATCAATTTCTCCTGCTAAGAGGAAAGGCTTTTGTAAAAGAGGTTAGTGGTGGTGACGTTGAAGTCATGCGACCGTGGTGGAGTTCAATTAAAGCCTAATGTTAACTTTTCACTTCTGGTGATTTGCATTCGAAAACCATAATAGATCATTTGTACAGATTATTTTTCCGAACACGTCTAAGTATCATTGACATTGACTTTTTGTCGAGGGAACCAGGGGCGACGCTAACTTCCCGGGTCAGCCCACAATAAAACGCCATCCCTGCAGCACGCTATTTCATCACGGTTAGGGAGGGGCCGGAGAAATCCAAGCAGACGGATCTATTAACATCACATGCCACCAAGAATCTGTGTGAATATGTGTAAAGAACTTGAACAATGATTGAGTAGTTCAGGACCTTGCGTAAATTCATGTTTGTAATGAAACTGTTTGCTGAGCTTCAGTAACAAAGTGAGCTGAACTCTTTGAGCTTTGTTTGGTCCAGCGGCAGCAGCAGACACTGAAAGCGGAGTTCGATCCTATTCTCTGAAGTGCCACATCTGTCATCCTGCAGTCTGCAGCCCCGACTCTTGATAAATAGTAGTTTAATTCAAACAATCAATACAACTGTTGGTGTGGATATCACATTTTGCCCTGCAGCTCTTAGTTTGTTTCCATCCCTGTTTTACCAGGCTGTGAACTGAACCCCTGTTGGCCTTACAGTCTACATAATTATTCTTTGATAATTCAGAGTGTTTGAGAAGTGGACGTCAGTCTCACGGTCAGATTGTAGCTCAAATGATCCTGTCTGTTCACATCTGTACTGCTGTTAGATAGAATAAAGCCAACTTTTTGAGGGTGCTCGTCCACTGTCTCTGTCTGTACATTCAATTCAGGGCCAGTTAAACTTAATACTGTACATGTAAATGTGCTGCATGAGCATCCCCAGCTTGATACAAAAAGATGATTATAATGATTTTCATATATTTTGGTTGGAGATTCCTCAGCATGCTATTTACCTTCCTACCACTCACACACACAGAGATGCTCCCAAACATTTGTGTGTCTCCTTCAACGATGGATGTTGTTGTCTAGACTGTACTGAAGCTGTATTTGATCATGCACCGCATCGTGTAACACGTTTCTTTGTACAATGTTCATTATGAATGTTTGCTTGTCAAACTTGCTCAATGTCACATTTGTCCCTCTTCTGAGGAGTCACGGTGATCACAAAGTGCCATGACAAAGTGCTTTGTTATCATATTAGATATATAAAAAAGTATATTTTGTATTGTATGTTGTGTTTTTTATTTATTGTGCGTGCGTGCGTGCGTGCGTGCGTGCGTGCGTGCGTGCGTGCGTGCGCGTGCGTGTGAGAAAGGATGTGCTGAGGTTAATGAGCCACTGTGTGGCAGCAGCTACCCTGTTTATTCTCTAGTATGTCGCACACTAAAAAATTAGACTAGAAAAAGTGTTTTATCAATTAGAAAGGTCCAGCACACATGTTGATTCTGTACTTATGAGTCTTTTTATTGCAGTATAAAGATACATTGTTTTTGAAAGGATGCTCAACATCTGATGATGTTTTTGTTAATGCTGTGGTTGCATTAATATGTTAGGTGAAGTTATTAGATAGATAGATACTTTATTGATCCCAAGGGAAATGTAGGCATCCAGTAGCTTAGAAGACACATGAGACAAATAAAGAGACAAAATATAAGAGTACACTGCAACATTGAGCAGATTTTGTGCAAATAGAGTCAGTACCCACAGTGCGGTGCAAGGGTGCATACAGATCTATTACCATAAGTAAGTATTAAAATGTCCAAAACTAAAGATTAAGGCTAAAGTGTCATAATGCTTTAAGTACCAGGTTAAATGCATTTGTCAGGTTGTTTTTGGTTTGCTATTATATACATTAAGCACATTTCCTGTATGGGGCTGAACACCTGAATGCAGCTCGGCTCCTCTCTACTCACACCCATGAGTCACACTGCAGACACATTAAGGACCCTTTCTATCCATTACTGTGAAAAGAAGTCATCTAGTAATTATCTGGATGACTTCCCATTAACTAAACTAACAGCTGCACTTAAACATGCTGCAGTTATCAGGGCAGATGCTGCGGTGGCTTACTCCAGGTTGGACAGTGTCCTGTCTCCCTCCTCTTATCAGCTCTGAAAGCATTCTCAGCAGAAAAGTCAAATCCTCCCCGAGGTTTAACTTCTAACAGCTTCCTGCTGTGCTCTATTTTTACAACCGTGTCACTCATATCTCTGAATCTCCAGAGGGGCTCTGGGTTGCTTCGAAACACTGTGGAGTTTAAAAATGATGCTGATCATTATTGCTGTATTAATCTCTTGTTAGGGTTCTCAGAATAACTCATTTGTGCATGTTGATCATTTAATTTGAATCTAAAGACTGGCATATCAGAAGTCTTAACAGCTTACATATTATTTCATGCAGCTCACGCCCCCTTAACAATTACTCTATATATTTAAAACAATATTAACCCTTTCATACATGAATTATGACCACCTCAGTCAGGATTTGTGCATTCTAATAACAAATAATATAATAATAAATGGAATTACATCCAAAACTGTTCCTGCAGATGAAGTTTTTTCAGCAACAACAGTAGCAATATTGTAATTTCCTCCCAAATATAAAATCAATACTTGGACAATTTATGAATTATGATTCCTTAGTTACTTGATGTCACCAAATTTTTTATAACTGCAAGGGTCGCTTTCCATAGAAGGATTGGCAAGGTATTGATGAGCAACTGGAAGTTTCTGGCTGTCTGTCTGCCATCTTGGTTTTGAGAAATGTATCTTGCACTTACAACAGCTTGCAACTGAGTAGCAGTGTATGGGATGATACAATAGCCTTCACTTTAGTGGCTGATGTGCAACTATACCATCAAAACCCTGCATATACAAGAAAACAGCTTTTGAATAGCTGTCCAATGTCGTGACCTCTATGCATGAAAGGGTTAATGATGTTTTATGGCAGACTATACATCACAGGGGGGGGAAATGTGATAAAGTGACATAATCACTGTGGAATATCCCAGACAGACACACTAATGTGTCCCTCTGGACAGATTATAAAGCTAAAGCAACTTTAATCGATGAATACTTTATCATTCCTAGTGAGGAAATGTCCCTATAACTTCTGCTATTTAGTGCTTTTAATAGCAGGAATGGTTGAGAATAAACATTATGTTTTAGATAATCGACTGTCCTAAATGAAAACACTTCCACAGAATGACAGCATGAAAGTGTGAAAGAGTTTGACAAAAGTTATAAAATGAAAAGATGTCAAAAATGAGGATGTAAGTAGAAATAGGTACAATGTGACAAAATGCAAAAACTACAAATCAATTTAAATAAAACTATGAGAAAAAAAAACTAAACTGAAAGAAATCACAGCAGGATTTAAACATTTCAACATTTCATGACTGAGATAAATACTGGTTTAAGGCAGACTATACTTGTCACGGACGTCAGGACTCAGAGATGGAATTGACAATAGTTTATTAGGCTCAGCCAGCGAGCAGATGGAAACACCATACAGACAGGGGAGGGGTGAACACAAGGATCAGGAACTCAGGAATACTCAGGCTCTAAGCACTGGAAAATAAGGAGACTGGCGTAAAAGCACAGTGAACTAAAAAGTACAAAACAGGGAGCGTCAAAACAAGGTACACGAGTCGAACTCGGAACAAACGAGAACCAACGGAGCAAACAGAAAACGGTACCGGGATCAGGCAGACAGACGGGCAAAAAGGCAAAAGGCAGGAAAATCGCGTTGCAGAATCTGGGGAGGAAGTCCATGGGGTTTAGTCCACTTTGTACGAGGCCAGATGCGGAGTGAAGGGAGTGAGGAGACTTTATGCTGTGAACACAGGTGCTGGCAATCAGTATTCCGGTGATTGTGGATGCAGTGCAGGTGAGTGAGTGGAGACAGAGGGGGGCGTGGCAGGTGCGAGTTCAGGCACAGACGTGACAATACTCCACAGAGGGAAATTATGCAAACAAATGTTTTTTTAGAAGTGTGATAAGTTAACAACATAATATATATCACAGACAGACACACTGTACTTATGTCCATCTGGATAAATTATACAGCTATAACGACATTAATAGATGAATGGCTGGATACTTTATTATTCCTAGGTAGAATAATTCCCTATAATTTAATAAAAATATGTAAAATGCGACAAAATATGCAACAAGTGTTGCTCACAGAGGGGTAATAAGGCAACATCTGGCGGGGAAACTAATGCAATTTAAAGAAAACCAAAAAAAAAAAAACTCTGAAAGATTGAAAACAAAAGAAAGTTAATTAATAAATAAATGTTACATTTTTAAATCACATGATTTGAAGATGTTCATGTTATTGCATCTGAAAAAAATCACAATACTATCTCCTCTGATCACACTCTTCACGTATTTTCCTGGACAGCCTCGGTTTGTGTTTACTCCTCCGGTCCTCCCTACTTTGCATGAGGCTGCCAGCTGGGCTGTTCCTTGAACGCACCTCCCTCTTCCTGAGTGGCTTTTCTACTTGTGTCGCTCACTGAGAGGGAGTTGTGTGAGTTTAAGCAGCCTCAGCTCAGTCCTCGGGTCAGGACCTCCACTGTCTGATAGCAGCAGTCACAGTCAGTACACAAGCGCGAGGATCAAGTCAGACTTTGACTCGTGCGTGAAGCTGGACCAGAGAGCGGGACAAACACCAGCACCGTTTCCCACGGACTAATCTCCCCAAGAGGGCGGGGGTTGGGTTTTTGTTGTTGTTGAAGGGGTAGCACTCATTCACACACACCCCTCCTCCGCAGCATCCTGGGCAGCAGGTCTTGTAGTCATTTCCACTTTCACGTTCAGCAGCAGTGTGCAGGCGAGCGAAGCCTACCACCATGCCGAGCAAGAGCCAGTATCTGCGCCCGCGGCTGTGCACGCTGGACAAGGGAGACAACGGCTACGGCTTCCACCTCCACGGGGAGAAAGGTAAGACGGGGCAGTTCATCCGGTTAGTGGAGCCCGACAGCCCGGCTGAAACCTCGGGGCTCCGCGCCGGAGACCGGCTGGTGTTCGTGAACGGGGACGACGTGGAGAACGAGAGCCACCAGCAAGTTGTGTCTCGGATACGAGCCACCAATGGCCGGCTGGAGCTGGTGGTGGTGGACCCGGACACGGAGCAGCTGCTGAAGAAACACAACATGAAGTGTCTGAAGGAGCATGTCAGTGACGGTGTCCCGCTACCCTTCGACGAGGAAGAGGAGGAGGAGGAGGAGGGGAGGAGGAGGAGGTGGACGGGACAGTAAACGGGGATGAGGAGGAGGAGGAGCGGGAGGGGACACCCAGGGAGTCCACGCCGGTCCCGGAGAGTAACGGAGAATTTCACGTGCACGTCGAGAAAAAGCTGAGCATCAACTCTGAGAAGGTGAGTCAAAGTTAGAATACGTTTCTTCAATGTCACTTTTCATTTTAAGATTTCTTTCCTCCAGCTGTACACTCGACTAATTGGTCCTTTTTCTATTAGTATTTGTCACTTTTAAAAAATGTATGAATTACTTATTTCTAAGAGCACATCTCTGGTTAACACACGTTTTAAAGTTGTGCTTTTTGCATGTTTCTTCCAGGAGAAACTTTTACAAATGCATTCAATCAACTAATCAATTAGTCGACACAATTGTGTGATTTTTTTTTTGACTAAGAATTTCTGTAGTTGAAGACACACCTAGGTATGAAACCCACTGAATGCATCACTTATGGATTGTTATCCAAAGAGAATAGGTGCTCTGTGTCTATACCAGAGATAACATAGGCATCTGCTCCCACATGCTGCCAGGCTGTGGGCAGGGTCAGCTGGCTGGACATTTACTGTGGGTGAGAGGACAAACAACAACCTGGTTCAGCTTTGGGGTCAAGAAAAAGTAAACCGTGTCATTCTGTAAACCTCAAACTGTTGCTCAACCTTCTTCTCTCAAATAATGTGATTGTGATTTTTTCTGCAGCCACCTCAAAGAGCAATCACTTGAAAATGTGAAGCCGTTTTCTCCTTTTGTTATTACATGAAGCCACAAGGTTAAGTATTAAATCAGCATCAATGACAGACAAACACGCTTTGAAAAGATTTGGTGTGGTGCCTTTGGAAAACCACCATAACAAATATCTGACATTGCTGAACCCTCCACAACAAACAACAGGAAATAGTGTATTTTTTTCAATCTCCACAAAATGAATTTTTTTCAACCTTTTGATCTTTGTCTGTAAAACATTATGCGTTCCTTCTCACTCCGCTGTGTGTGTGTGTGTGTGTGTGTGTGTGTGTGTGTGTGTGTGTGTGTGTGTGTGTGTGTGTGTGTGTGTGTGTGTGTGTGTGTGTGTGTGTGTGTGTGTGTGTGAATTTGATTTAGAACAAGGGTTCATTAAAAAGCACTCGAGGGACGAGAAGAGGGTCCCTCGAGTCTGGAACATCTGTGCCCCTCGCTGCATCCTGGATGTTTACCCCTGAGGCTGTTTCTGTCTGTGTGCAGCTCTCCTGCTCGGTACATTACTGTGGGTGGAGGTGAGGTGGGAAGAAAAGCCAACAGCAGCTATCAGAAACAAAGACGTGGAAAAGACCCCGTGCATCCATGTGCAGCTCGGCTCTGTAACCTGTAGGGTTTGCTG
Source organism: Cottoperca gobio (assembly GCF_900634415.1). Lineage (NCBI taxonomy): Eukaryota > Metazoa > Chordata > Actinopteri > Perciformes > Bovichtidae > Cottoperca > Cottoperca gobio. Next base: position 13,458,545 of record NC_041362.1, on the reverse strand, counting down.
AAGTCAAAATTGAAAAATAATGAAATTGTTGTTCAACATGCCCCAGTTTAAGATTTTGTAAATCATATAATAAATGGGGAAGCTGTGGTGGAAATGGTCATTGTGCTGGTGTTCAGTGTACGATCTCCGAAGCTGACGGGAGGTCAGTGAGGTTTAAAAAGGTTGTGACACTGAATACCACGCTACGGTAAATATGAAGCTACCGTCAGCAGCCATTCAGCTTAGCTTAGCAAAAAAAAACCTGTAAATATACAGTATATGTATAATAATATTGGCATTTGCACTTTTAAAAATGACTTAATAGACGTAGATTCAATTCCGACAAATTGCTGAATCGGCTAATTGTTTCAGCTCAAATTGAAATGCAAAGAACAAAGAATGTCTCTGACTGCTTGGCCGTCATATCCACATGAATATTTATATTTTCTCAGAGTCTTCTCATTCATTCATAAGAACGCTCTCGGTGGTGGAGAAGGAGAAACATTTTTGAGGATCATACCGATGCTGCTTGTCTATTTGTAAACTCCCTCTCCTTATATGAACCCAGCTGTTCAAGGGAAAGCACAGATGTCTGAAATGCCACATTGTCATTACTGAATCTTTGGCATTTTTCATAGGTGGCCACTCACTTACATCGTTTTTTTGTAATTGCACTTTAATGACCGCTCTCATAAACTGAGCATGCAGAGCCTTTTGGAGTTATGTTTCTGGTATTTAATGCCCACAGCTCTTAAAAACAGCTGGGTCATGTTGTTTGTCCCAGGAATACACAGCGATTGTTTCTGTGTTTAGTCTCAATACTCTCCACAGATGGCCTAATGTAGCTGTGGCAGTGCAACTCACACTGGCACGCAACACAACCCAGAAGTTACTTACAGACAGAGGACACAGTAGAGTGTGTGAGTGTGTAAATTGGAGTCGAGGGATGCAGTTTAGAGTGCTGCATCTCCGTGTTACAGTCGAAGGCACCTAAGGGTGTGTTTTTTAGCTGTGACTCTGTGAGTTGTGAGTCTTTCTGGAATTTTCTCCCCAACATCCTGTCCGGCATTCCTGTGCCCGAGCCCTATGGCCCGGCCAATGACACACACACACACACACACACACACACACAGCGTTGGTTCAGCAGTCACACTGACGTCCGTCCTCTGGTCTTTGAAACGACACAAAAGAGGGTTCGGGGTGCGACGCCTTTTCCGGAAACTGAGGAGCCTCGCTTCACGGTTGCCACGGCGAAAGTGAGACAGCGCAGGGGAGGTGCAAAAAAAAAACTGTGCACGCGCAGTGATGAAGGTGAAAACGTGGAGCGTGGCCCAGGAAGAAAATAGGAGTCGTGATTGTCGTCATCGAGGAACAAAACACACAAAACAAACCACATCATCGGTTCCAAAGGTCGTTGTTTTATTTACCAGGCAGTAAAATCGTTACTCTGCTATTGTTGGGTGCTGTAAAGTGACAGTGGATGCTCTCTCTCAGCTCGCATCACAAATCCAGATCCATCAGCTCAACCGAGAAAAATCGCGTGGATACAAGTTTGCGTTTGTGTCCGTGATGACGTGTGATTTTTATTAGCCCATAAAGAATTATCCAAATGAGCTCCATGCAGTGTGAGATAAAATGATGCTGATGTATTTTTCTCAATAAAGACTGGGGAATTTGTTCTCAATCCCTTACATTGTAAGCATGTTAGAAGAGGATCTTTGAATGGCCAGTATGAGCAGCAGGAATAAGAGAAAAAACCTGTTCAACAGTTATTATGGGCGCCTGACAATTTGCAGGTAAACCCTTGAAAATCTATTTCTCAGGAGCCGTGTATCCTTCTTCACGCTGCCCTTTGTTTTTGTCAGTGATTCATTCAGACTCGAGAAAGTGTGAGGGTGAGAAGTTTTTTTGGGAGTCCTGATTGACTGCTGGCTGCTTAAATAAGACTGTCTTTAAACACTAATTACAGGAGAGGAAGAGGGCATGTGTCAGATGAAAATGACTGTGGCGAGATGAGATCTGCTACAAGTGTTTCTAAAAGTGTGTGTGTGTGTGTGTGTGTGTGTGTGTGTGTGTGTGTGTGTGTGTGTGTGTGTGTGTGTGTGTGTGTGTGAAATAAATGTGTTTGTATCTAGAATGAGGACACACTGTTTAAAGGCCTGAAATGAGACAAGAAGGCGACTTTGCGTCAATGTCACTCCCCTCCTCTAATCTGAGCCTCTAATCTGCACATTCATATAAAACCTGCTTATTAAAGAGCTTGAGGTCTTCCACTGCTTTTACCACACATGCTTGGCTTTTTAGACTGGCTTTACATAAAAAAGCGTGGCGCTTTAACTGCACGGGACGACGTGTTTTCCCTAAGCAAATCATCCTGAAGCTGTTGAGTGGGAAGATTCAGTCTGTATTTGTATCCGGAATGTTTTTTTTAACTTTGTGCTGTCTGTTCTGTGAACCCCGACGTTAACCAAGTGTTTTCAGAGTTTCCCACAGTGGCAGATCTTCACTCCTTATCTTTATCTTTAGCAGGACTTTCCCAGCGATGGGTTTCACTTAAAGCTGCAGCTAACATGAATGGATTATTTGTTTGGTCTATAAAATGTCAGAAAATATTGACAAATATCCATCACCTGTCAAAGGTGATGTCTTTAAACGTTTTGTTTTGCCCACAACTTAAATATATTCAGTTCACTTTCATAGAGGAGTAAAGACACCAGAAAATATTCACATTTAAGAAGCTGGAATCAGAGAAGAATACAAAACATTACTGAAACCAATTAATTGATTATCAAAATAGTTGTCAATTATTTAATAATTGACAACTAATTAATCTTTGCAGCTCTAGTTTCATTATTTGTTTCTTATTAATGGCACAAAGGAGGGTAACCTCACATCCATGTGATGTATCTTTGCGCTGCACTTTCAGTAGTTCACTGAAGTTTAACATCCACAATCGTCTGTATCTGTATATGTAATGCCTTCAGGAATAGCCCGTGGATACACATTTCTGTTAATAGAATACACGTCAGCTTTCGATGATCATTTGTGAAACATTAGAGCCCCACCTATAGCAGCTATTTGAGCCAGGATGGTCAGGGGTGTGTTCCTGGCCGCCTGCTGCTGTCTATGGGACTCTTGGCCTGCGCACAGACCCCAGGACGTTTGCTCAGCTTTCCTGTCATTGTTGTTCCCCCCCCTCCTGGTCCTCATCTCACCCCCCTGGCCTGCAGTTCCAGCAGCAGGACAGTTGAACTACAGTTTAGAGGTTAGAGATCTCAACATGGCTGTGTGTCATCGCAGCAGCCTGCAATGAGAACAAGATATATATACAAAATAAAATGTAACACAGGTTGAATCGCATGTCGTTTTAGCAGCAGACACACTGACTCATGAAAGTAAACAGCGTCTCCAGCTGTGTTTGTTGGTTTGCTTATCATTGAAGCTATTGTGACACAGTCAGCTATTGTTGAGGCTCTGTTTGGGTAAAGCAGTGCGTGTCATTGTGTTTGTCTGGTCAGATAGAACGCCATGATTCATTCTGACTTGCTGCACGCGCTCGTACAGCACGTTTGGGCATCTGTTGTGTTTTTTTTGTGTGGGTTTTTCCACGTTAATGTGTGTGCATGTGTGTGTGTGTGTTTGTGTGTGTGAGAGAGAGTTTGGGAGTCACCCTTCCCTTCGCTGCTCTTGATTGTTGACTGCTGTGCGTTTCAGGGGAAATGGAGGGTGTCAGGGGCTTCATTGTGTAATCAGTTGCGCAATTTCAAGTGCGTTACGTGTGAGAGGGCGAGCCGATAGAAACATATTTAATAAGAAATCATGTATTATTACATTAGGCCAATGTTTCAAATCAGTCCCCAGGACAGCAGCGTTAACCCAATTGCAAAATTAGATTTACAGGATATTTGAATGAGTAATGTTATTTAATTCAGTCAATAGACATATAATATTTGTATCCATTTAGAATGTTTATATCATGGTACATGATATAAAAATGTATAATGGAGCCATTAAGATCAGAAAAGGTAACATTGAATCTATACCAAATTAACCAAAACCACACTGTTTTCTGTTGCAGGAGCATCAACATGTCTGCAAAAGCCACATGCAGCGGCATCACCACACTTTCCACACACTTCCCTTCAGTAGCTGTATTAGGGTGTATCATGGGCGGGAGTAACTCATGACACAATACTATCACTAAATGTCGCCCTAGATAATGTGAAAACGCGCGTTTGCGCAAGACGGCCTCGCAGAAGTTATTACAACATGTGTTTAACGAAGAGGTGAGGAGAACAAAGAAAACGATGAAAACACATTTAATATGATGAGAGAACAGTTGTGTACCAATGTGCAGTGAGTATTTTAGGGGCAGTATTTGGCCTTTCTATTAGCAGACAGTTTAGCGATGACAGGAAATAAGGGGAGAGTGGAGAGGAAACGCAACAAAGGTCTGCAACCAGAGACATTGAGATTTCAAGGTCAGCATCTTGAACCCTTCGGCGACCCACTATTAGCTTTTCTAACACAAGTTCATTATGTACTATTGTTTAAATGTCAGACCGTCATGAACTGGCAGAAGGTACAACAGTAACGTCTGCTATGGATACAGTTCTACCACATCAACAGAAAACATATTGCTCTATTGATTAGGGCTGCAACGAACAACATTTTCAATATGTTCGATATTATATGGCAGAAAATAATGAAAATTATTATCCTAGTTTCTCAAAATCCAAGGTGATGTCTTTAAATGTCGAATACCCAAAGATATTCACTTTTAATATGATATAAAAGGAAATCTCCATATTTTAGAGGCAGTTTTTGCCATTTTTGTACGAAAAATTACTTTAATAATTATCGATTATCAAAATAGTTGCCGATCATTTTTCTGTCGATCGACAAATCTCTTAGTCGACTAAACACGTTGCAGCTCTGCTATTGATTAAGGGCGGCACAAGCAATGAATGACATGTTGTCTTTGCAAATCATAGCGCTGTCAGAGAAACTTCTCAGTGACGTCAGTCCAAACAACAGCACCACTGTGCCATCCCCGCAGCCATATCACTGTCGCCCAGGTCAGGGGTGGAACCTAAACCCTGTGTGTGTGCGTCTGTGTGTGTGCGTGTGTGTGTGTGTGTGTGTGTGTGCGTGTGCGTGTGTGTGGGTGTGGGTGGTAGGGTTGCTGTGTTATTGGGTCCCATGGGATACTGGACTGAGACTCCACAATGCCGCATTCCAGTTCCCACTCCATTCTGCTGAAGGTTCACCACCCCGGTCGGACAATGAGCCGGAGGGCCGCGCCCTGCCGGGGGGTGGAGGGGGAAGTGACTGGCTGCAGTGCTCGCCCTGAAATAGACTCACCCCCCGCCGTCCACCACCTCTTTTCCTAGCGTACGAGACACAGACGCCGTACAACTAAGACAGAGCAAATTAGTGTACGTTGTTGGTGGGCAGTTTTAGGTACAGAGGTACTGAATGGTAGCAAACTACATCTATACTTACTTACTAGTGCTAATTAGCAAAGAATACATGCATGCTGACCTTAGCTTTTAGCTCCAGCACCACTGTGCCTCGAGTAAGAACACCTCACAGAGCCAAGGGGAAACTTGGAACTTTTTGTTCTTCTCAAGGTTTAGACAGGACACACCACTGAGGGGGGGTGGGGGGAGGTTGACCTCATAGCCTTGTTCTCATTTCTTTGGATAACACAGATAGAAAACATGAAATAGTTCCTGTCAAGCTACAAAGTTTCATATTTTACAGGTATTAGGAAAAATAACTAAATGCATTTCCCAGTCACCCAAGAAGAATCCATCACACAGGAAAATAAATAGATATTCCGTTTCAATAATGCGACAGCCAGGCAGGTTTTGATTAAAGGGCTTAACTATTTCTTGTGTGGTAACGCTCAATCTCTTGTCCCTGCTAACGCCTTTGCTTTCATTATTGCTCACCGCCTACGTGCTCCAATAACAGAGGTGTGCAACAAGTGGCTGGCTCTGTGGAGAAACATTTCGGGAAATGTAGAAAATCCCTAACTTAAGTTGAAGTACACAGAAGAAGAGCTTTATGAGGAATGTTCTTTTCCTTTAGGCTCATTCTTGATTTATATCTATGATTAGACACTAAATTATTTTATTCTGTTGACTGAAAGGCTCGCTCAGCTCTGGCTGTGTAATGAACCTCTCGTGTTGAATGTGAGCTCGTATGTCAGAGGGGTAAATGTAAAGCTGACCACATCATGTTGTAACTTCTGCTAAAATATCACAATGAGGTTTGTCTCAGATATCTCAACATCGTCTGTCTTGCCTCTTCCTCCATTTTCTTACATCAACCACTGCAGTTGTGTGGTGTGTGGTGTGTGTGTGTGTGTGTGTGTGTGTGTGTGTGTGTGTGTGTGGGTGTAAGGGTGGGTGGGTGTAAGGGTGGAGGGTCGGGGACAGGAAGACTGGCCGAGGAGATAAAACTTGTTGACTGTGAAAGGACAAAACTGTCAGTCAGCGTTGGGCTGATCTAATGCAATCACAATTTTTACTGCAGAATGGACCAACTAAAGATGAGGACCCTTGAGGAAAAGCAGACTCTGCTATCTCTATTTTTCAAAGATCTTAAAGCGATGGCGAGGCCTCTCCGGTAATCAAGAGCACTCCATTTGCTCCTATCTGTGCCTGTACCCCTGCTGTGATGACTGACATTACTTTTCTATTTCCAGGCCGTCCCCCTGAAGAGTCTATTGTAACGGGAACCCTCAGCAGAACTTTTCTTTGGTGTCTTTTGTAGAGGCAGTATGTCCCATCCTCAAATGGAAGGGGGGGGACAGTAGGGTGCTTTGTTCCCTCCTCCGCCTGCCTCGCAGCTGGTTTAATGGTCCAGCTTGAAATCCAACACCCCCGTCCTGCCTGAGAGAGGGGTGCGCTCCATACACTCTAGAGCACAAAACTCGTGGTTTAAGAAGAAACCAGGTTTACATCAAACATTTATTAAGTCTGTCCTCGAGGCTGTTAATCTTCATCAAAAACGACACATGACAATCACAAGGCCGATGATGTGTCATGTCACTGAGTAACCACGGTACCTGGCAGCGTGTCACTTCAACAGTTATTCTTTACGCTGATCAAAGAGGCCAAAGTCACGGGGGAGCTGCCCTCTTTTATTAGAGCGACATGGGGGATGAAGTAAGCAGAAAGAGAGAGAGCGACACATAAAGAGAGGCTGCTTCAGACATTTCTGCATGCACAGCGCTGAGTGTGGCAGGTTTCAGTTGATGATTTTCAGGACTCGTGAGTTTGCCGGACGTTGGATAGACATCAGTGAGGTGTTTACGTAATTGTAGGAAATTTCATCGTGTGACCTTTTACTTTTTTTTTCTCTGAGTATGTGAAACAAAAAAAGTAGTTGAGTCAGAGCCTCAGAGCTGTGCAGGAAGCCTACAGTAATGGATGTCCTACATGTTTTCTCCTTTTATTAAGGCCTGTAGTTACACATCAGTCCGGCATCTGGCAAAGCATGGGGAAAATATGAAGTAACTGGCAGGTTGAGTGGCAGAGCTGCAGCCTCACACACACACACACACACACACACACACACACACACACACACACACACACACACACACACACTCCTTCACACACTGACTGCTCCCTCAATGCCAGAGACTGAGTCGCTGGCAGCCACAGCGCTCCTCCGTCGAACAGAATGAGCAGTAGAGCTTGACAGATGCAAATCTCCGGTGGCTGAGTCAGAGGGTGATTAACATGATGGATGGATATTATGGAGGTTGTTGTCTGCTTTTTATTACTCCATGAGAGGGTTTAGAAGACGCAAATCAATCAATCTGGCTTGTCAGACAATCACCTGTGGGAACCTCGTAGGCAGAAACAAGGACTCCTGTGCTCCCGTGGTCTTTTTGTGCTGCAATATGCATGTAAATACTGACATTTGACACTTATCAACACGCTAGCGGCATGACTCGAAGAATGGCAATCAGTCCACCAGTCCAGACTGAAGTATCTCAATAACTGTTGGCTGGATTGCTATGAAATTGATCCACAACTCTTGCTGATGTTGGTGATACCTGACTTTGACTCTCACGTAGGGGGGGTCGGGATGTATCAGTATTATTGTTGATGGCCGTAGAATTAAAAAGAAATGAAATATTGACATCATGTTAATAATACACATATGATAATAACGTGTAAATAATCCAGCGCTAAAATCATTTACGTTTCTTTCCATTCTCGCTTTGTCTCCCTCGATCGCCCCACACACAAACGATTTTAATTAATTTGCCCAAAAAGAGACAAATCGCACAATAAACAAAATTAAAGCATTTTATTTTTTTGTTTTATATTGTATTTGATTTCCCTACTCTACTCTAGCGCAACCTTGAGGTTAACTTGTTTTTTTAATTCAATGTGAAGATAATTAGCAGGAAATAGATTGCATGTCATTACAGGTCATTTAGCAGACGCTCTTATCCAGAGCGACTTACAGTGAACTAGCTACAGGGACAGTCTCCCTGGAGCAGCTCAGGGTTAAGTGCCTTGCTCAGGGGCACAATAGTGGCAGCCCTGGTGTTGAACTCACAACCAGTCTGGTGTTGTATTTGGAAGCCGTACCACTAGACCACTATCCACCAGAATAATTAGCAATAGCTTGTAATCTCATCCCTTTTTACTTGAACCATAATGTTTGACTGAACCATGAAAATTCCTCAAACATCTTTGACGTTTGGTTACAGTTTTGAAAGCTATAATTTGTGTTCAATCACTGTTGCATTCCAGGGAGGAAAGGAAAGATTTCCCCAAAGCTGTTTTTATAAAAAAAATTGGAATTGAGCGCTTCATTTCGTTCCTGAGAAACAAGTCTGAAACAGGGTCACATCAACCTCTGGGCAGGAAACCTGCAAAGTCTCAACAACACATAGAGAAAGAAACTGTGCTGGAGCGGCAGACGCAGGGAGATTTGTGTGACGGCCGTGAAGAGCGTTTTGAGAATATTAACACAGCCCTGGTATTGTTTTGGAGTGATTGGTATTCAAAGCAATTGCTTATTGAAATCCTTCCAAAGCTTGTGCAGTGGAGAATGAAACTACACTCATATATTAGCTGCACTAAAATGCATTAGAGCCGGGAATCACCGCACAACTCATGATACATCACCCTAGAAAACAAAGGTATCATGACACACGGTATACAGTCATTTACAATACAGCACATTCTGTGTCGCTGAAGACCAAAACAAGACATAAATACCATTTAGCATTTCACAGAGCAGAGACATGTCAGGTAAGTGAAATAAAAACGGTTCCCGCTCAGCAGCGCGTCCAACAACCACTGATTGTTAATGAGGAAATCTGTCTGACGGCAGAGCCGTTCCTGAGGTCAAATGTCTGCAGGGAAAGAAGGATGCAACTTTACGACTACAGTCACTCAATCTGTGTTGATTAAGATGAAGAGAACATTTAAATAAATAGTTTGGGAAATACGCTTATTCTTTATTTTTGTTTGTTTTTTCATTCCATATTTGTGATGCATAGACTGTACGCTGAAGGGAATGAGGTTGTGACATCCTCGACAGCAAGTCATTTAAAAAAAAGCTGAACAATGGGGTGGTATCGACGTCGTGCTAGTGACCTCAATCACAAGGTAACCATGCCCTAAAGCATACACTGCTTTATCGTCTATTCTACTCTAAATATATATATAATTTACTAAATGAACATCATGCTGTATTGAAGAAGACTTGAAACTTGCGGAGACCATGAACTCATAAGGAAAATGTTTACTGAGGTAATAAAACAAGGGAGAAGTAGAGTCACTTTCTCATAGACTTCTACACAAACTTCTTTTTGCAACCAGTGGGAAAACATTGGCTTCACTTTTCAGACCTGCAGGTTGCCCCTTGGTTTGATGAGACTCTAATGTCGGCACATTATACATGAAGCCAGTTAGCTTAGCGTGAAGACTGGATACTGTGGGAAACGGATCATCCATGTCAGATTTGCCTCGTGGTCAAGCTAACCAGCATTTCAGAGAGGCTGGTTGATGTCTGGCTTCTTCTATTAGATGTCAAACACAGTTATTTCTTTCTCTGCTCTCTAAATAATGAAAGCCTCTTTTCCCATAATAATATAATAATAATAATAATAATACATTGTATTTGTAAAGCATCTTTCCAAACTAAAAGTAATTTCAAGGCGCTAAAATGCAGGACAACAACAACAACAACAACAACAGACTTTACGGAAAGTCTTTTTTGAAAAGAAAGGTTTTTAGGCCATTTTTTAAGGAGCGGCTGAGCAGAAGGCCCGATCACCCATGGTGTGGAGCTTGGTCCTGGGGGGGTGGAGCAAAGTTTTTTTTAGAGGAGCCAAGGTTGCGTGTGGAGGTTTGTTGAGGGAGGAGTTCCTTGAGGTACGGAGTGTAGTCCAACCTTGAGGAGACAAAGGCGTGGACGAGTTGTTCAGCATCTGACAGTGAGAGTGTGGGGCGGAGTTTTGCAATGTTCCTGAGGTGGTGGAAGGAGGTCTTGCACAGATGTTTGATGTGGGTGTCAAAGGTCAGATGAGGATCAAATCTTACACCCAGTTTGGTGACTGATGGTGATAGGGGGATGTTTTGACCAGAAAAGGTGATGTGGGTTATGGGGGAAGACTGGACCTGATGTGGTGTGCCAACTAAAATATCCTCTGTTTTTGAGCTATTTAGTTGAAGGAAATGTTCTTTCATCCAAGGCTCCTCAAGGCAGGTGTTCAAGTGATGTTGATGATGTTGATGATGATGTTGATGAAGATGATGAAGATGTCGACTGCATATGGCATCGGGTCGGTTTTTATATATAGCTGTGTGTCATCAGCGTAGCAATGGAATGGTATTCCATGCTGGCAGAGTGTAGCGGGTGAACAGAGTGGGGCCGAGAACCGACCCTTGAGGGACACCACAGGTTACTGGGTGTATCTGCGAACTTGCACCTCCCAAGGATACATATTCTGTTCTTCCAGAGAGGTAGGACCGGAACCAGCTCAGGCCGGAGTCAGAGAGTCCTATGGTCCATGTGTGTTTTTGGGTGTTTTGTACTTTAATTTCTCTTTCATGTCAGGAAGTTGAGTCAGCGCAAAGGGAAGCATATTGAGGGAAGATGTGTCAACAGTTCCTCTTCAACACTTCCCTCCTCAAAGGAAAGTTTATGTCACCGATAGTGTGTCCAATCTCGAAAACGCTGTTTTTCTGGGCCGAGAGGAACATTTCACACAATAGAAAACTGTGACTTTGATCTTAAAGCTAGTCAGAAATATTGATAATAAAGTTAGTCAATGATTTTCACAGTTGCCCAACAACCAAACTAAATTCACAGGTAGATGAATCAATCTGTGTTTTCCTTCCACATATCATGTGCAGTCCGAGACAAACTACGCAAATGTTCCTGAGTTAAGCTGACCTCAGGCCAAAGCTAAACCAAATATTTAGCTGTTCTCATTGTGTAAATTATGGAGCACAGATTTGTGTGTCACTCACAGATAAGGCCATTCAGCATGAGTGTGTCGAGGCGTTTTATGATATCAGTTTGTAATTCACAGAACGTCCCATGAATGTTCTGCGCTCGTGCCCAGTATATTTGCAACTGACAGCTGTGTTTATCAGATTTCCGCCGTAACGCTCCAGAAGAACTTACATTGTATTTGTCGTTAACACACTAAAGCATGCACACACACGTTTGACAAGTCCTTGGTTCCCCCTCCTGGCTTGTGTGTGTTCAGCAGATTCCACAGATTTCAGACCCTCGTGGAGATTCTTCAGCCCTTCACTCCTCTCCGACACAAACCCTCCTCTGTTGTCCCTGCCAGAGCCTCTCTCTCCCTGCACAGGGACGCCTAACGTCAGCCAGAGCTCCCGATGAGTGTCGGAGAGTCTCATTCCAAGGCTGTGGTTTGTGTTGATGGCACTCAGGGCTTCATCTGCTTTCGAGTGTCCAACACTGGGCATTTGAACTCAGTATTCATAAATCTCGGAGAGTGCTTTACTGTTAAAGGGAGAGCTTCTTGCATGAATCTTGTTCTTTGCTCTAGTGCTTTACTCTGCCGTCACACCGCTAAAGTAGAAGACAGAAAGCCCTGTTAGATCATTCCGGGCTTACAGAGGAGAGAAACGTTAAGCTGAACTATCCGTTAACTCAAAGGAAAAGACAGTCTGCACTTTGGATTGCGTGAAAGAAGGTGGTTTCACTTGAAGTTTGGGTGTAACACTTGAGAAGGTAAAGGACGTGCAATCAAAGACAATCATTGCTGTGTAATCAGTTACCATTATGATGAAACTCTGGCTGCTCTTATCAGCAGCACATCTGATACATGTTCAGCAAACACCCCAGCTGCACAGAGATGAACATGATGATGAGAACAGACTGCTGTTAGCCAAACTGCCAATTACATTGAATGTATTATATCTGAGCCAGTGTGTGACACCGTGTAGTAGGGTTTCCCATTGTTTTCTTTAGATATTTATGCATTATGGGTAAGAACCTGTGGTGATTTAGATGAGGTATTTCTACGCCTTCCCATGAGATCACGTTGGTCCATTGAATATGAAGATATGGCCAATAGCTTAGCTTAGCATAAAGACTGGAAACAGAGGAGAACAGTCCTCTGTCCACTCTGTCCAAATGTAACAAACCTGCCGACCAGCGTCTCTAAACTGCACACAGACTGTTGTCTTCTTAAAGCCTACTGACATGACAGTTCTTCAATCTTCTCTTCTAACTCTTGGCAAGAAAGCAAACAAGTGAATTTCCAAGAAACTATCCTTTTAAATCGACCCTTTTTCTGTCACATTAAGATGTTATGCCTGTAGGGATAGACACCCATACACCCAATTTCAGAATTGACTTCTGTTGGCAGGAACATGTGACAGACGAAAACCTATAAGGGAACACTAGTGGTGTCGCGATATACTGACGATAACCGTGATTATATAATGAGATATTGATATCATGTTAATAATTCACATATGATAATATTGTTTATTAATCTAACGACTCTTCGGTACAGCTATGGTTACAGATTCTCTCTCAACCTCCCTACACTCGTATTTTGAGTGTCATTTATTTGCCAAAAATAGACAAAATTATTAATATTATTCAGAATTTCTATAGAGATTCGTTATCACCATTTCTTTTGGCCAAGATAACCCTGTATTAAATCTGATATTGCAACAGCCCTAGTGAAAACAAACATTCTTCACATTCATGTTACGTCACGTGATTTCTAGGAAATACAGTTCTCAGTACCACTTACTCTCCACCACAAAGTTTACAAAGCGTGTTATTGTATAGGTGCTTTACTGAGAGAAAAACAGACAAATATTGGCCGAGCTGCGAGGGGTGTAAGCTTACAACAATTGTCTTACGTAATACAGTGAAGTGACAATCAATCATTGCTTGCGCCAAGCTGTGTACGACCGAAACCGTCGAGTCAGTTATTATAACGTCTACAGTTTATTTATGTCCTCTGATGTTCTGAAGCATCAATCAGCCTCCTGGCAGCACTTTCTGTAGAAAGTGAGTCAGAGAGTCATATTTATAGAGGTTGTTCATTGTCTTCCAGTGTTCGGTTGACAGAGGGCGGGACGCACACAGCTGCTCTGATGTGGAGGGAGTGTCAGGTTAGATTTGGTCACACTGACAAAGATTATCCTGACCAGTGCTGCGTCTCCTGATTTCTGTAGCTCCTGTATTTCGTCGTGTTTTTACCTCTTTGATGACAAAGCCATTAAGGCGCCTTTTTCTAAATAAAGAACCTGCTTCTTCCACACAGCGGAAGGGAGGTTCGGGGCTTGAGCTTGAGTTTTTTCCTGGATGACAATACAGCTCTAACTCTTCCTGCCATCCCAGAGTGGGACTGGAGGGAAAGCGGTCAGAGGTGAGCGCCCAGCTTCCATTGTCCTCCGCCGGAGCCTGGAGCGGGCAGGGCTGCGGACCACACCGGAACCGGTCCCTTCCTCAAGGCCAGAGCAGCGCCGACTGCCCCCCCCCCCACCTCCCCTAATTCTCCACAAACCTTCCCAGCAGACCTCAAATCACATTCCTCCAAGACCCTCTTCCTTCCTGGGAAGCAGTTCGGAGTCACGTGCAGTTAAACGGCAGTTTACACATGATTGTTAAAAACACACAGTGCACAACACATGAGCATGCAGCAGCCACCTGTATGTTCAACCTCGGCTTGATATTCATGGTTAACGATTCCCTGGAGCTCTCCGTCATCTTTGTGCCTCTTGTTCTGCCTGAGCCCATGGTGGAGGTATTTTTAGACGCTAATGTTGTGCTCCATTGATACATGCCACATAACAGTGTTTTATCATACTGTATTATCTCTTGGCTCTTCCAGGAGGTGTTGCGTCCTGAACTGCGGCCACGTCTCTGCGTGATCCAGCGAGGGTCGAACGGATATGGCTTCAACCTGCACAGCGAGCGGGCGCGGCCGGGCCAGTACATCAGAGCTGTGGATGAAGACTCTCCAGCAGAGAGGGCCGGCCTGCTGCCCAAGGACAGGATAGTACAGGTACTTCAATAAGAGCATGCCGGGCAGAAACTCAGTACGGTGCAATAAGAGGGACATTTTTATTGTTCTGGTGAGATGATTTTCTAGTTTAGAAACTCCTTGAACAAACTGCTAAATAAGGTCTTTATAAGTACTTTACTTTATTACTTCTACTCCACTTCAATTCAGAGGGAATATCGTACTTTTTACTCCACCATTTATTTGATAACTTTAGTTACGATTAAGATTCAGATTCAGATTAATAATACAAAATATAATCAAGAAATACTGTATCATGTATTATTACAGGTTAAGATGAAACTTTATTGTTCCTTGGTGAAATTCACAAGCTACCCGGGTAGTATATGTGTGTGTATGTATGTATGTATGTATGTATGTATGTATGTATGTATGTATGTATATATATATATATATATATATATATATATATATATATATATATATATATATATATATATATATATATATATAGTAAAAATTACCAGCTGCAACATTAAAGCGAGGAACACATTAATGCATCAATAATTATAAAACAATAATGAAATATATATTCTTCTGAAATGGGACGTTGTGCAGAACTTTGACTTTTTGTACTTTGAGTACATTTTGATGCTAATAATTGTGTACTTTAATTTAGGGGGAATAAATGAATGCAGGACTTTTACTTGTAACATCATTTCTCTACAATATGGTATTAATACTTTTACTTAAGTACTTTGTCCAACACTAGTCTGGTAATGTAAGTCATTGGCAGTTTTAAGGAAATTAATTGATTACTTTTACTTTTAATACTTTAGTTACATTTTCCAGATTATACTTACATACTTTTACTGAAGTAACATTTTCAATGCAAGACCTTTACTTGTAACAGAGTATTTGTACAGTGTGGTATTCGTACTTTTAATGAAGTAAATCATCTGACTAATCCACATCCACCTAAAAAGATATTCTTCAGAAGTCTTTAAGTCAAGCAGGTCTTCTGAAGTTTCTGAAGACCTGCTGTGTGTTCAGAGGAATGTGTTGTGAACTAACAGCCGCTGTGTGGGGTCTTAAATCCCCCGCAGGACTCTGGTGTAACTGTCCCTGTGAGCAGCCTCACACTGCAATAATCAGCTTCTTAACTGGTCTGGGGTCTGCTCTGCTTACCCCTCTTTTCAGTGTGTACACTGGCCTACAGCAGAGAGAGTGTGTGTGTAAACTAAAACTAAAATTACAATGTGAATTACTGCAATTTCCAGATCACATAATTAAGACTGTCAGATGCTCAAAATAAACTTTGTATCATTCAATCCTGGTGAAAAACAACAAGTGTGTCATTAAAAGTTTTTTACTGTAACTATAATGCTGTTATGCTCAACAAAAGGTCATTTGAAGTAATATTTCAAGCTAATGTATGAGAGATGTTTTAGTGTCCTGTAATGTATATTACAAGCATAAAACCTTGTGGTTGTAATATATCATACAACCAACCATACCTCCACTTAAGATTTAACCAGCAGAAGCAACACACAAAGAACATGTCTGACTCACTCAGGGAAATACATTTAACACGTGTTTAAATCAGCAGCAGTGGACTATCATGCACTGCCTCCCTTCACTTCCTAAGTGAAATGAAGAGGAAGAATCAGAGGAGAAGGAGGACAGAAAGAGGACAGGGGGATTAAAAGTTCCACTGAGATCGGGGTCTGTGTGAGAGTCGAGCGAGGGGCTTCCGTCCCCCTGAGGGCCCCAGACAGCCGCACCACCCACTGAGGAGCGGGGCTTTGTAGGGAGCGGACAGCCATTGTTACTTCTCTTACTGGCCAAGCAGCTATTGTCTAGCTTCCTCTGTGGGACTGGCTTAGACACTGCAGGTCCACCCTATGACCTAAACACACACACACACACACAGATGCACACACACCCTTCGAGACATTTCTCACATGCTTTCCCATGGTGATTTTATCCCAGAACCCTCAGCTGGTGTGGGAGCGAGCCACCTGACATGTTGAGTTACTGTATAACACGGAGTTAAAGTGTCACAGAGTCAAGTACCACATAAAATGTTAACATGCTCCATAAAAGTCAAATCATGATCTTCGTTCTCTGGATATTTTGTAAATGTCCAGACTGCTTTTAGGTTTTCTGCTCCCACTGCCTGGAATACCCGACAGACTGAACATAGTACGAGTTTAAAGCTACGGTGAAATCTGTTGAGTCCAAGCTGTCTTATGTTTTATATTGGTGGTGATGGCCTAGTGGCCTAGTGATACACCTGCCAACCAAAACACTAGAAGGTTGGGAGTTCAATACCACGCTGCCACCATTACCCCTGAGCAAGGTACTTAACCCTGAGCTGCTCCAGGGAGACTGTCCCTGTACTTAGTTCACTGTAAGTCGCTCTGGATAAGAGCGTCTGCTAAATGGCCTGTAATGTAACCTTAGTGTTTATAATGTAAGATAAATCTATGTGTAGCTTTTATTGTTGAAACACTGTTTTGCTGCTATTCTTGACCAGGTCTCTCCTGTAAAAGAGATCCAGAATCTCAACGGTATAAATATTGTTAAATATATATATATATATATATATATATATATATATATATATATATATATATATATATATATATATATATATATATATATATATATATATATTATATTATATTTAAAATGTAAAACAGTAGTTTTGAAGGACAAATTGAAACAAAACAAAAATCATTATTTTTGGGGATTTGAACACGCTTTGACGATTGTTTTGCAAGTTAGTGGTTGAAAGAGTGTGTGTGTGTGTGTGTCTACGTGCGTGGACACACAGGATTTCCTGCCCTGGAGCCTCTGGCAGACAATGTGATAATATTGAGAAAGAAATCCTTGACAGTGATAAAAACAGTTTGTTCACTTCTCTGTGGGAACAAAGAGAAGCCACGGTTTGAAAAAACAAACTAAAATAATCTATTTTTCTCCTCAGGTGAACGGTCTGTCAGTCGAAGCGAAGACGCATTCAGAAGTCGTGGCCGCCATTAAAGCCGGTGGGAATGTGGCCCGTCTGCTGGTGGTGGACTCCAACACAGACGCCTTCTTCAGGAAGTGCCGAGTCGCCCCCGCCTTGGACCATCTCTCCGGTGAGAGGACACACACACACACACACACACACACACAGAGAACAATATCACCATCACTGAAGAGGCAGCATAAGTTCAGTCGTCTGGCAAGGACAGAGAGAATGACTGCATTTAGCTCATAATGTTTCACTCCAGGTTGATTGTCAGCTGCGGTTATAGACATGTTATAGACGTGTTATAGACGTGTTATAGACATGTTATAGACATGTTATAGACATGTTATAGACGTCGCCTCCTCCTGTCCTCCTCTCAACCCCAACAGATTAATAGTCTGTCACACAGTCTTTTGGCTCTCCTCTCCTCCTTTGATTCTTTCTATCTCTCTTTGTCTAGCTCTATCCTGCACGGCTCTATTCCTTCTCTTTCCTCTCCCTGCCAAGAAACTTAGACAGAGCTGAGCCACTTCCTGCCCCCCCCCCCCTCACACACACACACACACACACACACACACACACACACACACACACACACACACACACACACACACACACACACACACACACACACACACACACACCTCATGTTGGTGTGGAGAAAGTTAATCTTTCAGACATAAATAGATCAGATCAGACAGATCAGAGTGGGATTGCACTTGATTAACAGTGTTGTTTCTAAGTGTAAAGGCTTAAATGCAGATCTCTCACTCACAAAACTTAAATACCACAATGCAACTTGACACTCAAAAATAATCCTAAAACAATAATTAGATAGTTTGACAATTTTTTTTAAGGATTTTAAAAACCTTTAGCAATTTTCCCGACCTTTCAATTGCATCTCGTGGCCTTCATCAGCAGACGGAGTTTGCTCAGTTGTCATGGAGACTTCTAAATTGCAACATCAGTATCTTCTTTGAAATCGTTGTACAATGTAATCGTTCATTGTTTTAAAGTTTATTTCTCTTTTTTTCCTTATACTTGCCTGGCTATTTAAACGTTATTGTGTATTTTATTGCTTTGTTTGATGTGCTTGTTGTAAAGCACGTTGTAACGCTGGTTAGTGCTATACAAATAAATGATGTTCACTAAGTATGACGTTTCATTCCTGTGATAACTCGAGATATGGCCGAGAGCTCCAGAAAACCTCCAATAAGAGGACCATTGTCTAGACTTTTTTTGTCAAACTGCTACCTTGAAAGGTCAATAATGAACCTTCAAGCTCAATAAAAGAATACATGAATGATTCATGGGATCTGTCTGCTGCCTTTTCTCCACAATAAGGTCAGATATGGTCATCCAGGGGCTGGACGGGGATTCAGTGACTTAAACAGTCAAGTCCAGTGTTATTTCTTTAGCACCAAATCATAACAAAAGTTATCTCATGACACTTCTCATAGTGAGAGACAGAGCGGGGGAGGGGGGGAGACACATCAACAACAATAATTACAATAATAACTTTATAAATACTAGAAATATGACTAATAGAAATAGTAGGTGTACCTACCACGGCCCCCAGGGGGAGCTCTAGCACAGTGTGTGGTTTGGTTTCTGAGTTTGAGGGCTGTTCCTCCACAGAATGTGTGTGTGTGTGTGTGTGTGTGTGTGTGTGTGTGTGTGTGTGTGTGTGTGTGTGTGTGTGTGTGTGTGTGTGTGTGTGTGTGTGTGTGTGTGTGTGTGTGTGTGTGTGTGTGTGTGTGTGTGTTGTGTGTGTGCCACTCTGCACTATGAGCGTCTTCATGTAAACATGCTGCTGCCAGCTGTTGGCATGGCAACAGCCGGTGAACAGGTTGGGTGCTGCCCTCTGTATCCGGGACAGAGGAAATTGATTTCTCTTACATTGGTGGTGGTTATTTAAAAGAAATCATTTATTACTTTTTTATAACTTACTTATTATTAATAAATAATTAGATATATTAGTGAGCTCGTGGGTGACTTGTCCTGCGTTGTGTACTTTTGTGCGATGGACCTCAACGCGCCATAAGAGAAACTGAACTGCAGTCATAATTTCCTGGACTCTCAAACCCTCCAGAGTTTCAGTCCAAGATTAAAAATAATAACGCCCTTCGGGGAGAGATTCCAGTGAGGTGTTTCCCAGGTAACTGCCTGCACTTCACATGGTGCTGCCCACTCAGAGAGCACCTGCCTGCACTGACTCTTAACTTCATCACGCTCACACAGCCTCTCTCTGAGCTGCCCGGCGGCTTTGTGTGGTTTCCAAGGCGCTCGCTTCAAGTGGCCTCTCAGCCTGGAGCTGGAGCTGTATTGGGACTTGGAGAGCCTATTCTCAGAGTCACACACACACACACACACACACACACACACACACACACACACAGAGACCTGAGGAGGACTCGAATCTCAGATTAACTCAGGAGGACCAGCTGCTATCTCCAGTAGTATTCATCATTAGCGAGAAACACTTTGTGCAGAGGATCAGAGGGATGGAAGGTAAGGGATGTGTGATGATGTCACTTACCACCTCTGGTTTGTGTTCAAACATGGGTATATGGCAATGCTTTTTTATGAGGAAAAACTGCAGGGAAATGTTGCACTACAGCTATCTGATATGTAGACGGTTTATGGATGCATTAGAGGAGGAGGAGCATCTCATAGAAGATGAACCATGTGTGAATTATAGATGATCTGCTCATACCTGCGCTATGTAATAGAGTAAGTGTTGGTGGAGTGAAAGACGATCTGCAGAAAGACTCTTGATCGAGCAGAGTGGAGCTGAAGGACTGCAGACCTCATGATGTGACATTCGTCCTGACAGGCACGGGAAGAGTTGTGTTTTTTGACTCCAATGACTGATTCTCGTGTCATTTTCATGTCCACAGGTCCGCTGCCTGAGCCGGTCATTAATGGAGAAATGGAGGAGAAGGTAAGATTACACCGGCAGCAAATAATTCAATTCAATATGCTTTACTGGCATGAGTGTAACAAAGACAATATTGCAAAATTGTCAAGTAAAGATTATAAAGAAAAAGGTGCAATTAATAAAATCAAGAAATTAGCAGAAAACAATGAACCCTTCCTCTGTGTGTGTGTTTGTGACAGACTGTGTGTGTGTGTGTGTGTGTGTGTGTGTGTGTGTGTGTGTGTGTGTGGAACACATTTAAAAGAGTGCAGAGCTATCATTTGGTTTGGAGTTCTGCTTTAGAGCGAAGCCAAAAGGATTTGAACTTTGAAGTGTGTGTGAAGAAGCAACTTCCCTCTTCTCCGGTGGAGCCTCTCCTTTCTGAGAGAGGGGGGCAACAATAGTTTAGCTTTGAATACTCTGTAGCTCTTCGCGTGGCACAGACAGTCCAGCGGCCCGAGGTCGAGCAGGGTTTCAAAGTAGCACGCAACATTTTGGCATTCAGGTGCGGCTTGCCACATCAGAGAACTGAGGCCGAGTTATTAATTCCAGAGACGTGTACTGAACGGACCTTCCTGTTATTGTCAAAGTTCTGCCATTCATTGTATGGTGCTATGTGGAAAACCCCACCCAGTTAGTACTCCATTAACTTTGAATTATTTGAAAGTGTTTGACCAAGGATGGATTATGTATACAAAATAAAAGTCATCCAGTGCTTGACCCACAGTTTATATTAAAACTAGAAGCTACACTCGAAGAATGTAGCAGCTTCATGTTAATCCTGCTGAAGTATTTGGGCGTAATCCTGATGAGACACACTTACTTAATGTAGGAGGCAAGTGTACTCACTCACAGATTTAAAGGAATAGTTTGACATTTTGGGAAATACGCTTGTTGCCAGAGAGTTAGATAACTCTCTTTAATCAGCTACAGCTCGCTGGTTAGCTTAGCTTAGCACACATACTGGAAACAGAGGGAACCTGCTAGCCTGGGTTCATCAAAAGGTACCTCTAAAGCTCACCTAGTTACATGTTATATCTTGTTTGTTGAATCCATACAGAAATCAAGTGTTACTGTGCGTGTTTTCTAACCTCCCAAGAATGCTTTTTGAGGATATCTCAGGTTACCAAAGTGTCTTGTTCCCAAGTGGACACACTAGAGTTGTATGTAAATCAGTGTTGATAAGATAGGAACATTCCAGACTTGTATGAAGACACGGATCACAAACTAATAGAAACTACTGAGCGGACCGTGCTTGCCTGTCGCTTGGGCCAAATATGCAAAGTGAAGTCTGACCCGGACTTCCCATTATTCAGGGACTGTATGTGCAGCAGTGAAGGTACATATTCCTCGTATTGTTGCGTAACAGACGCTCGTTAAAGGGTTAAAGCAGTAAAGCTGAGGGAGGGGTGGTGCGAGAGGTCAGGGAGAAGTCGTCTGTGAGTTAAAAGATACGTTCTTTAAAGGGAGACACTAATACACACTACACACTGACACTTTTACTGAGGCTTCAGGAATTTAACTGCAACTTTTGCAACTCAATCAAACTGCTACAAAACACTGAGAGCAGGAAATAATCTGAATAAAACAATGAACAATTCAAACAGGAAGAGAAGGAGGAAGAGTTTCTCAAATGTCCCCGCTCCTACAAAACTAATGTTAAAGTGATGTTGTTTTTTAAATGTACTAAAAACAACACCTTTTATCCACATCACTGAATTAAACATGTTTGACAGTACAATTGCTTTAAAAAATCAAACTCAACATTATTTTTCCTTACTTTTAAAAAATATGTTTCTCAGTATTTAGCTTTTCTTAAACTACTTATGTGTTAAGAGAAACACTTCATAGCCTCTTAACGACTCGATAGAAAAACCAACTCAGATCCAAGGTTGCCCCCTTGTGGTGAGGTCTGGTAAGGCAACACATAGATGATTCCCAATCACTCTTGTTGAAATATGGCTCCTAGGTAAATGTTGATAAGTTAATAA
This sequence comes from Cottoperca gobio, assembly GCF_900634415.1. NCBI lineage: Eukaryota > Metazoa > Chordata > Actinopteri > Perciformes > Bovichtidae > Cottoperca > Cottoperca gobio. Next base: position 13,436,124 of record NC_041362.1, on the reverse strand, counting down.
ATGTCTATATGTGTGATATTTTTGCTTGTATAATAATGAAGTGATGCTGATGATGAGTGTTTGTGTTTCCCAGTTGAACGGTAGAGGGGCCAAAGAGGCAGAGAGGGACTCAAAGCTGTCCGTCAGTCCTTCTCCATCCAACGCCTCGTCCAACATCTCGCTCACAACCCCGCCCGCAAACACCCCACCTGAGGTACGTCTCAGGAAATATCCTGCAGCACAACAACCACATATGTATTCATACATAATATAACACTAAGAATGACACGTTTTTGTAATAACAAGTCTGATTCAATTAACTTAATGTCCTAAAAATGCCATAACACGGAACACGGCCAAACAAAAAGATTTCAGAAAACATATAAAAGTTTGTACATAATAAGGATACTTTGTGAATATTAATGTTATTCATAGAGGTTTTAATTGGTTGCCAAACTTACATGTAACATATACTTTCCCCCCGCTTTTCATCAATCAGGGTTTTATCGCGGACGCCATCCCAGGGCTCAACCTGTCCCTGCAGCAGGTCAAAGAGCTCGCCCACCAGAAACGCTCCAACAAGAGAGCCCCGCCCATGGACTGGACCAAGAAAAATGAACTCTTCAGCAACCTATAGGCCACCTCAGCTCAACACACACACACATCTTTTATATAGTTATTCTTAGGAAGAGACATTTTTTTTATTGTCATGACATTAAAAGAGCAGTTTAACTATTGGCATCAGACAAATCAAGCCGTTCTGTAAAATATAGTATTCTTCTTCTTATTACTCTCCGTGTAATTATAACCCAGATATTCTATATATGTATAATGTGCTACTAACAGTGAAAGATATGCCAATGAAGGAGAACTGAACATGTTGAAGAAGTGTGTTTGTGTGTGTGTGTGAGTGTGTGTGTGTGGACCCTGACAGTCCCTGCTGGCCAGAGTCTGGTGCCTGTGGAAACGAGGAGGAGTTGATCGTTAGGCTTAAACGTTTAAAGATCTCCTCCTCCGTCTGCTCCTCTTGTCTTTTCAAAGTTTCTACTAACATTTTAAACATCACAGTAACAGGAGTCCAACCAGCCCGACAATCAGTTCATCGTGTGTTTGTGAGATCAGACCTCTGACTGAACAGCAATGTGTTTATGTGTGTAGATTACAGTTTACATGGTAAAGCCCTTTTTGTGATATTCAAAAAACAGTATATGATCGGAAAATAAGGTAATAAAACAACATTGCTTTCCTCATAGAATGATTCCTAATATGAACTTCCTTACTGATGGCTTTAAACTGGAAATAATGTGTTTTAAAATGGGTTCTCTTATATTGTATACATATACGTATGCATATATATCATTTTTACATACACTCTCTTAGTCGTTCCTTGCTACCGTCCACCATTGTATACATACTTTGTCTGAATTCATGATATCATCTCTTATTAAATGTGAACTACAGTTTATTATGAGTAACTTATACCGTCCTGTCCGCTGTGAATGGCCGTTAAGTTCATATTTTGATCATATGGAATAAGTTTATCGCCCTCGTGAGAAATGAGATTTTTACACATTTCTATCAATGTCTTAAAAACAATAATTCTGTAACTTTGAGGTGATGTATTTCTAAAACAATGTCCGTGCTTCACTAGATTTTATGCTTTTGTCCAGTTTTGAGAATAGTGATGATTTTTCAAAATGAAAGATTTAATTATATGAAGGATTTTTGTAGCTTGTGTAAGAAGTAATTTCTATACTGTAATAAATCAGTCATCACAACATTATCCAGGGAGCTGGGTGTTTATTTATTTTTGCTTAATAATTCATCTCTGAATGTGGCAAAATGATGTTGTTCTACACAGTTAATCTGACATTGCATAATCATAACCTGCTTTATAAAACAATAATGACCTCACAGCATTACATATAGTATATTGGTCAGACTGTATATGCACTCAAAAGCATTGAATCAGTAAGTGTAATTAAGTCTGCACATTAACTAGAGCAGTAATACAACGTACTGTCTTTCAATAATCCAAACGTTTAGCTGATATGAACACCATTCATATGCAAAAATAAGCAATTGCAACAAGTTTGTACTTTACTGTGTGTGCATGTTTCTGCAGATGCATGAAAGCAGCTATACTCAATATTTGTATATCATCACGAGTCCCCGTAATGATGAAACCACCGACAGTTGATAAATGTTGTGTTCATAGCCGGTTTCTTTTGCCCCCAAGTGGCCAAAATCTTGAGTCATTGCAGGTTTAAAGTGTCAACATTGACACACACACGGGACAGAAAACTGCTGCACTTCTCTCTCTGAGACCTGTCGTCCATCAAAGCAAGATAAGTGATCTGTGATCAGAGATGCAACAACTGTCATCCCATAGAGAACAGCGCAGCAGCAGCTTTCTGCTCGTTCAAACTGTTTTATGTTATTTCAAGGTTGAAAAAAGTGAAGAAGAAACAACAATCCTTTGCATTTAATTCTTCCTCTCTGTGGAAGCAGAATCACTTGGACCTGGAAGCCTCAATTTAATTAATTTCTTATTTCAACAATCTGACACCTAGTGTAAAATAGTATTCTAAATATTAGCCTTACACTGAAGTAGTTTGTAAAGCACCACCACCCATTTTGACCCCTTAATTGATTGGAACATTCTGTGTTATTGTCATATTGTATGCCCTCAAGCTGTGTGGATATTTCATTTTCCCAGGACTCATGGTTGCAGTTGAGTGTCTGTGCTCCTCCTCCCCTCCAACATGTCTCAGCTCTGTCTCCAACAGCTGTCTCTTTCTAATGGCCTCGACCTTTCTGCTCCTCCACTCCACTTCCAGCCCTGCCATCATAATCACAGCTCACTGTCACACTCTGTGCTGCTCCCTCTGTGTCTCGCTGGGATAATTAACATAATTGGACTTCATGACATTGACGGACATCAGGGTTAAATGACATAAAATGGTGACTAGGCATAGAAAGATAATGATGATGGTTGTTATAATTAGCTATTAAAGATATTACAGCAGTGTGATTCTGATTATAATTGCAAGGATGATGTTCAAAGGTGTGAGTGTTGTAATAACTTTCAACCTTGTGGAGATAATGATGATGACATTGATCATTGGATTACAGAACTGTTAGACTGTTAATCACCTTTATTGTGCAAATAAAGGCAAAGAATGAGCAGCCAGTTAGCTTAGCATAGCACAAAGACTGGAAACATGCACAAGGGGGATACAGACCGGCACTTCTATACAGGTTAAACAAGCAAGATCATGTCCCTGTAGGCACATTTTATTACCTTTGGACGGAGCCAGCTACTTCCAACTCTGTGTAGGCCTAACGCAGCTGAACAAAACGGGTTAAAATAGAAAATAATAAAGTTATAAAGAATCTAAATCATCACTGCAACAGCTGGATGAGCTACTTTGTGGTAGGATCGCAGCAATCACCTGGATTGGTACCAGCTCGAACATACGATATATTTAAAGAGGGCACTCATCAGACTCCGACAGCTCGGACCTCCTTCTGGTCTAAAACAAAGTTGACTTCACACATCACACACTTGGAAGTTACTTACGCATACTGACCTAAAGTGATCACCAAACCAAACCAAGCATCTTTAAAGGACAATAAATTATATATCATTTTCTTTTGTTTAAAAGTCCCATTTTTTTATTTTTCATACAACGCAAAGCAAGTTGCATTGTTTGGCTCTGGGACTGGAGTGTCACAGGTTCAAGCCCCTCCAGGCAGTCACCAAACACACCCGTAAGTCAATCTCATTCAAATGTACGAGGCTCCAACTAGTGGCACGACCGCATACTGCAGATACATCTACACAACATTTGTTGACAGTTTCGCGCATTATCAGTTAATGTATTTTTAATCCGTTGAATTATTGACAGTGATTAATCAAGTAATCAAAGACCTCCCTAGAACGGGTCAAATGTGCTTAAGAAATTGTGGAACTTTAATTTCTTTTGAAGTGTTCTTTTCAAAGAGCACCACATGCATTATTCACACATATGAAGGCTGGCGTGTCATCTTCTTGACGTCTCAGTAAGTCGTTACACTCTAACCAGATATAACTTGTAACTCCACACTGTCAGCTGCATTAGCACACTGAAGCCCGATCAAAATGATGATATGAAGGAGGATGGGGGATGGTGGCGTTAATAACATAATAATTAAGATGATGAAGGGCAGGTGCGGGTCGTGCGCTGGACCTTCACAGCTTAGGTGCAAACACAGCTGGTTGCTAGGTTACGGTGTCCGCCGGGGGGTCCTTGTAAGGCCTGGAGCTGGGGTGAGACAAGGGGTCGACACAACTCTACCTTCAAACCCCACAGCACGCTAAAAATAGACCAGGGGTGTGTGTGTGTGTGTGTGTGTGTGTGTGTGTGTGTGTGTGTGTGTGTGTGTGTGTGTGTGTGTGTGTGTGTGTGTGTGTGCGTGTGTGTGTGTGTAGAAAGCTCTGTGGAGAAAATGACGCAGATGCACGTAATAAGTTCCCAGTCTTCCCTCCGGATGTATCGCACATTTTAACAAAACTTCGCAAAAATCAGCAAAAGAAAATGCTTGTTTTCCATCCACTACGGTTATGCTGTGATTATGAGTTGTTTTATTGAGATAAACAGTAGGTGTCGCTAATTCTCCTGATCGGAAAACCATTATACCGTTGCAGAAGAAGAGGCCACAAGATGACGTAATTAAAAAAGCACCAGTCGAACCTCAAACGCTGAAAAACAATGTAGAAAACTGGATGGTAATATGATTCTGTTTGTTACATGTAGTAATGTGAGGAAGGTTACGTCAGTTCTGTGTGCAGCGATGAGGAGACGGTTTTAAACTGCAGCTACTTTTTGTTCTTTAGAGGCGCTGAAGCTTCTGTGGACGTTGAAGTCACATGCATCATGTATGTCATCATTTATTCGCTAAATTCCACTGCACTGCATCGCATTTTGCTTTCATCGACTGCTTTTGCACGTCAGCCAATCCAAGAATCCGAGTGTATCTTAAAAATGTTGCGTAATTTTAAGATTTTTCAAATGTTCTGTGTTTCAACTCCGGCTTTTTAATGCACAAATTGAAACTGTGCATAAAAATAGGTAGATGCAATCGCACCTACTGATATCAAGTGTACTGAGAAGGACGGGGAAGATTTGGGGAAGGTGTTAAAAGTCAATGAGTGAAGGCAAAGTCTGACGCATTAGCCGAGCGGTGCGTAAGGCTGCTGTAATACGAGCTCCTTTCTCTCTGTCTTCTCTGAGAAAGCTTTATCCCCTTCTGCCTTACTTTCCTCATGCACACTCTCACACCCCATCTCCTTTTATAAAAATACCCAAGGACAATCCTCACTATTAATAGGAAGTGTTGTCAACTGGCTCTGGAGAAATGAGACCTTCTGTTCAGCTAACTATTTTTGCGGTCCTTTGTAGCCATGACCCCTTTCACTGTCAATTACCTTCATTTTCCAGACTATTAAAAACAAAAACTGCTTTAATCTATATACCTTTTCAAATAAATCCTAAATGCTGTGTCAAATAATCTCAAGAACAAAAGTTTTTCTTACTTTTATGAAGAAAAATGATGATAGCATTAAAATATTTAATCTGCTCATGCACCATGGTCAGTGTTTTTCTGCCCATCATAGGCTCCCACAGAGAATTGTTCCAGAGCAGCAGTGATGGACTCAGTGTTATATTATTTACTTGGCTCCTCTTTCAGCACTGGGCTCTTTTAGTTCCAGCTCTGGAGCGGTAATCGAGCTCCGCGCATACTGCCAGTGATTTATGGACCCCGGGGTTACCGTCCTGTAGGCCTGCCCTCAGCTATACCCCGAGCGCTACAATCTGACTGCATATACAGTAATCTGTGTCCAGTGTTTTTGAGTCAATGCATGCACACTGTGACATAAGTGAGATATTACTATAGCTGTTAGCTACTTAAGTAGCATCCACCTTGAGCCTGTTAAAAATACTTTCACATGACATGAACAATCAGATATACATGGGATAGTAATATGCACGCAGTAGCCTACAGAAAGATATTCTTTATATTTTACAATACTTAGCTAAACTGGTCCAGTTTTGCGCACCCGCACAGCTCAGTACCACAAACCGACCCGTTACCCGCAATGATCTCCAAGTCAAATCCGGACTCAACCCGACCCATGATTAAACCCACAAAGTGCTTTATTTTCACTCTGGGTTCTCTGTTCTTAAATATCAAATCCAGCCCGAGGAAAAGTCTCTTTCACTGGCTGCGCTCGATGGCTGTGTCAGGGATGGCGGGCACAAGGGCTGTAGGGAATGTCTTTTTATTTTTTAAGCTTTTATTTAAGTTTTTAAGTAAAGCTTCGAATGTCTGTTGATTTTGTGTTATTGTGATTATATAAATGTAATTTATGGGGCCGTTAGATTGCTGCTAAACCGCCCTGCTATTACAGGTGCGTGAAATTGTGTGCAGCAAGCGGGAGAGCAAATAATGTTTTGATTGCAGTGAAAAGGTTATGGAAGAATATGAATTGAAGCAGAATATTTGGGAATATGAAAACAATTGAAGTTCTTTGAAATGATTACATCTATCTTTTTTCAATAAATTTGGACTTTTGGAGCGGAGACAAGGAGTTTATTTTTCACCTGTGCAGTACCCGTGAATTTATATAATTGTTTTTTTTACTCGTTAAAACCGTAAACCTCCAGTTCATGACTGTGGGTTAGCTTAGACATGCTAACATTAGCAGCCTCAATTAAAGAAGTCAAAAACACAGTTCATTCAATTCTTTTGACTCTTTCTCTTATTTTGGTTTTGGAGAGGGTAAAACAAGTTTGCACCCTCCAAACTTTTAATATACGGAGTATTTCTCGTACTACATTCCCAAAACACTGCGAAGAAATCCAAAGACAGACCTGCTGTGCCTAGTTACGGTACGGTTGTTAAGCTATGATTGGACAATCACCATTCGAGGGAGTGGTTCAGTGAGCGATCAGTCCTCTGTGAAACAAAACGTGTGTGTGTGTGTGTGTGTGTGTGTGTGTGTGTGTGTGTGTGTGTGTGTGTGTACCCCAGGAATAGGGCTTGGTTTGGGACAGCACTTAAAGCTTAGCACCATTCCAGTTAAACACCTGTCACACACACAAACACACACACTGATGCATACCATACTTTCTGTCTGTCTGTGTGTCTCACACTCACACTTGAACACACTGTGACATGCTCAGAAATGTTGACACTTGTGCCTGCAAGGTCACATTTCTATATTCTCTCACATGTCCGCTTGTTTTTGTGATTAAAGCCTGCATCGTACTGCCAAGAGCTTCTGACAGACCTTTTTAGTGGGCTGGGGTTGTGTGTGTGCGTCACATTATGTTTTGTCAAAAGAGACATCAGTTGATAAAAGCCACCAATCAAATGCAATTGAACCTGCAGCTGGAGCATCTTTCAGTCCTCCTCATCGCTTTGCCATGCAGCTGTTTTCAGTTTGTTTTCATCCTGCCACAGCTGGTCAATAAAAAACAAGCAAAGGGGGCGATAAACACTCTCTTGTCCTCCAGGTCTGCCTCTCTCAACCTCTGCATAGTGGACTTCCTCCCATCTTGCTCAACACATATCCATCATCCTGTCACCGCTGCTGTTTCACCAGCCCATGTGCACTCAGTCATTCCCAGCCTGCCCGCGCTCAGGCCCGTATATGGCGGGGCCATCCGGCAGGGGAGCCACAGGGTTAAATATACTCTGAAGCTCCAAGAATGCCAAACTCCTCCAGCTAACCTGCCAGAGAGAGCTGCACCGCGGATCAGAGGGGGGGCTAACACACACAATGGGCTCATAGTCTCATTAGCGTAAGCATTTTCTGCAACAATTCTTATAAAAAAATTCCATCTATTTAGGAATGTTAAAACTCTTCATCCACTTTAAGAAAATATTAACAACCTTAACTCTAATGCCAATATTTACCTTAAGTCTCCCGTATGTACCTTCAAGTTGAAAGAAACATTAGTTGACAAAAGAACTCATTCTGTTTTGGCTACCATTGCATCAATAAATTCACAAACACTGATAAAAACAACAACAACTTCTAACCTAAAACATTATGTTTTATAGCTGCATCATTCTATACATATTTCCTTATTCACCATGATACATTTACTCTCTTTGCAGGGTCATATGCAGGATTTTAGAAATTCTGAGGTGATAGGTCACTTCAACACACCCCCAGTTTAGAACATAAACCAAAAAGATGCACATTTCTTTATCATGTTGATTTTTTTCTAATTCATTTATCAATTTAACTTTTACATTCTAACTTTTTTCTTCCTTTTTGACATGAAGTGAAGTGTCCAATTTAAAATAGGGCTCTGTAAGAGTGAACAGCACTTGTATATACATAATAAGTTCAAATTGAAGGTCCCATCTTAAGAATCTGTCGGACTAAAAAGGTTAAGGACTATTTAGCTAACATTATGTAATTATCTGACAGAATATGCCCGTTATGAAACACACACCTAATTTCAATAGTTTGATTTGAATTGAACTGTGAAACTGCAACAAACCCAAACAAGTGTTCACACTTCAACAAGTTATAAATCAAAGAGATTTAAATATGTAATACAAGCTGTGCAGTAGCTGGAACCGAGCCCTTTATTTATGTCATAAGTCTTATAAAAGACTGGACAGGCCTCTGTAAACAAAACGTGCTGGCTCTGCTTCACTACAGATCTTCTGAGGGGGAAGAGCCCTTTATCAGTTTCTACTCTCTCCTTGGACCAGTGAGAAGAAGGGGGGGGGGGGGGGGTTCCTCAGCCTGAGATATGGTGACATAACAGAGCAACAAGAGAACCTGGAGTGTGTCCTCACTTTATGTTCTCAGGGACACACTTACTTGGGACGAGCGTCTGGCCTTGGTTTACTTCCAGGGACAGTTTTCGGGGCACGTGGCAGCAAAGTGATGAAGTGAGTGCAGGAGAGGACAAGAATCATGAGCTGGTGAAACAGAGAACAGGCAGATTTCAGCCAAGAGATTGTTTGGCTGGCAGGAGATGAGTCTATAACACACATATGATCTGAGATACAATAGTTACCTTTGTAAACACTACCACAGCACAGTTTCATATTTGAAAGGTTTGTAATGAGAAAGAATGTGAGTAACTTGAACATGCATTATTTTGTTCATCTGTACACAGATTTCTCCAGCACTATTGTTTTGCCCAAAACAATCATTTTCAAACTAATAAAATCCTTAATAAAAACCTTTTTATTTTAGAAATAATATTAGCATTAGTCAATAATGCTAATGGTGGATGTTTAATGGGCGACTACATTTAGATACACATAAAAACAGATTACTGTCATCAGCGTAGAGAGATAGGTGCGGACGGAGTTCATTTTTCCATCAGTATTCAGAATTCATAACTGTCTTTTATTAGGATGGACCTTGCAGAGAAAGCAATTAAGTTGTTAGCTGCAGTGTTTATTGTGCACCATCTTATTAAAACCATCTTGTTCAACATGATGTTACTTTGAAGCTACCAGCTATTGCTTGAATGACCACGTTTGCTCTTTATCAGCAGAAATAGCTGGCCTTTCTTGCTGAGAGTTAAATGTGAAGATTGACACCACTCTCATGTTAAAATATAAATATGAGTTTGAGCCAGCTGCCGGTTAGCTTAGCTTAGCTTAGCTTAGCTTAGCTTAGCTTAGCATAAAGACTGGAAACAAGGGGAAACAGCTAGCCTGGCTCAGTCTAAAGGTACAACACATTTGACTACCAGCCCCTTTAAAGCTACATTTTATATCTTGTTTGTTTAATTCGTACATAACTTAATAGTAAAAATGACAAGTTGTAGTTTTCCAGGAGTCTCTGAGCAGTTGCCAGGCAACAAGTGGAGACTATAGGAAGCTACTGCTCCGAGCCAATAAAATAGACCTCAAAACCCCCCGTGAAACAGGAGTCGTCTTGCTTTTACACATTGATTTTTGTACATAATAAACAAATACAGTTTTGAGGAGCTGGTAGTCTGATTTTGGTCTTTGTGCTAAGCTAAGTTAATCATATAAGCATAGTTTTGAAAAATTTTAACTATTCTTTTAAATGTTAATCTTAATTCTTTATCATTTAAAAGGGGTGTTTTCGGTTTACATGGTGAAACTATAATATGCTGTGCATGTAAACGCTCTGCACACTCATCCCCACCTTGGTGTAACCTTCAAGCCTCAGTGTAGCATCTAGTGGGGTCCTCGTCTGCAGGGTGTCACATTCTCAAACCTCCCTGAAAGAACACAGAAATTCTGCCATTGTGTCATAACTGCCTGCCCACATGCCCACTACACTATTTATACCAGAGGCTCACAACTGCTGCTATAGGTACAGTTACAGTGGGGCACTTCAAACCCCAGCTGCCCTGCCTCAGCTAATAATACGATGCAGTATACACACTACCTACACACACACACACACACACACACACACACACACACACACTCCAATGCTTTCTCTGCTGCTACTTTTGGCCCTCATCATCCTCTCTCAAAGTGCTTCCTGTATCTATCACATTGATGAGCGGCCACAGGCAGGCAGGCCTGACATGCCCACCTCCCACACCGAGCCGCCTGCCAACAAGCTCTCACACAGGCTCGTTACATCACGACTGAGCATGTTCCCGTCCCAGCTCCAAATCATTATGCACATAATCGTTTCAGGGGGGAAGGAGAATGTGGAGGTCCACAGTAAAAATAAAAAAACAAGCAAACCAACAAACAAAAAAAGGGCAAGAAGATACTGTAATTAAGAGACAATCATCAAGCTGAATTTCTTTAGTTTCACCGTTTGCTCTTACCAGCCTCCCAAAACACAAACATATTGTGTACATATTAGAAAACATATTCGTACGGTCAGACATGCAGTGCCTATAAAAAGTCTTACAACATTGAATCAAAGAAAAATACCCTTTAATGTCACACAGGTGAATTCTTTGTACGTCGATCAGTTGAAACCCTCCGACTACACACAGGTGATATCCATTTAACTAATTATGTGCCTTCCGAAACCAACAAGCTGCTCTTACACTTACAAGTGTTTTTGTAATTATTTTAGATCACTCATCACTAGAGAAAACTGTTTGCATTTTGACATTAAATGTTTTTTTTTAACACATGAAATGTACTTTTGTAATTCAATAAAATAATGTCTTTTTTGAGCAGATTTCATCAACAGGTTCATGTATCAGACAGGTTTAACATTTTTACTATGTTCAAGCCTTTAAATTTAATGTAAGATATGTTTATGTTGATTCATTCATCCACAGCTGCAACAATTGATTAATGTATTAGTCAATTAACAGAATAATAATTGGCAACTATTTGTTAAAGAGTTATTTGTTTAGTAAATTGATTTGAATATCTTTGGGGTTGGTCGGTCAAAACAAGACATTTGAAGACGTCACCTTGGACTCTGAGAAACTGTGACATTCAGGACATTTTATACACCAAAGAAAATATCAATTGAGAATAATCAGTAGATGAATCGATAATATAAAGAATTGTTAGTTACATTTTGCGTTGAGTCAAACGTTAAGATAGTGGATGTTGATTCAAAGAGCAGCATTACCATTTTAAAGAGACCAGAAAATGATAAGAGAATTTAATGTGTTCTTGTAGTTATGGCTTGTCATTGTTGCTGTAACGTTGGCACCTATGGCCATGAGAAATACACTAAAGTTCAAATAAGACAAATCTACTCGTATCTTCCATAATTCCTTTCATTAAAAAAATATGAATAGTGAAAGTGTTGAAGCTTTTTGAAGGTATGATATGGACTACAGGGCACTGAGGGGTCGACAGCAGAGGACGTCCTGTTTTAGGACTCCTGTGTCCTCTCTCTTGTCTCATGATATCCCAGGACTTAAATATCCTTAAGTCAACAATCACAACAGGAAACATGACAACATGTCAAGCTCCTGTGGGCGATGGCACTTTGAAAACATCAACTTACAGGTAGAATGGCCCACTTTAGCCAAGCAAAGCTAATTATATTAATTATGGAAGGATAATATCAGTACAATAAATGAAATATATCATGGAATTATATAATTTCTATTTATATATTTGTGTCCTTTTGAAGTAAAATCTCATCACAAACAGTTCAAATGACTTGATGTGCATGATACACACCAACCCGACCCGATCAATGTGCAAGAATACCTGTGTGTGTGTGTGTGTGTGTGTGTGTGTGTGTGTGTGTGTGTGTGTGTGTGTGTGTGTGTGTGTGCGTGTGTGTGTGTGTGTGTGTGTGTGCATCATTATCACTGCTGTGTTTTATTAGCATTAGAGCACAGTGCTTAGGATGAGCAACAGTAACCTGATCCCAAAGGGAGATTGAGCTAAATGTCAGTGAGCCACCTTGAGCTTTGCACTGCTACAGCCGGCCCACAACAGCACCACGGTTTCAGAGGGGAAACACGCGGAGCAGCAGACGCTGGCCTGGAGCGAGACAAGCAATAGAGGTAGATAGAGGGAAGAAACAACAAAGAGAAAGAGAGAGATGAGGAATGAGAAAAGACTGGTGAGGAGGGTTTATACTCTGATGACAATGACTGGTCAGTTTATAAATTGTCATTTCATTACATTCTATATTATTACCTGAATATGCCAGTCCCATAGCTGCTCTCATAGCATTGTGTTTTGGGCCACAGCAGGCAGCTGTTATCAGTGAAAAAGCAGTAAAAAGCCTCTGTACACTCCCTGCTCCGCACCAAACAGCAGGTAGACAAAGTTATCAACTAGCTGGTGAACATAGTGGAGCACTTAGCAGTTAACTTGCCAGATATGTCCTTCAGGAGTTGATGGAGATCAGAGCTAAAAGAGAGTGAATCTTGGACTTATGTTCACCAGAAACACATTTCTTAATGAATGATAATGTTGCTCCGTGACTGTTGGACGTGTCAGTTCGCCATATGAATTTAAAAGGTCATGATGTGTCAATGTTTAAAGACCAAGCCAATTTGTGAGCGATGACAGATTCCTACAGGGTTTGCATTTGGTGATGCATTATACCATAACATGAACATACACAAGCATTTCAGACCTTTTGTTCTGTCGCGTGACACGGCGCGATGAGAAGACAAGGTTACCGAGAACAGGCAACAGTAAAAGTTGTGATCAACAATTTGTCTCACACAAACTGAAGCATTAACGTACTTTCCAAAGCAATGAATGGGGCTTAAGTGAATGCTGTTCAAAGATCCTACAACAACACTGCTCTTCTCTTTGCTCTTCCCTCCTCCCTTCCTTTTTCTCATCTATATGTGTGATTGTGTAATTATGAGGGCATTAGGGCATCTATAATACGACTGCTGCTTCCTAACGTCTTCATGATTACTCTCCCTCTGGTAGATGTTTAGTTATGATATGAAAAGACTAAAAGTGGAAGTATTCAGACCCTTAAAACTCCATTACAAGTAAAAAAAAAGTGCATCTAAAAGCACAGTACAGAAAGATTTACTTAAAGTATCAAAAGTTAAAGTACTATTTCTGCAGAAAAATGGCACCTTATTTATGTGATTATTACATTATAAGTACTTAAGTTGTACTTGACTGTTGGAGTTTTAACTATAATATTGTGTTAGTTTAGTCCAGTGGTTCCTATCCTAGGGGCCTGCCCCCTCCAAACGGATTTAATATAAATCTGAGGGATTGTGAGAAGATTAACGGGAAAGAGGGAAAGAAATAATGCAATGTATTTCTTAAGCTTATAATATGTTGTTTTTTAATATACATTTTTTATTTGTAGTACGTAGTAGCCTAACTAAAGTATCATAAATACTCAAGTGAAGAACCTCAAACCTTCCCCCGCTGGAAATGTCTTGGAAGTGAAGTGTCACAACCTTTCATTTAATTCACTTGTTGAGTAGTGTCCACGTGTCCACAAACATGCACACACATACACTAAATAGTCCTCTGTCGTGGGCTCATCAGTGTCCCCTACTTCTCATTCAGAAAGCTGTTGTGTTGCCCCTGACCATGCATGTTCTCTAATGCACATCTTATTTCCAGCTTGCCAGGCAGTAGACCCCTCTGCAGTTGTTGCCCTCTCCCACCCCCCTGACGACTATTCTTTACCACAGGGCCATCCCTGTCCACCTATTTGCGACGTTCTCAGCCAATGAGGGATGAGTGCATGGTGAGCAAGCACCAATGAGATAACTTTTTCATCTGTATAAAACTTTTCAGGACAGTTTGCCGGGTTGCACTTTCTGTCAGTCCAGGGCTCCGAGAGGAGAACAACAGCCCAGAGAGAGAGAGAGAGAGAGAGAGAGAGGGGGTAGAGCGAGAGCCAGTGTGAACGCAGGGGGGTTGCCAGTTTTTAATCCCAATCCCACACTTCAAGAAAGTGGTGGGTGAACATTTGAGCTTCCCTTGTTTTAACTTTCAGTATCAGGCCAGCTGGGCCGCTCAGACTTGATGTGAATGTTTCTGTGTTTTCTATTCCTTTCGTTCCTGAAGCCTCTCCGTTTCAGCGAGGATGGAGAACGCACACATGAAAGAGTCGCCGGACGTTCTGTCCCACTTTGGCGTTACTGAAGAAACCGGCCTTTCACCTGAGCAGTTCAAGAAGAACCTGGACAAGTATGGCTACAATGGTGAGGGAGAGAGAAAGAGAGAGAGAAATGGATGGATGGAGCATTGGAGGGTGTAGAGGAAGAGTATGAATGAAGGGAGTGAGGAATTACAGGATGGAGGAACACATGTATCATTGGATTTAGTTTGGAAGAGTGAGTGGAGGCAGAAACACAGTGAGAGGTTGAGGAAGATAAAATGGCACAAACAGACACTGAAGGGGAGAAGAAAGAGGAGATGTAGTGGGATGACTGACAGATGAACTGGCACTGTGTGATGTTTTTGATGATGGTCTAATAACGGGAAACAAAGGGAGGTGGTGTGATGTTTGTGGAGCAGGTGCATTAGAGTTTCAGGTTTCTGACGATAGCTACTGGCTTTAGTTTTGATTGAAGATTCTTTATTTGTTAGTGAATTAAAGCATGACAGTTCATTCTTGACTTTGGAAACAACTCAAGGTCAACTTATTTCCTTTCTTTTTCAACTGTGTCTCATACAGTGGCCTCCCTCAGTGGGATGGAGTTGAGGAAACTGTACCTGCAGAGGAAGGCCATGAAATGCAGCTTAATGCCCTTGAAAATACTTTTAAGTGGACCTTGAGTTGATGTTTTTCTGTCAAACTGAGTAAAATTGATCTCCATCCTGGCATTTGAGAAAACACTTGCATCCTATAGGGCAGGCCATTTAACCTCGTCATAGCAGGGGCACGTCATAACAGGTGTAATTAATATCATTAACTATCTCTGTTGCCTTTAAGTGTCCCTGTAACTGGGACACCTGCAGTACATGGCAATTGTTCATGTTAATGAATTACACCTGTGTAATTATATGTGCTGTTAAAAAGCCTATATGTAACAACAACTAGAGTGTTTGTGAGCATCCCTACTGGGGTTTCTACTTTTTACTGTCTCATATTGTTGCATCAAATTGTGCTCCACACATTGCAGTGACTCTGTGTTTGTTGTGGAGCACCTCAGCTGACAAAAGGATGTTGACAGAGTAGCAGCAAACTAGAATAACAGAGTAATTAAGGTCACTGTAAAGGTCAGTTAAAGTCACTATATTTGTGTCATAAACTGGCACAGGGGGACCAGGTGGCCTGAACGAAGCGGCTGCTACTTAACATTAATTAATCACTTAGAGTCCTGCCAATAGTTTATTATAAAGGGAGGAGTGGAATAGAGTATAGTTTATTTCATGTAATGTTTGTTTTCATTCATAAATGTGTCCAAATGGTTGTGTCCTTGTTGATATTTCACGTTGCAAACATTAAAAACTATGCAGTAAAAGTGGCATGCAGCTATGCTTTATTAATATCGTTTGTCTCTCTTCACCCACAGAGCTGCCAGCTGAGGAGGGTGAGTTCCCTTTAAGCCTGAAGCACCTGCTTTTCAATTATTCCTGTTTCAATCACATGTCCGGGTGGTCACTTCCTGTGTTGACAAGTCACACAGTTGTTTGTCTAACGTCTGTCGTTGGCTTTTGTGCTCTGCTTTGAGATAGTTATTGGGACCCAAACTACTTCTAATATGTTCACACGGATACAACTTTAAAAAATCAGTTGATCCAAAGCCATTCAGTGTCTTTGGTTTGTGTGGTTATTATGAATGTTGTGCTTTTAAACCCAAGCTAACATTTATTTATTTTTTTATCTGCACCGATGGTTTTACAGATTAGTCAGCTTCATTAACTTGGCCCAAAGACAAGCAGCGCATGGAAACTAGTGTTGTGCACACAGAGTAAGAGAGTTTGAGATCATACACATCATTTAGATGCTTTGCAAAATGAATCATCACTTTCCAAATATTTATCCTTTGCTTTATCAAAATCAATGTTTTTCCAACCTAATCTTCTACTTTATCTATTTGTATCTATCTTGCATGCAAAATCATGTGACATAATGAGGTTATAGTGACATTCCATAACATTTAAACCACTTATCATGTAAATATATAAATATACTAACATATACAGCAAGGACAAACACAAACTTAAATACTGCATGTGATTTGATGTATTTTTCTTTAACAGGAAAGACTATCTGGGAGTTGGTGGCGGAACAGTTTGAGGACCTGTTGGTCAGAATCTTACTGCTGGCCGCCTGCATCTCTTTTGTGAGTTTGCTCACTTTTCCCTTTTACATGGTACAGTGCATTTGCTATTTACATGGTACAGTGCGTACATGCAGGGAGCCTGCAAAGGTTTTAGAACATGGTCCTTGTGTATTTAAGGACCATATGGTGAAAAGACAGAGATGTTTGATCCCATTTAGATCATTTACTTTACTATCATTCTGTTCCTAATAAGTCCCAGTAACAGACTCCATACAAACAGATGGAACAAACTGTTTTCATTAATATGAAGAAAAGAAAGAAAAGAGTGTATGTTCTCAAAACTCTCAAGTTAGAGTTCAGACCTGTCGTTGAACAGTTTGTAATAGTTGTGTTTCTTTCATAGAATTACTTATTTCTATACTATATCTCAGTATTTTCCCCTTTAAACTGTTTTTACATTTTACAATCTGACACAAAATATAAAAAAATATAATAATATTTACATTATATATAAAGAAGATATTTAGTAGAAATGTAATCCTGAGAACCCTCAAATGGTCAATGGTTATATTAAGGTTAATATTTGGATTAGTCTGAATGTAGAGGCGACCGATACTGGAAGAGCTGCTTGAGAGGCGACAAAGTCAAATATTAGCTGCTCAAAGTCGTTGCAAACAAGGTCATTTCTTGCATGTAAACGGGGCGTGATGTTCATTACAAAAGTGCACGTTCAGGGACAGTAAAGAACCTGACCATGACGTAAGAAGAGCAAACTCTGAGCTGTATCTTTTCTGACCTCTCACCTGTTTTCTTTGTGATTACACACACACACACACACACACACACACACACACACACGCACACACACACACACACACACAAACACACGTACACACACACTGGGGCCGACAAACACAGCGTGTACATCGCTGAGTTATTAAATTACATTTGGATCCATGTCCTCACTCTCATTTACACAAGGAATCCCTCTCTCTCCCTCCTCCCCTCCCCAGTTGCTCTCCAAAAGTGTTTTGTGGAGGAGTGTAGGCTGGACACATTGTCTTAATCCTCCATCTCTGCCCTCTGGCCTCCCTGCACAGCTGTCATTATGGCCTTAGAAGGCCTGATGGGCTGTGTGTGTGTGTGTGTGTGTGTGTGTGTGTGTGTGTGTGTGGTGTGTGTGTGTGTGTGTGTGTGTGTGTGTGTGTGTGTGCGTGCGTGCGTGCGTGCGTGTGTGTGTGTGTGTGTGTGTGTGTGTGTGTGTGTGAGATAGAGAGAGGAAGATAAAGAGAAAGAGAGTGTGCGTGTGTGCACATATTCATAGCAGAAGCTTTATTTTAAGAAAGTCTCAAGCCAGGACGAGAAACTGTATCCTTGGAAAAAGGTCAGGGATGGAAGGAAAGAGGGATGGCTTGCAGCAGCGGAGGAGAGTGAGAGACACAGAGGAGGGTGGAGGGAGGGAGGGGAGGGAGGTCAGGGATTGAGTTGCACAATGGCATTGTTTGTTACGATGACAAAGGAGAGCAATAGATTCAGAGTCGTATACGGTGTCTAAAAGAGGGAACACTAAATACTGCAAATACATGGTCATCCTATTCATACACAAGAATGTCATGCCGCTGCAGCGTGCTGACAGCCTCAAACTTTTATTCTGGAGATCGATTGTGTCTTTGAAGAGAGGCAGGGTGAAGACAGACTGGAGAGAGTGAGCAACAGACTATTTTTGGAAAAGGGGTGAGAAAAGATGTGAGATGAAAAGCAGGCGAAAGAAAAACACGGCAGATTATGATGAGGAGCAAAAAGTGAAATGCTACGAGAGAGAGAGAGAGAGATGGGGCTCTTCTCTGTGCTCCGCTGGCCTGCAACAAATCTGTGTCAATGTCAACACGAAGCCTTTCCGAAACAGACTCCCCCTCCCACTCACAGGGGCGCCACACGTGTTAGACTATAGGTTTGGAAAGAAAGTCACATGGGGATTTCACACATAGGATGACATAAGAGAACAATGACCAATGTCATTTGATCCCGTTCATAACTCTCATAAATAGCTACTCGCCCTGACTATTTCATGTTTATGTTTAATGCTGACCAGCAGTAAAAGATAACACTGTAACCCTGAGCAACAGGTGCTCAACAAACCAACAGCAAACCAACAGTAATAATGAATTACTTGATTTGTTGAGTGATGTATATAATGAGATTCAAAAAGTACTTCAGTTCGTTATACAATTGTGCTGCTATATCAAAATAAAAAAACCTTATTGAGGCTGCAACTAATGACTATTTTCTATGTTTTGATACAATACAAGTTCCCAGAGATGTTCATCATTTAACTTAAAGAGGTTTTGGGACATATTTGCATTCTGATATGTACTTTCTCTCTCAGGTACTAGCTTTGTTCGAGGACGGTGAGGAGACTGTCACTGCCTTTGTCGAGCCCTTCGTCATCCTCCTCATCCTCATTGCAAATGCTATCGTTGGAGTGTGGCAGGTCAGGAAACACACACACACACACACACACACACACAATCACAAGGACACATGCCTGCCCCTGAATGCTGTCTTTTACACACACCTAAATAGACTCTTACACACAGTCACACACAATAAATCACAAACGATGAACGGCCTGTTCAGGTCGCAGCTTTTGTCCTTTACAGCGAGCACACAAGAGCACAGAGTTCGAGGGAGTCCGGAATGAGAGGCTTGACGTCAGCCGGAGGTGAAAAGGCGAAAGGTTAAGCCAACGGGAGCGAGTGAAGGGGGGAGGGGTGGCGGACTGGGACCCTTGAAGGCTCAAACTGCAGTCTGCTTTGTTACAATCCACACTGTGCAATCCACAGTAAAAATACAGAGAGACGATCCGGTTACCACAGGCCTGGGGACTGTGCGTGTGTGCGTGGTAGGGGGGTTCATTATAATCCTGCGGCAGTCATTTGGAAACTATGCACAAGGATTCACACATGGGGGGGTATGGGGAAGAATGGAGCGACGGAGGGCGGCTGGCATAAATTGGGCTTTACACTTTGAGGCGGTGGAGGGCAGCCTTGGAAGAAACCACAGACTGAACTGAACATCAAGCTGTTGTTCAGCAGACAGACCCCTCACACTGCAAGCACACATGGCGGTCACTGAAGAGTTGTTTGCTCATGTTGCCAACACTGTCAATCAAATCGGACCAAACCAAACCCTCAAAGCACTGATGAAGCAGTTTAGCTGAGTTTTTGAATGTTAAACATAAAAAAATAGATATTGTCTAATAGCTATTCTCCCCAAACTTCAACTATGATTGTTGCCTCTTTAGTCGTGGATATTTAATGTAAAATAAATGGTAAATAGCAGATGAAGTAGCTAAACTCTCTGTCTGCACAAAACCAAGAAATTCTTACACAGTATTTTCCTTCACTTGATGTGAATGATATAGCAGATGCTATGACTTTTTGATATGACCGGAAAACCTAAAATAACATAAAATGCAACAATATGTCAAAACTGAACTCACACATGACCAACTCTAGTCATTTTTATATATTTACGGGATTATATAAGGTTATTTTGTCCACCATGAGAGTGATATAGTGATATAGACTACAATTGACTTGCACATTTACAGAGCTTTTTTAGGTGACTCCTTAACTTATTATGTTTCACACTTCATTACAGTGTCATACTAGTATATGGAGTTTCACACTCTATAGCACAAGGACTGACACTGACACTGACACTGGCAGCGTTTGTCTAGAGTTGATTGCATGGTCAGGGAGGTCGTGGTACTAAAATTATCATATTATTTGATGTTTTGTTCTGTGTGTTGCAACAGGAGCGCAATGCAGAGAGTGCCATTGAGGCTCTGAAGGAGTACGAGCCTGAGATGGGGAAGGTTTACCGGTCGGACAGGAAGAGCGTGCAGAGAATCAAGGCTAGGGAGATTGTCCCTGGTGATGTGGTGGAGATTTCCGGTAAGATTTCCAAAGCTGAAGGGCTTTCTTTTCACAGCTTTACCTGCTGCATGGACTCAAATTCCATTCAGCCACTGAAAACGCTCCAGAAGCAGTCAGAAGCCATAGCAGTTCGGCTGCAGCTGCAGCAGTGATGTTCAGGGTCACAGAATAAACTTGGTGTACGACGTCGCGCAGGAAATCCTGTCATTTGAGTGTAATATAGTGACTCAAAGTAATCTACGCCACGCATGGTTAAAGGTCAAGGCCAACTTCCTGAAACTAACTAACTAACACGTGAGTGCTGTAACGCAGGAGAAGAAAAAGCATCTGCCCAATTGTTAAAAATGGAGCCACTGGTCTGTGTTGTGTTTTCTAGCAAAAGAAGTAACCGTGGACATTGAGAAATTTAAGTCTGTAGCATAGAAAAATATATTTTAAAAAGTCTTCTTCTCAGCCAAAGCTCATCTCTGTGACTTATTTAGGACTTGTCAACCTTGAATCGAGACAGCAAGGGTTTTACAATCTCACAGTAATAATGTTCGACTCCAAGTTTGAGATGAAAACATTTCAAACAGACGACTGTTGCACTAGAAGCTCTTATTTGTTTGACTCCTGATTTCACATGAAGAAGAAATCAAGCTTCTGGGCTTATTCACTCATAAACTTCAAAAGAGTTGCGTGTGAGTGTGTGTGTGTGTGTGTGTGTGTGTGTGTGTGTGTGTGTGTGTGTGTGTGTGTGTGTGTGTGTGTGTGTGTGTGTGTGTGTGTGTGTGTGTGTGTGTGTGTGTGTGTGTGTGTGTGTGTGTGTGCGTGTGTGTGTATGAAGAGCTACATGTCTCCTGATGTCCTTGAGAATAGAAATGGGCCCTTTTAAGGCAGTCACAGAAAAAAGGGGTGGAGGGGAACTGAAGGAACTTGCGGCGAGAAGAAAAAAAACATGCTTGAGTATAAATACACTTAATATCGACGGCCGGACTCACTCCTCTGTCTCTCCCTCTCCCTCTGTTTGCTGTACACCTGTTCTTTTCATTTCATGATCTCCCCAAGGTCTCCCTCTCCCTCTGTCTCTGACTGTGGTATCAGTTTTCAACAACAACACTATGCATCCAGAGTGCTAAAACCAGTCAATCAACCCTTCCCCACCCTCCATCCGGCTGTAATGCTGCAGGCAGATTGATATGAAACTGTTTGGACTTCATGCAGCAAAAGGCAAAAGCTGCTGTATCAAATCATATAAAATAATTTTAAGTAAATAAATAATCTGCATTTCTGTGTTTGTGTTTGTGTGGACACTAGTTGGTGACAAAGTGCCAGCTGACATCAGGCTCATCTCCATCAAATCTACAACTCTGCGTGTGGACCAGTCCATTCTCACTGGTAGGTGTAACAGGACAGACGGACATGATGCCTTTTTGATGTCTGTTTCCTTACCACCCAAAATGTGTGTCTCCTATAGGTGAGTCTGTGAGTGTGATCAAACACACTGATGCCATCCCAGACCCCCGAGCCGTCAACCAGGACAAGAAGAACATGCTGTTCTCCGTGAGTCCTGCTCTCTTTGCTTGACCCTTCCTTTACCACGTTTATCTTTCATCACACTCACCTTGCCGTTCATTCTCCTAAACTCTTTTCTCAA
Organism: Cottoperca gobio; assembly: GCF_900634415.1. NCBI lineage: Eukaryota > Metazoa > Chordata > Actinopteri > Perciformes > Bovichtidae > Cottoperca > Cottoperca gobio. The sequence goes on along the minus strand of NC_041362.1, from coordinate 13,413,892 downwards.
CCCCCCTCTTTCTTTATCACAATCAAAGTTTTCACTTGCCATAGCTACAGGCCCACAACAGTTCATAAACTGTACATACTAAACAAAGTTCCTGCCAATTGCTGTTTCACGATCTCAGATTCCATTGGCTATCAGTTTGACGACAATTTTGTCTCTGGGGGCAACGGCCAATGTTTTTGGGGGGCCAGGCCAAGACTTCCTTTTCCATGTGTAGGTCATTGTTTAGAATCGATAAGCAAATAGAGACGCAAGAATGGAGTTGAGAGACGACGTCTACGACCGGATTGTTTCACAAGTAGTCAGTGTACACTCATTTAGCAGTTAATCTCAGTGTGCTGAGATTGTATTTTAGCCAGTGTGTTCTGCCTCTCTTGATTTAAACACGGAAACACGTTTACTGCATTCAACCAAAGCCCGGTCAAACATTATTGGTCAATACTACTCAGACTACAAACAGACCACAAATAGAAACCAGAACAGATTCTGCATTCATATGAAGATATCTGTTTATAGAGATTATTTGTTTTATCTAATGCAATGAAGCCAAAGCACCACTGTGCTTTTAGCTACAAGCTAATGTCAACATGCTAACATGCTAACATTCTCACAATGATAATGCTAACATGTTGATGTAACATTAACCATGTTCACCACCCTAGTTTAGCGTGTTAGCAGGCTAACATTTGCTAATTAGGACCAAACACAAAGCCCACCCCAGGCTGATGGGAATGTGATACTTTTGCTCATAAACCAAAGTATTGGACAAAGCAAATTGTTGACATGATTATGGTGCTTTACGAAAAGTCAGTGACTAAAAACAACAAATGTCAACCTCATGGTGGCGCTAAATGAAAAGTCAGGTGATCACCAACATCAGTAGGACTCTTCCTCTGGGAAACATGACAATCCGTTTGGTCCAGATTGACTAACTCTCTAATGGTTTTCTCCCGCCGTTCAGGGCACCAACATCTCTGCAGGAAGAGCCACTGGTATTGCTATTGCAACTGGTGTCTCCACTGAGATCGGTAAGATTCGTGACCAGATGGCTGCCACTGAGCAGGAGAAGACCCCTCTGCAGCAGAAAATGGACGAGTTTGGAGAGCAGCTGTCCAAGGTGGGTGAGGCAGATGGACGAATTTGAAACTGTATCACCACAGTGACAGTTTTTGTCTATTTATTCATTTTGCAAAATAGAGACGTGATATAACTTAAGATAGAACATTTGTACCGGTATATAAAACAAAGCTACAACCAGTGTCTCACACATCCCTCTGCCTGTTCTCCAGGTCATCTCCCTCATCTGTGTGGCTGTGTGGATAATCAACATTGGCCATTTCAATGACCCCGTCCACGGAGGCTCCTGGATCCGTGGTGCTGTTTACTATTTCAAGATTGCCGTGGCTCTGGCTGTGGCTGCCATCCCTGAAGGTAAGCCCCTGGTTTTGATTTCCACTTAGTTGTCAAAGAAGATTATCATATCTAAGATTCATCTTGTGTAATTAAAAATCATTAAAAAGATGATGTCTCTGGTTCTGCTGCATCGATTCTGATCTTTTTCCCGACAATGTTATAAAAGTTTAGCGCAATGCTTAATCAGTGGAGTATTCATGGTCTTTGGATTTTGTCACGTTGATGGTCCTCAAGGTATGAACTGTCTAGAAGAGTAAAAATAAGTAAATGCATCTTCATTTTTTGGTGGTTTTGGTGGCAGTGAAGGTAAACAGAGAAGCTTTTTTCTTTAGGATTTTGTTCCAAACCTTCTGTTTGTGTTCTGCTAGGAGGTGTCCTGGTCTGGCCTGGGATCCCTGCCCAGTCCGCCTTTCTAATAAACTCCTAAAGGTTCTTCCGCTGGTGGCTGAAGTAGATTATCTGGCTCCTCTTAACTTGGAGAAGCAGCTGTTTGTCATAGACAGGAAGCCAAATAATCCTTTTTTCCTTGAACTAATTGTTGGTGACTACCCAACTCCAACAATAGATGACACTTGGAAAGACGTGTTGTCAATTAATCAAGAGTTTACATGATTACTCGGCTCTGTCTTGATATCTAACTGGTTTACCCACAGTTGTGATTAAGAACCTAAAAACATAAAACTCCTACACTTGAAACAGACACTTCTTTTCCCGTCTGAATGAGACTGATTAAATATTCTGGGACAGAAACCGTCTGAGATTCGGAGGTGTTTACATTCCTCCACGTCACACCACAGTCAGCTGCAAACTGTGCCAATGCCCATTACAGTCACAGTCCGATGATGCCAAAAGGACAACATCATCTGCAAACAGATGCCATCATAATGCCACTCAACTGGAAACTCTCCAGAACTTCTCCACACCAGAGTTGTTTTTTGCCAAGAATCTGAACACAGATCTGACTGTGCAGCAGCCCCCTCCCACAGGAATACCTTAGTTTGGGTGTGCTCCAGCCGATGTGTTAAGTAAGGGCTGTGAGGGGAACACCGCTGTTGTCTGCCTGCCCAGTGGCAGGTGGTTTACTGTCTAGGTTGTTTTGAACAGACATGTCAGATCATTCTTTCTTGTTACCTGGTTCTTTGGCCTAAATGAATACTTCAGCCCCAAAATGATCATTTTGTATTTCAATTACTCACTCCGTGTGACTTGAATGCGTGAAGAAAACTTTGTTTTTCTTGCATGCCTCCTCAGAAGAATCAAAAAACAAAGAAAAGTCTTGATTAATTGAGGTAACCTGGTAGAGCGGTCTCCCCATTTACTAAGTCTGAGTCGTTACTGTAGTGGCCTGGGTTCAAATACGATCTGCTGCCCATTGCTGCATGTCCCCTACTCACTCTCCCCCTTTCCTGCCTATCTGCGGCTATCTTATCCAATATCCGTCCATCGCAGGTCTGCCCGCTGTCATCACCACCTGCCTGGCTTTGGGAACACGTCGTATGGCCAAGAAGAACGCCATCGTCAGAAGCCTGCCCTCTGTGGAGACCCTCGGCTGCACCTCAGTCATCTGCTCCGACAAGACCGGCACCCTCACCACCAACCAGATGTGTGTAACTAAGGTAGGTTCATACTCACAAGTACAAGTACAATCATTGTCAATCCAGAAAAGTGACTGAAAATGAGAGAAGATCTAATGCAGATGTTTGTTTTTTTGTCATGCAGATGTTCGTTATTGATAAAGTCGATGGTGAAAATGTTTCCCTTGGCCAGTTTGACATCTCAGGCTCAAAGTACACCCCCGAGGGAGAAGTGTAAGTGTCAAAAGAGTTTAACATTTATGTTCTAAGACCATGCATGCACATAACAACAATTTTTTGGACTAAATATTTTTGTCAATCTTTTTCTACCAGTACCAAAAATGGCATGTCTATGAAGTGTGGCCAGTATGATGGACTGGTTGAGCTGGCTACAATCTGCGCTCTGTGCAACGACTCTTCTCTGGACTACAACGAGGTCTGCAGAGCATTCTGGGGAATTCTGTGTTCATGACATTTATGTTTAAATGTGACGCACTACCAACTTCAAATGTACATGTGTTCTCTCGTATTTCTCTATGATGCAGTCCAAGGGTATTTATGAGAAAGTGGGTGAGGCCACTGAAACAGCGCTGTCCTGTCTGGTGGAGAAGATGAACGTGTTCAACACTGAAGTGCGGGGCCTGTCCAAGGTGGAAAGGGCAAACGCTTGCTGCTCTGTAAGTCCACAAAAGATTCCATACAGTATGTAATATGTTATCTTGTATACAAAGATGTTGAAGTGTAACATAGGTCCATTTAAGTTTTACCTAATCTTTTACAGTTTTAATTTCATGTTTGCATCAACATCAATTTAGGAAAAAATTGAAAGTGCCGATAGTCAATATTTTTATATAAACAATGGATCAAAAGACTACTTGTACGTGAAATGGGTCGCTCAAAGTGACAAACCCATAGAGAATTATCTCAAGTTTGCCATATCAACTTAAAAGTTGATGTCAATGTCCACTGCCCAAATCCAAGTGGTAAAAAAACAGTTATTGCAGGTTTAATTAGTGGAACAAAATCACAATCACAAACATAAAGAGTACAACCTTGATCCTTTTCCTCCAGTTCACCTTCTTTGCCTTTTCTAACAGGTGATCAAGCAACTGATGAAGAAAGAGTTCACGCTGGAGTTCTCCAGAGACAGAAAGTCCATGTCAGTTTACTGCTCTCCTGCCAAGTCCGCCAAAGCCCCTGTGGGAAACAAGATGTTTATCAAAGTGAGTGTGTGACACAAGACTATACTGTAAAGAGTTTACAGTCCTGCTAGCGGCTGTGTGAGGCTGAACTTCGGCACAGCAGTGCTTTGAGCTGGCGCTACCATTTGCTAATTAACACTAAACACAAAGTACATGTGAGGCCAATGGGAGTTGCAAATGAAACTGCAGGCAAGAGTGTCCCAAATCTGATTATTTCTTTCTGCACATTTGTGACTCAGATCTTTTTAGTTTCACAACAGTGTGAACAGCACATGGAATCTGATCGTTTCAATTCTGATTTTAGCCACTTTCATATGTGATCCTAAAACATATACAGGTCTGATTTTTGGTAATGCGACCTCAGTGTGAACAGTCATATTCATGTGACTTTACATTTTTCTTTTTGTCAACAGGGTGCTCCAGAAGGAGTCATTGACCGTTGTTCGTACGTTCGTATGGGCACCTCCCGTGTACCTCTGACCGGCCCGGTCAAAGACCACATCCTGTCAGTCATCAAGGAGTGGGGCACCGGGCGGGACACCCTCCGCTGTCTGGCACTGGCCACCTGCGACTCACCTCTGAGGAGGGAGGAGATGAACCTGGAGGACGCCACCAAGTTTGCAGACTATGAGGTAGGAGATTGATAAAGAAATGAAAGACACTACAAATATGATATTTGTACAAACATACATCTCATTGGTGGCAGTGGATATCACTATAACAATTGTTGGAAGGTTGAAGTCGTTTATTTTCTTGCTTGCAAGTAACTCCAAAGGAAACTAAACCTTTTGTTGTCCTTTTATTTCGTCAGACTGACTTGACCTTTGTCGGCTGTGTTGGCATGCTCGACCCTCCCCGTAAGGAAGTCATGAGCTCCATCGAGCTGTGCAGGGCTGCTGGCATCCGTGTCATCATGATCACTGGTCAGTATACGTATCATACATAAAGATTGTGCAGCTTTTGTGTCCACTAAACCTGTGCAAATAGGACCAAAAGCCGCCACAAAGGGTGAAATGCATCGCTAACTGCGCTGCCAAGAAAATAGAGCCTCTTTTGCTCCTGAGCTATGAGCACATATTTGAATAGATAATAGGCTGGCATTTGGTGCAAAATTGGCCCTTCTCTGTGCAAATGAGCCTCATTGCAAAAACAGCCCAATTCTCAAAGATCAGCTGAGCTGTCTTTTGACATAACTTGGACAGTAGCTGTTGTTAACTGCAACATGATAAAAATCAGATGCAAAAAAGGGGCAAATTGCACTCAACTGCAAAACTTAGTGGGCATGGTTGCGCTGTTATATCATTAGCGCAATATCTTTGGTGAATCGGACCTTGAGACGGTGCAGATAGTGGTTGCAAATGATGCGCAATCCAAGGTGCTATTAGTGGCTGCAATCCATTCTTTGTGAATGCGCCTGACAGTTTTTTAATCTCATCGTATAAGAAAACAAGCAAAGTCTTAACAGAAACAATAAAATCTTCTTTTCTGCCAGGTGACAATAAAGGCACAGCTGTGGCCATCTGCCGTCGTATTGGCATCTTCACTGAGGATGAGGATGTCACTTTCAAGGCCTTCACCGGTCGTGAGTTCGATGATCTCTCTCAATACGATCAGAAGGTCGCCGTCCAAAAGGCTTGCTGCTTCGCCAGAGTGGAACCGTCTCACAAGTCCAAGATCGTTGAGATCCTGCAAAGCTTTGATGAGATTACCGCTATGGTGAGAAGAAGAAAAGAGCGTACTTTGTTGTACTGAAGATGGAATGAAACCATAACAACTTTAAGTAACATTAACTTATCTCCCTGTACCCTTCTTCAAGACTGGTGACGGAGTGAACGATGCCCCCGCCTTGAAGAAGGCGGAGATTGGCATCGCCATGGGCTCTGGCACTGCCGTTGCCAAGTCTGCCTCTGAGATGGTCCTGGCTGACGACAACTTTTCCTCCATTGTGTCTGCTGTTGAGGAGGGCAGAGCCATTTACAACAACATGAAGCAGTTCATCCGTTACCTCATCTCCTTCCAATGTAGGCGAGGTCGTCTGGTGAGTACACACTTGTGTAGATGGAGGTGAGGAGTGTCAGACCTTGTCCGACATGACATGCCATGACAATAAAGCAGTTTAATTGTTTAAAAAGAGAGTGCCTTGGAGTTTTTAGTCATACAATAATTTCCCCTCTGCCACTCTCTCTGCCTCAGTATCTTCCTGACCGCTGCCCTGGGTCTGCCCGAGGCTCTGATCCCCGTCCAGCTGCTGTGGGTCAACCTTGTGACTGACGGTCTGCCCGCCACTGCGCTGGGCTTCAACCCCCCTGACCTGGACATCATGAGCAAAGCCCCCCGCTCGCCCAAAGAGCCCCTCATCTCTGGCTGGCTCTTCTTCAGATACATGGCCATCGGAGGTAAAACACATGCTCGCTCGCTCTCTCTCACCGTCTCATCCAGTGAAGCATTTGATTTGTTTTGAGTATTACTGACACTGCAGATAAATCCCTCCTCCCTGGTGGTTGAAGCATCCGTGTATTGTGGCAATTTCCTTTTTATTCTGTGTAAAATGGCCTCCAGTGATTTTCGATAACGTTGTCGCTAGGATTTCCATCTAAATGATGTTGTTGCCATGGTAACACATCCGCCTCCTGGGTACCAGGCACCAGATTAATATGGATTTCTTTCACAATACCATCAAAAGCTCTCTGGCAGCCATTATACGAGTACCATCCACATGTTTATTTGAGATTTTAGATTTGAACTTTGATCGACTTCGGATGAAAGCCTCAGATCTTCTTTATTTAACGCCGTTATTTCTCCTCCAGGTTATGTTGGTGCTGCAACTGTCGCAGCAGCTGCCTGGTGGTTCTTGTACTGTGACGAAGGCCCAGGTGTTAGCTTCCACCAGCTGGTTAGTATTTTACACTTTATTATTTGTGTACTTTTCCTGCAAATGATGCATCTGTGGACTCCATCCAGCTGCTGTGAAACTTTAATGCAAAACGGCAACGGCTCTCTACAAACACACTTCATGGAAGGACCTCAGCTTCTCAGAGACCGTGCCGCAAGATTTCATGTCTCTATTTTCTTTTTCAGTCTCACTTCATGCAGTGCAGCGAGGACAACGAGGACTTTGAAGGCATCCACTGCGAGGTGTTTGAGGCGGCTCCCCCAATGACCATGGCTCTGTCTGTGCTGGTCACCATCGAGATGTGCAACGCTCTCAACAGGTCTGACTTCACAGTGAACTCATACTGACAGCCAAACACTCACCTCGACACTGCTAATGCACAATAGACGATATTCTACCCAGTGGTGTAAAGTATATTTAACTCAAGTACTAGACCTACGGTAATCATTTAACATGCTTGTGCATTTGATGCCACTTTGTACTTCTATTCCACTACAATTCAGTAGCTCTATTTTCTGCAGAATAAGAAAAGCTTTTGATACTTTCAGTACTGCTAGATAGCTGATAATACTCCTGTACGCTTATTTAAGTATGGGGTTTAAATGCAAGACTTATATTTAAGGACTTTCACCACTGAGTAAACTACGTAACAGTATTTAAAAAGAAAAAAGTATAAAATTAGATCCCCATCAAACCACAACAACAACAGTAAAATGCTCCTGTCACCTTAAGCAGCAGCAATAGTAATCACTGATGGGGGCCGTTTTTATGTACTGAGTACTTTTACGTTTAAACTTTCCAAAGAGAGGCTACCAGGATCAAGTGGGTGAATGCAACATATCGGGAGTATGATACTGCAACTATGATGATGATAGAAACACAATATATAACATGTTAAAGACGTCCTCCTTCAATATTCACCATATAAATGTGTCACATTCCTCACATCCTTTTGTACACATTTATTTTCCTGCACATTCTTTCACATGCCCTCACACATTTTCAGTCTGCATTAACGTACCCCTCCACCTCCCCATCCAACCCCACCTTCCTCCTCCTCCTCCTCCCTCCCCCCCAGCTTGTCTGAGAACCAGTCCCTGGTGCGCATGCCCCCCTGGAGCAACTGCTGGCTGGTGGGCGCCATGACCCTCTCCATGTCCCTTCACTTCATGATCATCTACGTCGACCCCCTGCCCGTGAGTCTGGCCTCCTGCCAAAACAAACATCCATCTCCCTCTACTCCTCCCTCACACACACACACACCTCACACACTGCCGCTCCAACCTCCATGTTCTCATTGCTTAAATGCAACGCTCAGCTGCCCAAATTACTAACAGAGGTGGCAGACGATCAAACCAGCTGCTCAGCTTTCTGGACACCTGGAAATACTGTGGCCAAATAAAAACTTTATACTTTATATATTTTGTTTAAAATGTTTCTTCACACTATCGTAGTTGAAGAAACAGTCAGATACATATTCACAGAAATAACATTCTTCAGTGGGAACAATGCAGACACTCACACAGACGCCCATGTCTATAATGAATTATAAACATACTTATAATGCTTTATAATTGGAGTATAGCACTATATACTTATATACACTCGTAAAATATTCATAATGCTTTATAACAATATAATACTTCATAGTTGGTGTTTTGCAATCCCATGTCGATAATGCATTATAAAAATACATGTTGTATGATTATACTGCGTATAGTATATGATTATAATGTATTATAAGAAACATAATGTATTACAACTATGGGAATGATAATACACTACGATCTATGCTAAACAAATGTCATTGAGTGATCAATTATGAAGTATTATGATACTTGACCTTATGTCATTATAATGTGTTATTATAGTTAGAAAGTATTATGAATATGTATGAGTGCTTATAATTATACAGTGCTATAAGCAGTTTATAATACACTGTACACTTAAGCGTTATAGAAAGTGTTACCATTTATATGTCTTCTTCTTCTTCACATTTAAAAAGAGTAGTCATAAGAGCATCAAAGTTAATAGTATAATAAATATACATCTTGTTTCTTACTGGACGTCGTGCATCTAGTTTGGCAGCTTTAACGCCGTGTTTCTCTCGTCCACAGATGATCTTCAAGCTCACCCACTTGAATGTGGAGCAGTGGCTGATGGTGCTGAAGCTCTCCTTCCCCGTCATCCTCATTGATGAGGTTCTCAAGTTTGTGGCTCGCACATATCTGGAGGGTGAGCTAAACACTTGTCAACACATCTTTCCCTTATTCCGTGTCTGTGTGGTGTTTAGTGTGGAAACAAGGTTCTGGAACAGATGTTGGCTGGTCAGTCTGTATTTACATACACACACTGTACAAAAACAGATGTGATTATATTACGACTACACTATATAATATATATCTACAGGTGAAGTTTATGATCCAGAGTGCAATCTCCGCACCACATATACACATTTTAAAGAGGCTTTGCACATGACTGATGCTGGTCACATTATTATTTAATTAAGAGTGTGTATGCAGCCTCAACATTTACCTGGGATGATTTACAAGACCTGCTTTTAAAATGTACATGTGTTTTTACACAATATTTTACACAACTGTATCCTCCTTTAACATTTCAACCTGAACCTGAGCCACTTCTTCTTCTGTATTCATTTGTATGGAATATATGATCGATTAATGGAATGTCATAATTTACCTCCCAATTAAACTTTCTTTTAATGTATTTGAACTGCTATTTTTAACCTCTTCTCTTATTCCTGACTCAGTTTTAATGATCTCCCACCCTCTAATCTGTTTATTCTGATGACGTTTATCTAACTTTCCTTTTCCTTGGATGCTCTTTTATTAATTTTTTTACTATTCCCTCTCTGACAATTCAGTCTAAACCTCCCCTTCCTCCATGCCCCTGTAACAAAACAAGGTATTCCCCTGACTCATGCTAAAGATTTAAGCACTCTGCATCGTGCACGTAGGTTTTGTTGAGTTTTTTTCCTGTCTTGCAAATGTTTCTGTTTTAATGCATTTGGATCCTGAGAAATTGATCTCAGCATCATACATAGTATTTGCATAATTGGTGTTTATTGTTGGAAGCTTGGAAATATTACATTAGCTTATTGCTTACAGTAGTTTGTAGATCCTCTGAAAGGAGAAATAGTAACATTAGCACACTTTGACTTTGTGCATTTTGGTCAAAATGTTGTCATATTAATTCTCAGACATTGCTTTTATATATACAAATGTAGAAATAATACTAAAAATGTTTGATTTTTCTGACTTTTTCTTTATAAGTTCTGTATTTAGTTTAAGTCGATTTTATATTTTTCTTTATTTTATTAACGTATTTTAGCTCATCTTTTTCATACTATGTGGCACTGGTAAGAGGCTCAATAACGGACTAACAATGTATATGTAAAGATATGATTTTGGGAAATATGCTATTTTCACTTTCTTGCCTAGAGAATACATCCATGCTGGAAACAAGTGGACGGACGGGTCAATGTATGCGTTAATTTGTACAATTTTGCTCTTTTACGGGTGTTGCATCGGACTATCTCTTGTCTTTGAGCAGGAAGTTAATGGTCTCAGCCAAAACAATTATCCCACACACACAGTCCCCTATAAATAAAACGCACATTTTAATTTGTACACTTTGGTTTTTGTTCAAAAGTTATTTGAGTTTTACAGGCGCTAAAAGGCAGATGAAGACAGACACAGACCAGCTGTTTGGTTGTGTGAAGATAGAAAGATGCTGAAGAGCACCATCAATATTCTCTATGCTAAAAATCTAATTAGCGTATTTCCCAAAATAAAAGGACTTCTCACTCAATGCATTTAAGTACTAAACCTCAGCACACTGCCTTTACCTCACAACTGACATGCTCGTGTTTCCCTCTACAGGGAAAGTCTAGAGGCGAAGTGCGACAGAGAGCGGCTGAAGAGCTGAGACACACAGGATGGAGAGAAGACGGCTGAGCGCTCTGACTGAAAGAGAGCCTGCCAACTGTCACCTGACGTGATCAAAACATCTAGTGGCATGAATACAAAATAAAAACATCAAGCCATCTAAAAATACACCAAGAGAAAGCTGCAAAATATTTTTTTCTGTGTATGTACTGAAGTTAATATATAGGTGAGAGTTATTAAAAATATTCTGTGTTGATTCTATTCTTAAAGAATAAAGATATGTATTAAAGAAAATGTCAGACTCGGACGTCGGTGTGGTTGTTTTTTGTATACAATGCTGTGAATTGATGTTCAACACTATTTCCTGACATTGAACCAGGTTCTGTTACTCAGCAGAAATAATAATGTGGTCAATAACTAACATTAAACCCAGAGACCTCTACAGCTGTGTGGCATTAACGTAAAAACAAACACATTTATGAATGTAGTTTAGTTTCTGACAGTTGCACAGGCGAGATGGATACAGCTATTACAATTAAGTAACAATTAAAATGTATACTAATACTTTAAGACTCATTGTATCATCTGTAAAAAGTTAACAATTTACATCATTCAGGGTTTTTCAAGCTTTCATTGCTTGAATACGCAGCGGCCGTATTTTGTATTAAGATTTCAAGATCATGCCTTCATGTCCTGGGTAAAATGGAAATGATCAAATTATACAGTATATTAAATCCTATTTTAGGAAAAGTGTAAGGAAATATATTATTATGCAGATCAGTCTTATACATTTCCTGTGACCTCTTTTGCATATTAATCCGACTGCATGGAGTCCAGGGTTGAGAAACTCTCTCATAATATTTCATTATGAAAACATTGTGACAGCCCGTCTTACTTTTTCAATATGTATTAACACAGAACAAATTGACAAGATGTTACACATTCACATTTCTTCATAGATATTGGTACTTAGCTTCTGTCCTAATCCACAATCATAAATTAGCTTGAAGACTAAAAAGCAACTCTGGCTGTGCTAAAAAGGAGCAGCTAACAATGCTAAAATAAAAAGACAAATTATTGTTTATATTTAAAAATCACACCTGAAATGTAGTTAATTTAGGTGAGTTTCTACTAAGTATCACTATTTTTCGTTATTGCAGTGATCCGTTGCTTTTAGAGGTCCGCCTTCTCAGAGAACATGCAAATAAATGTTTGCAAAAATGATTGTGTAGTTTGCATATCAATAACTGATAAGAGTGCAAAATCAAGTGTTAGGACTGTTGAGTGCTTTGCTGGAGTCATGTCAGTTTAAACAACAAAATAAATGTACATATGTATTAGTAGAGGAATAAACATGTTACTGGATGTAAGATAAAGGGAATGTGAACTTGTGTCCCCAAACCATTCCTGGTTTTAAATAAAAAAATCGCTTTGGTCGCAGTTTCGGTCATTGGAACCGAACCATCACCTCTGAAACAAAACACAAAAATAATGTCTCTTTAGGAATATCCATCAAATGTTATGACGTGTTAGCAGCACCATCTGAATAATCCCAGTGTTTCACGACAGTGTTTCACGCGGTGATGGCTTGTTGGTCCTCGTCGGTCACTTTTGAGATGTTGTCTCTTGGTCTGTGTTCTTTGGTTCCAGTGAGTCTCTCCATTACTCACGAGGCGTCTGCAGGCGAGGAACCAGCTTCACTGACTCCCTCCTCCAGGATCTCCTTGACTTGTTCAATACTCTCCGCCTGCCGAATCACCTCCAGCTTCATCTGAAGGGGCAGAGAAAGGTCAGTAAAATATAAAAAGGTGTCCCTGATATACCTGCGTAACTGATCTGTATCAGTTTGTGCAAGAGCAAGAAAAAGGTTTGCCAATTTCTTTCACTCAGGATTTTTTTTCCCTTCACTCCTCAACTAACGGTCTGCTTGTTACCTGCAGCGACTGGGAGAGCTGCACAAAGTCCCTCTGCACAGTCTGGCTGGTGTCGACTTGGGAGCGCATACTGATCACTTGACTACGCAGCTCCAGACACTGTTGATGCAGAGCCGCCTGACGGCCACAGAGAGAACAGTCAAATTAAGTGTCAGATTGGAAAAATGCATTACTTTGACAACTCCTGGAGGTAGTATCGACAACATTCATGCGATTATTTATACTATTCACAATGTAAATGTAACCAGAATTCAGTATTATTAATATATTACCCATCACTGTCTTAATCTGTATATATTGTAAAGCAGGATCACAATCGGGGACTGAAAACAATATTTTTTTTAGTTGCTGCAACTATTAAGAATTAAGTCAAATATGGAGGTGTGCATGTGTAAATCATTCATTCTTAATTCCTTTCCTGAAACGGAGAACAAGGATCATGATAAATAATTGAGCTTAATGGTTCATTCTTGACCTTGGAACACCAGCGTTGCAAAAAAAAAAAAAAAAAAAAACACAAGGTCAGATTTACTTGTCGTTTCCAAAGCTTTCAAGCACGTCTCTTGGCCTTCCTCGGCAGATTGAGTTACTCAGTTGTCATTACCAAAAGTCAAATGTTCATACGCAATGTGGGCAAGATTGTAACTCTTGTTTCTGTTCAGGATGAAATGAGCTGAGGTAGGCCACAAGAGGTGGTGGAAAGCTTTTAAAAACAACAAGTAAGTTGCATCTTGTGTTGAGATATGATTATTAATGCTAAAGAAACATGTTTCAGGATTAGCATTTCTGAGAATGACCAGTACAAACACTACAGTATTCACTGAGAAACACACACACACAGCAGTCAACTGTGCAAGCATCGACATTAACACCAAGTTTAATGTTAAAGGCCGGTTGGACTTACTTTATCATTACCGAGGGCCTTGTTGGTGCTCTGCACATGAGACAGTGCCACCCGCAGGGCTTCCAGTTCAGTGCGGCAGACCTGCAGTTCAGCCTGCAGCTGCTCCTTCCGAGCCTGGATCCTCTCCGTCTCCGTCTTCAGACTGGACAGCTGCACTGCACGCACAAACTGGGATGATTATTATTATTAACGGAAAACTCCCTCTTATTACAAGTTGGCTCTCATTTTCTTAGTTTGACCATCAGTTCTATTGCTTAGATAACACTGTACTCACCAAGGGTTAAAAGGTGAAATAAAGTTAATTAAATGTAACCCTACACCAATCACAAGGCCTCACCTTCTAAAACTTCTGATGACAGGAGTTGCAAATGGGAGCAGGCAGGAAGAGAGAAAGGGAGAAAATAAAACATGTTTCAGTGTGAAAACAGTCCGTGTTGAAAACCTGCCCTAAATAATAATAATAATAATAATAATATCCACAGACCGTTCTCCTCTGTCCGTGTGTCCAGCTGCTCCCTCAGGTTGACAATCTCAATGCGAAGACGCTCCTCACAGTGCGCCCCCTGCAGGTTAAAGGTCAACAGTCAGCACACACACACACACACACACACACACACACACACACACACACACACACACACACACACACACACACACACACACACACACACACACACACACACACACACACACACACACACACACACACACACACACACACACACACACAGCAATGAGGCTGCACCTTTAGAGCAATTAAGGTGTCAAAGCACAAACACTATCCGACCACCTGTAAGACTTTTCAAATTAAAAGAATCCAAATAAACACATAAAAACTACCAACACAAGATCAAAATACTTCCAGGACATTGGCAACTTGCTAACAAGATTGAACAATCACACAAGAAAGTTCACAAAAGCAAAACTTTCTGAAGAATTAAGTAAACTATGTGAGCCACCTCAGTCATCCCTACATCTATCGGAGATGAAGAAACTAAAAGGAAGTCGCACAAACAAACAAACAGATTTGTTTCCACAGGTTTCAGTTCCCTTTACAAAGCTATGTGAAACTGTTAATCACAGCTTTCTCAATTAAACTGGACGCGATTGACGTCAAATAGATTACTTTACTAATTGTGCTAGGGTCTATGTTTATACGAGTTTTTAGAAAATGGATTTAAAGTGAGTTTGCCCTGGCGCAGCACTCAAGGAGCAGACTGTCACTGAACACCTATGACGGTCATTTTACCTGCAGTGTTGCTGGAAACGATGAGTCTGGCTCATCCTCGACCTCCTCTCCTTTCAGCCGGGACAGCTCACTGCACACTTTCCTCTGGGAGAAGGATAACTCTGCCTGGACACACAAATGCAAATGTCACAATTTCTCGTACTGAATAACATGTTAACGAACCTTATCTTACTGTATGAGTAATTATACAGCCCTAGGAATCAAGTGACTACTGTTGATCATTGTGAGCGAGTCTTCGTGGGCCTGGGTTACACATTTATGGCAAAAACACAATTTAAGAGCCGATACTTCATTTCTGTTATTGGCATCTTTTTGTTTGTATCAAGATGGTTGAAATAAAACCATAAGAACATTTAAAAAGGTGGATATTTTGGGTATTATTCCCTTTGTTACAGAGTTAAATAAAAAGAATCTACACCACTCGTATGTCTGTACGGTGAATATGTAGCTACAGCCAGCAGCCGATTAGCTTCACTTAGCATAACAAATAGAAACAGCTAGCCTGGCTCTGTCTAAAGTACTTCTAAAGATCACTAATTTAAAACATTGTATCTAAACTATTAATCTCTGCCGTTTGTGTAATCTGTCCTATCCTGATTGCCTGACAACCTTGCTAAGATAACAAGCTGTAGCGTCACCATTACTGTACAGTCGTGTGTGTGTGTGTCAATTTCACTCTCGGCAACTAAGCAAAGCGAAAATTTTAAATTCTTTCTTTAAGGGAAATGCACATCCCTGACAGTCACACACACACACACACACACACACACATCACTCACCAGCCGACTCTGGACTGCATTCTGTGATTGGCTAAAAGATTTCTGCAAATCCTGGAGGAGGGCCTCTGAAGTGTGGACCTGACACTGGAGCAGCGACACCTGAACACACACACACACACACAAACAAAATTAACATGTGTATAAATCTGCACACATCATATCCACTCACACTCCCTGCGGCATGCCCACAGTCAGAGCAGCGCTGCTCACCTGTTTGTGTGTGTGGTTGGTCTGTGTGTCCAGTTCTTTCTCCAGCTCCTCTTTCTCAGCCTGCAGCCGACTCACTTCCCCTCGCAGCTCTGACACCTGCACATTCATATAACACCTTCATTACACCGCAAATCATCACTTTTTTTTTCGTATTAGGTATTTCAAGTAAACGGACAAATAGTTTCTAGATTAATCCTTTGATCTATAAAATGTTGGGAAATAGTGAAAAATGTCCATCTCAGTTTCTCAAGGCTTTAAATCCATACCTGAGCGCTGAGTGCATCCCAGTCGCCGTGCGTGACCAGCCGGTGCCCGGCCGGCGGCAGGTAGATGGCTTCAGGCACCAGAGTTCCTGTGGAGACCAGAGAGTCGGTGTCTTCCTGAGCGTGCAGTTTTCTGGGCAGAGAGGGCGTGTCTAAGGAGAAGGAGGACAGCGAGGCCGAGTCGCAGTGCCGTAGTGAAAAATACGCTTCTGTTGTGGGCGGCGTCCCTTCTCCCTCTGCCGCCGCCTCGAGCTCTGCTGGCTGGTTGTGCCTCCTGTCCGTCGACGCTGTGGCCTCGGCCTCTGCCAGGCTGTTAGTGATCGATGTCGGGGATTCATTATAGCCTTTCCTCCCACTGATCTATGAAAACAAATGCAGGTATTAAGTCCAGAACATTTGGGAACAATATTGGAAAAAATAAATAAATACTGACCATGTTCTGTCCACTGGCTCTCCTCCACTCCACCGGCTGAGACTGAAGGACCGATATCCTCGCCTCATACTGCTCTGCGGTCTCTGTAAACACAACATGAAATAATGAGTAAATTCTCCAGTCAGATGAACAGTATCCAGTTTGCCTCAATGGTTGAGATAAAGGAAAAATTTGAAGCTTTTATAAGTCCAAAATACTTTTAAAGACTGTAGCTGTTATTATAATAATATAGTTATTAAAGTTACTATATATATAAAACACACTTATATTGTTTTTAAAGGAGCATACGTAACCCTACACGTAACCGTTTCCCCGTGTACACACACACACACACACACACACACACACACACACACACACACACACACCTCTGAGAGCCTCCTGCAGAGACTGGATCTCTTGATCACATTGTTTCTGCAGCTCTGCCAGTTCCTCCTGTTTGCTCAGCTCACAGATCGTCGCCACGCCCTGCCAGTGTTCGACCTGAGCTCTGCACTCGGCTAGCTGGGCCTGCAGGCTCAGCCTCTAAAAATGATAAAGAAGTTGCTGTGTTTAGCCTTCATAAAGGACTCAGAATTACTAACAATCAGACAATACATGTAAATACCTTACTATAGGATAAGAATAAAGCTTACCTAATGTCTCGTCTCTATACGTTTGGGACTTTGCAGCATACAACTCTATTTTTTTGCATTATTCAGTTTTGTAAAGCTACAACGTATGTTTATGTCATCATTGTTAGGTGAGCACAAGGTAGCTTGAGCCGTCTGAAAGACGCACACAAATCCTTTAAATATAGGTCTGCCAGTCCTGTCTACGTGTATTTTGACATTTCCATGAGTCAGGGTTTAGACCATGAATGACCCGACCTGACAACATGATAGTTGTTTGAGTGTTTGACAGGGAACATGAGCAATTGATTAAATTCTTTAGTTCCCCAGAAGATCAATGAGGAGAATGAACCCCATCTAAGAATGATTGAGTACATTGGAATATAAACTAAAGGCAAAGTCCTACAGACTCAAATGCTGTAAGTGTAAAAATAGTAATCATAATTATATAACCAACCACTTTTTTTCTAAACCATGCTAAAACTTAATATGAGGAAGGAATTAAAGTGTTAACCCCTCTGTTTGCCACAAACTAGGCTTAACATTTACAGACAAAGAAATGTACAGTATGTAATCTTACTGTTCATTGCTTAGGTCTGGGGTCAGAGGTGATGAAGCAACTTTCATAAAAGCAGGTTTATAAGATATTCTCTTAATATTAGGAAAAGTAAATCAAAAGTATCAAGGTGATATGATAATATTAAGTATGTTTTTGAGCTTCCACGCCTGTTTTTGTCTGGTGCGTTCACATGTGCGTGCGTATTTGACTTAAGTTTGTGTATTTTTCTTTTTTTCCATTATTACATTTTTATTGTATTCATTAAAAAATATAAATGTATTATTTTCTATATGTATTTTTATGCGAGTGTGTTTAATTATTTACTTTATATTAATTACATTTAGATTAACGTTTCCTTATGGTATAGTTTAGGTTTACTATTATTAATATGTCATAAATGTAATTATCACTATTTTACTTCAATATATATTTAAGTTCATGTATACAATAACACATTTTTTCTTCAAGTATATTTGGTGTTTTTGTACCTTTATATGTGTTTTCCTTTTTTGAACAAACTTTAATTTGTATGGACCTACATATTGCAAATGCATTTTAAATTCAGCATCATTATTCTTTAACAAAAAAAACAGTTGCTGTCATTTTTATGTGAAGACTCCAGCTCACACAATAATATTTATCTTTCTTTGACCAGAGATGAGGATCTGCTTGTGTTGGACAACTTCACAGCAACACTTGTTGCTGCAGTTTATGCAAGTGGCATTAGCATTACAAGGGACTGCAGTTGCTACACTGCCACTGAAGGATCTCGTCTCAAAAAGCAGCCTACCTAGAGATGAATTTGTTGTAAGACATATGACTTGGTACAGTAGTCCCATGGCTATGATAATAGCACATAAAAGAAGTGAGACAGAGCTCTCGCATTGCGTTAGCGTGGTTTAAGTTACATGAGGTCCAGTTTGGATACAAGTTAAGCTAAGGTGTTAGCTAACGGCTAGCAGCGCCCGTTCATTTCTATGGTCAGCGATGCTAACAGGCCGTTTACCAGTTAACTGACCACAGCTGCTTCACAATCAACAGGTTTCACTTTACAGTAAAGACAAGCAACAAGTTAATGTTCACTAAAATTCAAGCTGTAAAGATCATAATCACCTTACAACCAATCCGGTTAGAAGTAAAGCAGATTAAAGTTTAACGCCGCTGTCTTTATTACCTGTGTCTTCTTCACTCTTGGAGCTCATCTTCTCGTCAGACAGAGTTCACCTGACGAGACAAAAAACACGTCTATCATCAAAAGTCCGACAAAGATGTCGGAGTCATTTTTGTACAAGGAGCACCAGAGCTTTGGTGTGGAAATGATCGGCGCAGTGACAACTCCAGGAAACAACTTTCCCCGGTCTAAAGCCTGCGGAAATCACGTCAACCTGCTTCCTGTTGTCAAAGACCTTTCCCTGTTTGCTTTGACTTTCAATTTGACTCTTTGTTATTTTCGTTAAATACCAAGAGAAGTGGACACAGATTTGCTTTTAGTAATTGCCACACCCTGGACATTCATTTATGTATCCAGTCATGTCCACTGTTCGGTGACCACTGGAGGTCACTGATCCACATTATTGGCTGTCTATCAGAAAAATGCAGCAGAGCCTCTGCTGCATTTTTCTGATAGACAGCCAATAATTACTACTATAATTATTTTATAACTAATTATTACTTAGTTACATTCCTCTGCAGCATTTACTCAAGTACTGTACTTAAAGGAAAGCTTCACCCACACAATGACCATTTGTATATGAACTACTCACCCTGTGCTACCAGAAGTTTTAGAAGAAAACATAATTTTTCTTGCATGCTAAGTATGATGCGAAAAATCCCAAAAAATACTGCAAATCATTTTTTTAATATATTCCCGGTTTTGCCAATTTGAAGGATTCTTGAGTTTTCTCTAAAAGTGGAAAAGTCAGCGTGAAGCCAGTGTAGTGGGTGCTTTACATCTTGCACAAGATCCTGCAGGTAACTCAGTCATGGATTCTTTAGTTTGAAAGGTAATATGCTAGATCCACAATTTGTAACAGGCTAGACTCCTCTGAGAGCAGCTTTTATTTCGGAGGAGGGACCTGCTTATCAGAAATGGTGTTACTTGGCCTCTCTGTCATCATAAAAGATTGATGTGTTGCTCTGATCTAAACAGTCCAATTCTTTTATTCAACAAAACAAAAAATTCAGCAAAGCAATCTGTTTGCAGGAAGGTTTGTCCTCTTCAGTGTCAGTTGCAAGTGCAAAGTGCAACAATAGCTTTGGCTGTGTGTTATCAGCTTTGACAAGTAGGTCACTTTTCATACTGCCTGCTGATATGATGTGAAGTCCTCTGTTGTCCTTTATAGAGGAAAGCTTATGTAATGGTGTATGTGCACGATAGACACAATCATGCCAAATGATTGATATCATGCAGCTTAAACTAAAATTAGATTTAACTTTGGATGGACTGGGTAATGTTTCATGTTGTTAATCACCCGTCTTCTAAGCAAAAGAGGAAAAACTCCTTTTAACTGTATTTAAGTGAATATTAAACATCTGTTGCACATTCATCCATCCATCCATCGTCTACCGCTTATCCGGAATCGGGTCGCGGGGGCAGCAGCTCCAGTAAGGAACCCCAATCTTCCCTTCTCCGGGCCACATCCTCCAGCTCCGACTGGGGGATCCTGAGGCGTTCCCAGGCCAGAGAGGAGATATAATCTCTCCACCGAGTCCTGGGTCTTCCCCGGGGTCTCCTCCCAGCTGGACGTGCCTGGAACACCTCCCTAGGGAGGCGCCCAGGTGGCATCCTTACTAGATGCCCGAACCACCTCAACTGGCTCCTTTCAACGTAAAGGAGCAGCGGCTCTACTCCGAGTCTCTCACGGATGGCTGAGCTTCTCACCCTATCTCTAAGGGAGACGCCAGCCACCCGTCTGAGAAAACCCATTTCGGCCGCTTGTACCCGTGATCTCGTTCTTTCGGTCATGACCCAGCCATCATGACCATAGGTGAGGGTAGGAACGAAGATCGACCGGTAGATTGAGAGCTTTGCCTTCTGGCTCAGCTCTCTTTTCGTCACAACGGTGCGGTAAAGTGACTGTAATACCGCCCCCCGCTGCTCCGATTCTCCGGCCAATCTCTCGCTCCATTGTCCCCTCACTCGCAAACAAGACCCCGAGGTACTTGAACTCCTTCACTTGGGGTAATGGCTCATTCCCTACCCGGAGTAGGCAATCCACCGGTTTCCTGCTGAGAGCCATGGCCTCAGATTTGGAGGTGCTGATCCTCATCCCAACCGCTTCACACTCGGCTGCGAACCGATCCAGTGACTGTTGAAGGTCACAGACCGATGATGCCATATGGACCACATCATCTGCAAAGAGCAGCGGTGAGATCCTCAGGTCACCGAACTGCAACCCCTCTCCTCCACGACTACGCCTCGATATCCTATCCATGAAAATCACGAACAGGATTGGTGATAAAGCGCAGCCCTGGCGGAGGCCAACATTCACTGGAAACGAGTCCGACTTACTGCCGAGTATCCGGACACAACTCTCGCTTTGGGCGTACAGGGATTGGATGGCCCTCAAAAGTGACCCCCTCACCCCATACTCCCGCAGCACCTCCCACAGTATCACCTGGGGGACCCGGTCATACGCCTTCTCCAGATCCACAAAACACATGTAGACCGGATGGGCGTACTCCCAAGGCCCCCTCCAGGATCCTTGCGAGAGTGAAGAGTTGGTCCGTTGTTCCACGACCAGGACGGAATCCGCATTGTTCCTCTTCAATCAGAGGTTCGACTACCGGCCGAACCCTCCTTTCCAGTACCTTGGAGTAGACTTTACCAGGGAGGCTGAGAAGTGTGATACCCCTGTAGTTGGCACACACTCTCTGGTCCCCCTTTTTAAATAGGGGAACCACCACCCCAGGTCTGCCAACCCCTAGGCACTGTCCCAGACTTCCACGCAATGTTGACGAGGCGTGTCAACCAAGACAGCCCCTCAACACCCAAAGCCTTCAGCATTTCTGGACGGATCTCATCAACCCCTGCGGCTTTACCACTGTGGAGTTGTTTGACTACCTCAGTGACTTCCATCAGGGAAATTGACGATGATCCCCCATCAGCTTCCAGCTCTGCCTCAACCATAGAGGGCGTGTTAGTCGGATTCAGGAGTTCCTCAAAGTGCTCCTTCCAGCGGCCGATAACCTTCTCAGTTGAAGTCAGCAGGGTCCCACCCTTGCTGTACACAGCTTGGATGGTTCCTCGCTTCCCCCTCCTGAGGTGCCGGATGGTTTTCCAGAAGCACCTTGGTGCCGACCGAAAGTCCTTCTCCATAGCTTCTCCGAACTTCTCCAACACCCGCTTGCTTTGCCTCTGACACGGCAGAAGCTGCCGCCCTTCTAGTCCTTCGATACCCTGCAACTGTTTCCGGAGTCCTCCCGGATAACATAACCCGGAAGGACTCCTTCTTCAGTCGGACGGCTTCCCTGACCACCGGGGTCCACCACGGTGTTCGAGGGTTACCGCCCCTTGAGGCACCTAAGACCTTGAGACCACAGCTCATCACCGCAACTTCAGCAATAGAGGTTTTGAACATCGCCCACTCAGGTTCAATGCCCCCAACCTCCACAGGGATGGCTGAAAAGCTCCGCCGGAGGTGTGAGTTAAAGATCCCCAGGACAGGGGCTTCCTCCAGACGTTCCCAGTTCACCCGCACTACCCGTTTGGGTTTACCAGGTCTGTCCAGAGTCTTCCCCCACCCCTTGATCCAACTCACCACCAGATGGTGATCAGTCGACAGCTCCACCCCTCTCTTCACCCGAGTGTCCAAAACATGCGGCCTCAGGTCAGATGATACGATTACGAAATCGATCATTGACCTTTGGCCTAGGGTGCTCTGGTACCACGTGCACTTATGAGCATCCTTATGTTCGAACATGGTGTTTGTTATGGCCATTCCATGGCTAGCACAGAAGTCCAATAACAAACGACCGTTCGGGTTTAGATCAGGGAGGCCCTTCCTCCCAATCACGCCTCTCCAGGTGTCTCCATCGTTTCCCACGTGTGCGTTGAAGTCTCCCAGCAAGACTACGGAGTCCCCTACTGGAGCCCCCTGCAGGGCTCCATTCAGGGTCTCCAAGAAGGCCGAATACTCAGAACTGCGGTTTGGGGCATAGGCACAAACAACAGTCAGAGTTTTCCCCCCCATAACCCGAAGGCGTAGGGAGGCGACCCTCTCGTCCACCGGGATAAACTCCAACATAGCGGTGCTCAGCCGGGGGCTAGTGAGTATCCCCACCCCGGCCCGACGCCTCACACCTTGGGCAACTCCGGAGAAGAATAGAGTCCAACCCCTATCCAGGAGTACGGTTCCAGAGCCAAGACTGTGCGTGGAGGTAAGCCCCACCAGATCCAACTGGTAGCGCTCCACCTCCCGCACTAGTTCCGGCTCCTTCCCCCACAGAGAGGTGACGTTCCACGTCCCCAGAGCCAGCCTCTGCTGCCCGGGTCTGGTCCGTCGAGGTCCCTGACCATCACTGCCACCCATGTGACAGCGCACCCGACCCCAGCGGTTTTTCCCATGAGTGGTGGGCCCACAGGATGGATGGATGGGAGGCACCACGTAGCTTCTTCGGGCTGTGCCCGACCGGGCTCCGTGGCAAACCCGGCCACCAGGCGCTCGCTGTTGGGCCCTCCCTCTGGGCCTGGCTCCAGACGGGGGCAGGGTCTCTCCTTTCCTTTTCCTTTCTTTCATGAAGTCGTTTTTGAACCATTCTTAGTCTGGCCCCTCACCTGAGACCAATTTGCCTTGGGAGACCCTACCAGGAGCACTAGGCTCCAGACAACACAGCTCTCAGGTTCATAGGGACACACAAACCTCTCCACCACGATAAGGTGATGGTTCCCAGAGAGGCAATCTGTTACACATTGACATTTAAAAATCATTCACTTTGATGTTAAAAGTGTAATATTGACCTTGAAACGAGGAAGCTGTATCTTATTGGCAGCAGTCTTTTTGCTCCCGCTTCCTTTGCTTGACAAAGGCGTGACTATACAAAGTTTAGTTTCCTGTGTTTCCTTTCAATTAAAAAAACTAACTACACAAGATCTGAATACTTATTAGAAACTGGAAGCCACACACATTCAGCTTCAAACTTTATTAATCTGTGATTACAGAATATTCCTTACATCTACATGCTGCGGCTGTCGGCTCTATTCATAGAAGTGGTCCAACTTGAATATCCAGCCCTGATACTCTTACATGCCTCATCAATTTTAATTTCTTCATTTAGATATCTGCTATATATAGTAAGAAGGCGTGCATCCTGTCTCTGCTTTATCCATCTGCAGTCAAACAGGGTGTGGCAAGAAAAACAAATGAAGCAGAAAACACAGGTGGAGAAGACCCATGAGGATACATGTGGAAACTTGAAGATATTTCTTCCCCTAACATTTTTATAGTTACAAATAATTCAGTCACCTTCAGATGCAGATATAAAAAATATATATATATATAAAAAAAAAAAAAATATATATATATATATATATATATATATATATATATATATATATATATATATATATATATATATAAAAATATATATATATATATATATAAAATATATATATAGGCTTTCAAAACAGAGGCAGAGCAGACTCATCTGATGGAAATCAAGATATAAAGTATATTCTCTTTGCTGTAGACTGCATTTCAGGACGTCAGACGTCAAGAGTCAAGGAATTTAGAAGCACAAAGATATTATGTAACAACTGGAAAGGTGAAATGCATTGTTCTGAATATTTGTATATATTCTTGTTCCAAAAAGCTCAACTACAGAAGCTAATCTCAAGAAAGAGCCTCATCACCTCGTGTGTTCAACACTGTTATTTATTTAAGTCATTTGCAATTAAAACACGGTCACAATGTAGAACAGGAAAATACGAAAAGTTGAATTCATCATCACTGGTAAAATGTTTGATTCCGCAAGAACTACTTTAATTATAAGAGTTGTATTAGAGTATTAGCTAACAGACATTCATGATGCTAACTGGATTAATATCAAAACTGTTACTTGATGATACCAAAGTATTGTATAAAATGCTGGTGAAAGTTTTCAAAAACTCATACAAAGCGACTCATGTAAACCTTTTTTCTTCTGATAAAGAAATAATATAAATAGTTTGCAAATGTTTAAATATCTTAAAGTGGTATAAGCCTGTATTCCTTTGACTGGAGCAGAGGCACATGTATATAAATGCTCACGACAAATAAGTGATCAGTAACAGAATCCCATTTCCCAACACTCGTTATCGGCAGGTAGTGTGGTTTTAGAGTGTTTACAGACGTAACACCAACTTCATGATCACATGTTCGATGGGTTTCTACGAGTGTACTGTGTGCTTATAATTTACATCCGCACACTTCAAACAAGATACAGTATCGAGCAACGTCAGTGTGGGGAAGCTGAATCATCTTTCTTTACAAGTCCATGTCCTGATCGCTGACACTCTGGCGAAGGTATTCTTCATACAGCTTTTTCTAGAAGGAAAGAACAGACAGTTAAACCCCAATGCTGCCTTTGTGGTGCCATTATCATTTCAGAGTCACACACACAGATGCAATACCTTTTTGGCCTTGACCACATCCTGAACGTACTCCAGCTTCTCCTGCAGTTGCCTTTTCTGTTTGCCCGTCATAGTTGGTTGAGTCCTGCAAAGGATTGAAGGGAATTGTATGAGATTGGTTATTAACGTACCAGCTGAAGTTGGGAAAAATGTGAAAGTTTTCTTCCACAAATAGCAGTGCTGCAAATCCAGGGGGAGCCCAAAACACATGCAGCTGCTTAAAAAAAAGATTATCTTCTCGATTCCACAAGGGGAAATAAAAAAGCAATAAAATACAACACACAAGTTGCATGTTTCAAATGGAGTAAGCAAAAATATATATAATAATAGAGATGTTATTGTCTTACTTGAAGAAGAAGCGTGCGAAGATGAGCAGGAGGAAGGACAGAAGGACCATCCCGCCACAGCCGTAAAGCTGCTGCTCCACAGAGAGAGAGTCAAATATTTTCACTATGGGAGTCTGTGGAGTACAAGAGCAGCTAAAAATCAGACTTGACTGCTTCACATGTACATTGTGCCGCACAACAGCGAATGGTGCACTCGATTGAACACCCACCAGGTAGAGTGAGAGCGCGTCTGTGCCCTCGCGTCCCAGAGCCACCTCCAGCAGCTCCTGGGACAGGATGCCCAGCACCAGTAAGGCCATCAGAGCCAGAGGCACGGTGAAGCCCAGCAGAGTCAGGAAGCAGCTCTTGCAGCGTGCTCGGCGGTTACTAACACTGACCTGCCTGTGAGAGCAGAGGGTTAATGTTTGTCAATTAAAAATGTTTACTTTTAATTCATTAAAAATCTTCATCTGTGATGCAATAAAAAAAGAGTTTAATTTTATTTTTTATTATTAAACAAAATGTAAGGTAAATTGATTCCAGTAGGTGTCAGTTTTAAGCATATTTTGATGATCATCTAAAAAATATCAGGAATGTCAATTATTTTGGCCGGGATAATGGTGACATGAAAATGTCATATTGTCGCATGCATTGATAGGAGTCAATAAAACTGCAATGCAAATAAAGTAACCTCACCTATCTCCTGCACACATTGCTCTACAATTAAGTTAAATACTGCATACTTAATATTTTACTACTGCCACAAAGCATGCAAATTTGAGTGAAACTTTATTGCACTGGGAGTGCAGGGAGTGTTCGTACCTGTCGTTATGGAGCGTATCAGCGATGGCCTCGCTGATCACCTCACAGTCCTTCTCCAGGGAGTTGAGTGTATTCTGGACTGTTTGGTTGATGGTTTTCTCAATGGTGCGACACGCCTCCTCGATCTGGTTGACACAGCGACTTGGCTGAGAACAGGAACAAAGACAACAAATTACAACGTGCACCCGTCAGTAAGTTTACATTGCAATCTTTAAAATAATTGAAATTGTATGCGAAGAACAAGTTGAAGAAGCCGAGACAGGAGCTCTAAAAGTGTACAGTCACATAGAGCTCAATGAAAGTGGCAAACCCCTACCTTATTTGGATTAGGAATGTAGATGGTGGGCATGTCAAAACCACATTTGTTGAGTCCCGGTCGCTTACAGAGCTCCTGGACAATCTGCATCATTACTCTCTGGGACAGCCAGTCACAAAAACACAAAGAAGTAAGTCAGAAGGAGAGCGTACTCCTTTTGGGTATATATTTAGACAATGTCTAGTAATTTGGGTAAAAAGGAATATATTTGATGGAAGTGAATGTCCCTGTTCTGCGCTCATACATACTTTAAACGCTGCACTGGTTACACACACTCTCACACACACACACACACACACACACACACACACACACACACACACACACACACACACACACACACACACACACACACACACACACACACACACACACACACACACACACACACACACACACACACACACACACACCCCTTCTGGAGGGGCCTCAGTCTGACGATATCAGTGCACGTTTTTAAAATTATTATACGTGTGGAAACTTCTTTTACATAAATTGTTCAGATTAGGTGAGGTAACTAAATGAATAATGGAGACGGTGCCAAGCTTTTAAAACGAGCTGTTGCTGTGCATACCTGTCTGTCTGACTCTCCCCCGGCCTCGTCAGCCTTGCTCAGGTAAAAGCGCAGTCGATCCCCGTGTTTCTCATTCAGGGTCTCCACAATGTTGAGGCTGCGCTTGCACAGAGCCTGACCCATGGGGTCAAAGAAGACCAGAATCAGGTCACAGAGATCACCTGAGAGGGACAGTGGGAAGTAAGCATCACTTACAGACTGCTACACAATGTCGATTGCATCATATTCTTACTGCACTAAAATGCATTGTAATGGAAGTATAAAGTGCATCAGTGATATTCTTTCAACTTTCTTGTAGGATTTTGTGAAGTTCTTTCATCGCTTTACTTGCTTCTCGTTTACACACAGGATTGTCAGTTTCATCATATTGTGACAACGTGATTTCACTGAAAGATGATTATAAATCAATAGTTTGCTTCGGGGCAATCGAAGCTAGGCCACCGAGAAAGTGGTTAGAGAAGAAGTTAACCTAGAAAAAGATTGCTAATGGCACATGCATACTGTGGCAGAAATAACCATGGCCTGGTGCTTTGTGAGGCCAGGATTCCACTTTAACTGGACACAACACAGATTCAACACATTTTGCTTCTCTCATCTTGTATAATTTTACAGTGAAATACAGCACGACAATAGTCAAGGTCAGTTATTTGCAACTCACCAAGCCACATGATAACCTCGTCCACGTCAAAGGGATACTTCATATCACCATCCACCAACCCTGGCGAATCCACAAATGTCACCAGGCTGAACCGTTTCTGTCGCGACGTGCAGATCTCTGTGCTCAAGTACTCGGAAACGCCTGAAATCAATTCAAGAAGACCACAGAATATGGGTGAAAGATTGGTAGGACAGCAGATGTTGATAAATGTTTGATACGGATCACTTAACAGTAAAATAAAACATAATGCTGATGCCACATGGCTGTTGCACTGCAAAATAAGTCCCTTTATTAACCAAAGCATAATAACCTGAATGCTTGTTTGAGTAACACGTCATAAACAACCCTGTTTATGTTCCATAAGAATAGAATAACTCTCCATCTAAATTTTGGTAAATGGGAACGGAGCAGTGTGGCGGCAGCTTGAGGGAAGACAAAGTGCATCATTATGGCGAGTCTTGACAGAAATCTCACCTTTGAACTCCTGCAGAGGCTTGAAGTGTGGATATAGATGAAGGGTGGCATTTCCCTAAAGAAAAGCAGAACCAGGTCATTCGGAGATGGTTTGTGAACCACGTAACAGGATCTTCAGAACAACTGAAAACACTAGAGCGAGGAACTACTTCAAGTTAATGGAATAAGTAATTATCAAGAGAAATTACATGTCAAGTCACTAAAACATGAGGAATACAATTTGAAATTCACATTTTGTTACTTCTTGGACCAAATATTATGCTATCTTACAATAAATCTTGTTGTTTTTGTACTGTCGCACTTACTGTAAGAGATTCTCTTTTGCGCCCACTTGTAACAAAGCTGAACCCTTGGGTCTCAATAGCCACTCCAGTGCGCTGGATGTGCTCTTCAACATACCTGACAAAAAAACACAAAAGTATAACAAAAGGAACGGGTCAAGAACAATTAAGTGATGCACCGGTGGAGGAGAACGTTTGTTTAAGTGTCAGTTTTGTCCAGTTTGCAAACTAAATAAATAAAACTATATTACTCTACAAAATCAATGGACTGGTGCATTTTCTGTATTGGCTGACACCACAACCAGAGTAAAACCTTAGCTGCACTCATGCATTATGGATTAAATTTATTAGTTAAAAGTGTTTTAAAAATTGCATTAAACACTGTGCCAAGGAAAGATACAACTGACACAAATAAAGCTGGACGGGAACATACTGGTCTAGACGAGTTATATATTTTTTCATATGGGATTTTCTGTTGTGTGCCGGTTATATTTCCTTGTGTGTTACTGTGTTGCATGTAAGGAATCACTTTGTTTGCCAAGTGTTGAGTTTAAAGTACTTTGGGACATATTTTGTGAAACATATTTACCAGTTGATGAAGGAGCTTTTCCCAGCAGAGTGGTTGCCCATCAGCATCACAGTAATTTTTTTCTGGGCGGCAGCAACTTGACACCGACAGATTCGGCCACTGACATCAACCCTGGAAGAAACATGATCTTTTTGTAAAATCAAGGATGTCTCCATCAAGTAAAACTGGAGCCATCATGGTGGTCATCATGTGGTTGCACCTGCAGCACTCAGGTCAGGCTGTCAAGACCAAGACTACAACTTGAGTGAGCAGGAGCTGGAGAGGGGCCACAAACAGTTCAGTAGGAGAATTGTATTTTAAAAAATGAAATAAAAGCATTGATGTTAAAACGTTGTGACTGTGTAGCTGACTCATCAATAATGATTGGCAGCTGAGCATGCATGGCTAATAAACCTAGCAGTGGCTAGCCAGTGCAACGTCACATAAAATCACAAAATCCTTGCATAATAGCTAGCTAACGGTTAGCCCCCTGTCAGGGGTAACATCTCTTAACTTACTAAGTTAGCTAGCTATCTCCGGTCAGCAAACAGCCTGCTAGCTTTACTTTATTATCAAATAGATGAATGTTGGAGCGATTATATTGAGGGTTTGAGTCCAACAAATTATTGTCGCCAACTCACCACTGTCGGGATCGGTGTACAGTTGATGACAATCCCGCAAGATGCGCTCATCGCAGGACACGCCGCCGGTTATCGACTCTGCGTTTGCGGCACTTCGGCTCTTGATTTTCCCAGACATTGTTAGACGGTGATGATATCAAAGTTCTGAAGAGACTTGTTGAAGTCAAAGACTCTCTGAACTAGCAATGAACAAAGCCGGTTAGCCTTGTTTGAATCCGCCCGGTCCGCTGAAACACGGGGTTGAGACGTACCTTGGCCACGTCGTCAGCTAGAGCTAGAGCGGCTTTTGTCGCACAGGCTTCTGGGTAATGGAGTTATTCCATATATTGACGTAGCGTCAACTACACCAGCCCAATGCTTAAATCCAACAACAGCCACTTACGTGGGACAAATGCTTATGAAAACAAAGTTATGTCCCTTCTCTGTCTGAAGCTGAACAGCCACTTCTGAACAAAATCTTACTAAATAAAATAATTTAAAAAACTTTTGAGGCAGGTAAGAAGGGAATTAGTGTAATCAAATAAATGTTTCAGTTGCAATCTGCATCACAAAGTGGGAGATTGGATTAAAGGATGAAAATTGTTCTCCAGTTTTCAAAAAGACATAAAGACAAACAAGTTAGGCACGTAATATAGTGTTTTAGTAAGTGATATAGATTCAGGCCCTCTTTAAAAGACATACCTACATCTGTCTGCTACTCTAATGTGATACTGAATGCTATACCCTCAGATCAAGAACTACTCACCAAAAGGGCTGTGTCTAGAAATTAAATTCACATTACTGTAAGGCTGTGCTTACCACTGAGCCATGTCTGAAAACACTAATAATATGCTGACCCCATGCAAATACAGTGGACTAGGTAAATGTTCTCAACTTCAAAACACACTTGTGCATCCCTTTGCCTGTCTTACCGAGTTGTCCTTACATGTGGAATATACAACTGCAGTAATAGGCAGAATAGCTTGCTGTCTGAGTGATAAGACTCATAGAATATCTTTGTGGTTCAAGGCCGCTCAGGAAAACATTACACTAAATTTAGTAAATGATTACATATGTGACAGATGTTATATAGAAGTAGCCTATAGAGAGCGCTTGGGCCTGCATTCAGCTGGTAAAAAAAAGCCATCCCAGTACACACAGCAGACAGCACACAACTCATCAGTATAAGACAAACATAATGTACAATGAACAAATATTTGCCCAAATGAAATGTATTTTTCTATAGTTTTTATTAAACCATGAACAATTTCTTATTTTCAAAATGGGAAGGGAAACACATCAGACATAGTTGTATATGATTGGTGATGATTAAACAAATAATCCAATTTTTATTGGTGCATGAGGTCTCAAGATTTGCATAAACATTTAAAGATTACCGCTCCTAATGTGAACACATACACTTAGACATGAAGACAGCTGCTGTTACACCTAATACAGTATACAATGTATAATAATAATAATCACTTTCAAGACAGACACATATTTTATGGGGAAAAATGCACAAATCAACTCAAGAATTCATACTGATTTATAATTTCAAGTGAGTAAAATGAGTAACAAAAAACACAAAAACAGATACTTTGGTACTTTCAGTGCAAATTTATTAAGTCGACACCTCATTTTTACATTAAAGCATATACAGACAAACCAATCAGCAACACCTTATGTATAACATTGATCATATTAATGAAACTAATTAAAATTAGTATGTGAACACTCATCCAACCATTTATTGATTGTTCTTTGTCTTGTACTGACCACAAGCCCACAAATCCCATTAGGTAGAAGAAACAAAATCAATCAGAACTTTTGAAGGAAAAGGTTAGAGGATTTTGCAACTGGCAGGTTGCCAATTTGAATACAACTGGGGAAATCTAGATGGGAAATACTCTCCCTTCCTGCACTAACAAATGCTGTTAGTGCTCCGACTGTAAATGCTGAGAG
Source organism: Cottoperca gobio (assembly GCF_900634415.1). Taxonomy (NCBI): domain Eukaryota; kingdom Metazoa; phylum Chordata; class Actinopteri; order Perciformes; family Bovichtidae; genus Cottoperca; species Cottoperca gobio. Next base: position 13,381,750 of record NC_041362.1, on the reverse strand, counting down.
TCTATAAGAGATAAATGTGCATCTACATAGATGTGAACATTTTTAAGATTATGCTTTCAGTGAGGTTTGAACAGCAGAACCTCCGCACACACAGCTGCTGGTATCATACCCAAATACCATGTCATGCAGGCAAATGTTGCGGCCTAAGCAGTGATGAGAGCAATACAAAGTGCTTATAGGATTTGTGTCACTTCCTAGAACTGTTGTGGAACTAATTTAAAGGGATATTCCGGATGTTTTGAAGTGGGGTTGTATGAGTCAATTATCCATAGATGGCGGTCGGCACCCCACAGTTTGGAGAAGCAGACAGGAGTTACAGTGCAGAAGCAAAACAATGTACTGCTGTGGACGGACACAGACACCTAAAATAAAGGCCCACTTAAAAGTATTATACACTTAAATCAGTATCAGTTTAAGTGTACGCTATTTAGAATATGTTCAGCCCTTTTCGAGGGGAAACTGAAGCCGTTATCTAAGCTCTCTTCAAATCCACCAGACTCCATTGAAAAAAACTGTCGTTTTATCTCGCAGAGCACATGGGTTGCTGGTTTATCGCTCCATCAACCGGTTAGTTTGTTGATGTTATTGTGTGAGTTTGGCATTTTAAAGGGTTAGTGCAGATTCACCAATAACATATACAACCTAACTGATCGAGGCAGCGGTAGACCAGCAACTCACAGGTTCTGCAAGATAAAATTACTGTCTGGTGGCATTGGCAAGAGCATAGATGGATATAACAGTTTCAGTTCAAAGGGCTGTTTGGCAGCAATGTCAACCATTGAAAAATTCTCTAAATATAGTGTACATTTAAAAAGATTATTTTCTTTATACGTTTTTACATTTTGCTGCTGCCACCGTCCACAACAGTACAGTGCTTAGCTTGCGTAACAATTCCCCTGTGTGTTTCTCCAGGTAATACACCGACTACGGATAAGTAACTCATACAACTTCACTTTAAAAAATCTGAACTATCCCTTTAATAAATGTTCTCTTGTAAGAACTTCCTTTACAGCTACATTATTTCCCCTTTTCCCACAAGTGCCTCATTAGCATCCTTACTAGTTTTTATAGCATTAACATTCATATCACATCTTAAATCTGTTTATTCAGCCAGAAGACAAACATGTTTTATTGCAAAGACTTGGTTGTCTGTTGTTGGCTGCATTTTGATGACAGAAGGATCCAAGTGTTCGTGTTTGTATCATGAATTTTAACAGCCATTTCATGCGTAATTCTCCATCCCTGCCTCATGGCAAAGTACGCCCAGCAGTGATATGACACTTACTGATGTGAACATTTTGGTAAAGGCAGGCTGTTGAGAGCTTCCACCGTCTGCTATCACTTGAAAAACATGTTTGTCCTCCAGCTTCGGCCTGTCCGTGCTCAGCTTCAGTGCACTGCTGGGCTGTGTGGAGAGCTCCAGCACATCTTCATATTCTATTCACATCTAAAGATCAAAGTCAGTCTACACTTTGTCATTTTGATTGCCCGCCCCGTATCACACTTAAGTTAATGTAGTATGCGTTATGTTCAGCGGCTCATTGTGTTTGTTCCTACATGATCACGTTGGGATAATGTGATCCTTTTTAACATTGAATACATTTGCATAATTAGTGCCAATAGAAATAATGTGGTGTGCCACTCAGCAGCATCTTGCATTTTACAGTCTCATGTTTCTTTAAATGGTGAGTCGAATCTTTTTAAATAAAAATGTGCATCCCTTCCTTCTTTTTTTTTTTCCCTTCTCTCCGACAAAAGCAGCAGCTCCGACATGCTCTGAGCCATGTCCTCTTAGCAGACTGCAGCCCAGATTTGCAACCTGCTAGTAGTCACAATGTTTCTGGACATTCATTAGTGGGCATACATACGAGTGTCAAACTAATGAGATGCATATTTGGTTATAACTATTACAACTACGATTATTAGCTTTAAATTAGTGAGGGAAGATTTGCATAATGTCAGGTGCCATGCATCCTCAACGCACAAGCACTCTCAGCACAGAGAGCGCAGCGAGGCTCTTAAGGTTCATCGTGATGTCAGAGTAAAGTCTGTTGTCCTTGGTTACCAGTGAGCTTTCCTCTCTTTGGCAACCAGCTCTAGGAAATGGGAATGATTCGCATAGAGCGGGAAGGACGAGTCAACGTCAACCCACTGGACTTGTCCTGCGTCATCGCCAGCTTGCAGCGGCAGCTCGCTCACACTGTTGCCTACGGTAACAACAAAAATGTCATTGCCCTACAAAAACCCTGTTTGTTGCCACTAGAGAGGAAATATCTCAAGAACTATAACAAGTATTTGACAATTAAGGCGAGACACTAGAGGCAAAAACGTTGTTTTTTCATGCACTGGTCGATGTGGAGAGAAAACATCCAAAATACTCATTCAGGGGTTTATTTTACAAACTTTCTATTTGCATCTGTAGATTTCTCCTAAATTCACCAACAGCTATTAGATAATGCCTAGCTTGCTTATTTAAAAATAACATTTCAGAAAACTTGTAATGCAAAACATAATTGTCTTAATGTAAGAAATCAACTGGGGAAGTTTCATGGTGATATGTATTAGTAAGGAAATCGACCCTATTTTCTTGAAAAGTGTAAGGAATATTAAAATACAGATCTTTAAAAATGTGTTTTCTCCAATTTTTGTCTCATACTGTGAGCCAGATATCTCAACTTAAGTATCACTAAAATACACCAACCAGAGAGGTTTGTTCATAAATCACTCATAGCCTAATTTATATAACATTTTATTCCTAAAAACATGGCAAAAATAGATTAATTTTTTTATGGCCGCAGACATTATTTTATGATTTATGGATTGTCACAAAGAGATGTCCAAAAGTCCCTCTATAAAAACCCTTGACTCTAAAATATCAACAAAATGGAAACAAGAATTTTGATTTGGCTTTATCCAATGTTCAGATTTCTGTTCCAGGAAGTTATGCAAAGTAGCAAATATTTAACAAGATAATGCCTCACACAGATATTTAAACATAACATTTTAGATAACTTGTAATCCTTAAAAATAGTGTCTTAATGTTAGTAATCAACTGGGGAAGGAGGAGGAAATAAATTATTGATTATTGATACCTGAGTCATCATGGAAGTTAACAGCGACTGTCTCCATCCAAGCATTGTCAGTGTTTCTAGGATCATCCACATAGCCTTTAAAAACCTGAAGGAAAAAAAAGAGGATATTTTCATTTAGTTGACTAAAAGATGGCGGTAAACTTGTGAGAGTGGTTGTCCATTTCTAACCTGAAACCCTAGCGATTTGAAAAGTTTGGTAATGCGTTCATTGATCTTTGATCTCTCTGATGGCGGGGCCGCCAACGAGTTCAACGCTTCTTCAGAGAACTCCCGCTGCAGCGTGAGAGAGACCTGCTCCCCTGGGTCGACCATCCCCTACAAAACAAGCACAGTCACACAAATAAACAAGCAAGCCACAGGACCGTGACATCTCACTATTAATATTTTAGTTTGGAAAGGAAACTTAAAAGCCACTAACCCCAGGGACGGCCCACTCCCCACAGTCTTTCCTCTTGATGGCCACAAACTGCATGACCGGCCGCTTGGAGACCGGGTGAGATATCTTGGCTCCTTTGGGATCTACTTTCCATCTGCCAGACAGTGACAACACATCAAGCCATCAGGCATTTATAAAAAGCAGCAAAGTGCACAAAGTTCTAAGTTTTAGAAGAACCTTACATTTATAAATAAAGACAAAGTTACCTGGTGACAATTGGATCTGCAGCATGATTGGGTCCCCATCGTCCCAGCAAACCTCTACCAGTCACCCCTGTGCGTCCATGAGGATTTCTACACGAGTAAAAGGCAAATTTGCAAATGTATTTTTAAGCAGGTAAGAAATAACAAAAAAATGACAAACACAAAACTCTTTAGTAACTTTACTTTTTAGAACAAGCACTCATCCTGACATGTGCATTTAATTAATGTCTTTCACATCAATATTTAAGGTTAATGTAAAGGGTTGCAAATACTAGAGAGAATCATCAGCTCTAAAGGCCCTGTCACACATATTCGTATGACAGAAACGTATGCCGGCGCATACGAAATATCGGCAATAGGTTGATATAAATTAAGGGTAAGTTGTGATCGTTTGAAGGACGCAGACGATACGCCGAACACGGCAGACATACGGCCCTGTCACACAGTTCTGTATGACAGAAACATGCCGGCGTATATGAAAAGTAGCTCAAAATGTGTCAGAGTCCAAATACGTCCAACTTTTCCACAGCGGTGTTGTAGCTGACGTATACATAATGAATACATAACAAATTATTATACGTATGTCAAACATTGATAGCGCATCACTTACTTATTTAAAACGTATCAGAGCGTCTGGCCAACGCAGCTGGAAAAGTGCCATTTGGTTCACGTCATGCTGATGAACGGCTAGAATGTACTCTTGTCGCAGCCTGTCAGCATCCTTCATGCTCTCTGATGCTGGTTGATGTATTCATCAAGACGTGCTGTGAAGAAGTGAGGATGAGCTACTCACAGGGACCCTATATACTATATTCAAACCCCAATAAGCTCCCAAAACGCTAGCTGAACGCTAGCTGTACTGTAGAAACACGTTTAATAAGTTACTCCGTCGTCAGGTATAATCTTAACATAGGGTAGGAATAGGTTATCCACTCGTTATCAATAAGTTGGCTGTAGGGTTCACCGTCAGCCGACGTAGCCTATATCCAACGTACCTACGTAGGTATTTACGTACTATATTTACGTAGGTAAATATTCACGTAGGTAAGTATTCACATACTGTATTTACGTATGTCTAACGTAACTTATGTGTAACGTCTGCATAATTTATGAAGCACATGTCGGATACGTCCGGTCATTTTGAACATGCTCAAAACATCACTTTTACAACAACGCACCCCAGCGTAACACCGCCTGCTCTTAACGAATACTACTTATACCTTATATCAACGTAAACCAGCGTGTTGCCGATATTTTGTATACGCCATATTTTTTTATACGTTATGCATTCGTTGGGTATTCGTCTGATACATTTTGTATAAGTAAGTGATATGCTATCAATAGGTTAGACATGCGTATCTGTATACGTTCACTTTTCCGATCCGATGAAAAGTTGGACGTATTTGGACTCTGACATATTTTCAAATACGCCAGCATACGTTTCTGCCATACGGATATGACAGGGTCTTAAGCAGCTACTGCTAAGTGTGATAGTAACATAAGGAAAGTGTTTGCTACCACATTAGCCACAGAAAAAGATCCAATTATAAACAATGTCTTGTTACTGTGAGCAAAACCAATCATTCACTATTCTTTGTATAACTTACAGTGGCTTTCCCTTTTCCATTTTGTAGGTGCCGCCGAAGCTCGTCCTGTCCACAGCACCATCCACAGTGTTGAACTTTGGAGAGAAAGAGCTGCAAAACAAGCCAAAGTCATCAAAACTGGCTTGAATAAACTCAAGATGATCTTTGAAAATAAACAGCATGTATAACAGTCACACAGCAGCCAAGAAAATAACTACATCTACAATTCATACACTGGAGTCCTAGGTTTATCGAACTTTAAATTACGTGTGTGTTGCTCACCTAATATCAGGATCCGCCCATACTGGTTTCTTTAGTACTGAAGGGTCGTTGTGGCTGACCGGATTATACTGCGGCCAGCTCTGACTCCAGCCCACCTTGTCATCAGGCACGAGGAAGCGCTTGATTTTGGACCCCGGATACTGGGGGCATCTGGACTTGATATGAGGCACTGTTGAGGGTGGCATTGTCCGGACACCGGTCGTGTAGAGGTTACAGTAACTGGTACTGATGGGTCTTACGGTTTGACTGGTCCCGAAGGGGTGAGACGATGAGCAGGAGAGGGCAGACCTGCCGGGTAAGAAATATGAGACATGGAAATCCATTAAGTAATAAGTCCCACTCTGTCTTCCCTGCAGCAGCATAGTCCCAGCACTACTCCACATGCACTCCATGCAGTCCAGGCTCTTTAGCAAATTATGGAAACACCTTCCACTTCAAGTTATAACAGCATGAATCTTCTGTCATAAAGTGACACCACATAAATTCAGGAGAAAACCAAACCCTTAAGTGCTTAATCATATTATGACAACAGGATGATGCATATCCTTTATTTAACCAGCTCAAAGTCTCATTAAGATTACAAATCTCTTTAAAAGATGAGAGGGGATGTTGCCTACAGTAATTATGGTTTAGTTAAGCTATTATTTGATGTGGGTTTTTTTTACATAACATTTCATATTAATATATTAAATGGAAATAAACCAATAATTTTGCTGTTACAGTTACTGTAATATTGACTTCTATCATGGTACTAGCAGCGACCTTGATCGACCTAGCAGCGATCAAGGACAGAAATAAGTACTGCAACACATAGCTATGTCTACTTTCGAATACAAACGGTCCTATAATGTAAGAAAGTCACAGCTTCTAGTTAAATCTTAATAACAAACGTGACTGTAAATACCTAACTCCGGGGGTGCAGACAGTGTAGGGGATTCCGAAGAGAGTGAGCGCTAGACGAATCCTGCCAATCCAGTCTCGCCGCAGGAGGAAATGTTGCATTCCCCGAGACGAATAAACCAATATTCCCAAATGAACTAACACAACATGCATGCAGCACTAAGTAACCAACCAGGAAGTGCACCGCCCGACGTGGTGACGTCAATAAAGGGGAGTGGTTACGGCAGTCGCACTCGTTTCCATGGTGATAAGATTCAAGTATTTATTATCTAACAAACAAATAAAGGTTAAAAAAAATGATGGATTGACACCGATACTCTTTATATTCTTTTGTCTATATATTATTACAGACTTGAAAAATACCTATTTATGTGCACCTGCTTTGTAAATATTTTATTTAAAAAACAAATAAATGCCTCTGTAAATGATTAACAATCTGTTGTCCAATAGGTTAAAAGAGGACAATTCAAAGCGGTTAGTGTCAAGAAAATTAAGCACTAGGATAAACACTATGTAAAACATGTTTATGTGATTTGACAATCTAAATCATTCATAAAAATGTATTATAAAAACTAACCGAATGTGTATAAATGTTGTCAAATGACAAGAAAAACCCATTTTATCAATATCTATTTTGCTGCAATGCTAATTGTGAGTGACTTGGAAACATGCACAGGCCTGTTAGGAGGAAGTCCACAATTATAATAACATATTTTCTCATACATGTATATGAATATGTCTAAAATACAAGGCCGCATAAAACATATTATTATTTACTGTCAACTATAATAATTGTATCCTGTTAATGATAATCATGATATACACGGAAGTCCTTAAACATGTAAACAAAAATCCCTCAACCTAACGTTAGTGGCTGGTATACAGTGATGGATAACCACAAAGAAAATCGATAAAATGACTATTTGATCATAAAGTCTCCTAGTCTTGTCACAACAGGCAGCATGCAACATATTTCGGCACGCCCACTCGTGTCTGCTGCTGCATGTTTATTTTGCAGATTGCGCTTGTTTCGCTGTTATAATGGAGCTGAACGGGCGGAGCCTCAAGCCAATCGACGCGACTCCGCCCAGACAAGTCACCCTAGTAAGCATATCTAACGTACCTGTATTACCGTAGTTTGGCACGAGCATTTACGCTCGGTGCTGAGACCAAATCCGCGCTCGCGCACGAAATCCATTTACACTCCGGTAGTAGAGAGGGCCCTGATCGAGTCGCTTTGCTCCGTCAATCAAACAATCCGCTCGTTTAAAGCCCCGGACACACGTCAAACCGCGCGGAGAGCAGCAGAAGTGCCTCGGTGAAACACAGTGACAGAGCCGGAACGGTTAGGAGAGGAAGAATGGCGGATTCATGTCCAGCCAGCACTGCAGCGGTCGGGGCCGCAGGCTCCAACAGCGCTGCTGCTGCCGGGGCGGCTGGCACGGTTGCGCAGGATGGAGCGCCCGCAGCTGCTGGACCCAAGGCCGCGTCCGAGTCCGTGAAGGGCCAGCTTTTTGATGTGGGCCCCCGCTACACGAACCTGTCTTACATCGGGGAGGGGGCGTACGGAATGGTCTGGTGAGTTGTGCTTGACGTCTCTGTTGGGCCACCGTAGTGTCTAAATCAAAAGTGCTAGCTAACATAAGCTGTTTGTTAGCAAATACTGTTAGCCAGCTAACTGCAGCTATTGTATTCATCAAGCGCTGTCTTGTAAATGTTTAGCGTCGATGTTTGTGTGTAAAGCTGCCGCCCAACATTCATACATTGTTGAGTATGATGTTGTGGTTAGCAGGTTAGCTGACTAGCTACAGGCGTGGCTATGAGCTTTACAGGAAACAAGATTGGGAGTGATTGCGCAGGACGTAGTTTGCTATCTGCTCAGAAATCTTTTGCAGACTGCATTTGACCGCAAATTTGACATAGTTGTCGCTCTTGCCATTTTATACGTCCGGCATCAGCCTCACAACTACATCAATCTCTACTTGAAACCTGATTGCTAAACATTCAGCCTGCAGTAAAGCTGCTGCAGAGGATGCGAGTGGGATTTGTCTGTTGTAGCGAGGCCTTTCCTCGTGTTTATCGCTGTATGTGATCTACAGCCTTGTGTGGACATGTTAAGCAACCCTGTTGCACTTGACATCAATGCCAAGTCATTGCAAGAGGGTGAACAGGATCAGATGTGACAGCACTGCGTGTCAGTGGACAGAGGATGGTAGCATGAGAGCTGGGCCAACACATCCATTTCAACAACATACGCCTTGTAGATAATTTTCAGCAGTGTTATTTTGTTAGTGTCATCATGGGCATGTGGTTTCAACTGTTGCAGCATTTGGTGTTTGTAAATATTGTCAACTCCCACTGGTTGGTACAGTGAAAGAAAACCAATTATAGTTTAATCCCATGATTTTAAAATCGGCTTAAAAACAGTATGTTAATCATTATTCCGGTGTATAGATGTGATTTTAACCAATGTGTACATCACTTGCTGCTTGTTTATGTCACATTATTTCAGCCATTGAAGAAGGTACACAGGCGTGTGAACTTGCCCAGTTTATGCAGTGTTTGTTGTGCAATAAGAAAACACGCTTTTACCAATAGGAAGATGTGATGTAACTGTTGTTCTTGTTGAGGCTGAGTGTGTAGCTTGGATGATTTTTTTCCCCACCAAGGGAAAGTGAATTCAAGGGTCCCAGAAATGCACCATTCACAGTTGTTCTCAGCCTCCATCCACTCTACACCTACACCACACTGACACTGCACCTACACTCAGAAATACACCTACAGTACTTCATTTCACAGCAAAAAAGACGTGTCATGGGTGCATCTTGGCAATGGAGACGGTCTGCAACGCCCTTTTGAAGCTTGGTATTAGCCCAGTTTCTGATAACGTCATTGTGAATAGTACAGTGTGTAACATGAGACTTGTTTTGTGCCTCTTACCACATCCACCCTATCCAGCTCTGCTATGGACAACGTGACAAGCCAGCGCGTAGCCATCAAGAAAATCAGCCCATTTGAGCACCAGACGTACTGCCAGCGCACACTTAGGGAAATCAAGATCCTGCTGCGTTTCCACCATGAGAATATCATCGGCATCAACGACATTCTCAGGGCACGGCAACTTGACAATATGAGGGATGTGTATCCTTTAATGCTTTACAGGAATTGTCTAACTGCATTTGTATGCATGCTGCTTATGCATATGTCACATTTTCCCCAAACTTAGATTGACTCAAAGGATATAAAAAAAACTTCTTCCATCCTTAACTTTTGACAGTTTAAACGCACAATATGTAAAAGAAATTGTAAGAGCGCTAACGTTTGCTCGGCTCGTTTCTCTGATAACTTAAGATCCAGACGTCCGATGACTAAAATCCTCCATCTGGTTTGAATGTATAGTAAAAAACAATATAAATAAATCTGAATTAAAAAGTCAATATATGACGCATGCTCAAAGGGGATACGTCGCCATTGCACTCAGTCAAATTAATGGCACCGTGAAAATATATATATAATATATATATATATATATATATATATATATATATATATATATATATATATATATATATATATATTAATATAATATATATATTAATATAATATATATTAATATAATATATATATTAATATAATATATATTAATATTAATATATATATTAATATATATATATATATATATATTAATATAATATATATATATATATATTAATATAATATAATATTTTGCTCATGTTGCATTCAGGATCCTGTTAAACATACATTTAAAAAAAAAAAAAATGATGTCTAGGCACAAATGTTGAAATTAACATCTATCTGTCTAATTGGATCATTTGAGTGTTTTAACTAGTTTTGATTCTGTTGTCATTTACCCAAATCATTCATGTTATTAGTTTTACAGGTAATTGGTCATAAACCAAGGTATTAGACAAATAAAAATGTTGACCTGATGGGGATGCCAAAGGAAATGTCAGGATTACCAAAGTTATTATAATTCATCCACCAGGACCAGAAACGTCAGTATCAAATAGTCCAACTCCAAAGTGGTGCATCAACCAACAGACATTGCCTTTCCCAGAACTACCCCGCAACTTACCCAAAAAAATGTACGCTGCAATAATATCGCTAAAGTCTGCCAAAGGACATTTCTCACTATTCATGCAGATGTTTTTAGACTCCCCTGTGTGACTGTGTGTCCGATATGTTCATGAGAGACTGACTCTCAAGCCAAACATTTTAGCTGCTAGTGTCTGCTGTGTCACAAAGTTCATGTATGATTTGAGGAACAAAGTTATGACACCAAGATGATTGCGCTTATTTGGCCAACCGGACTAAATTGTGTCTCATTTTTCCCTACAAGATATGGAACTCTTAAAAAAAACATTACAGAAGCTGAAGGTCGAACCAATTGTACGTTTTAACGGGGCGAATATTATACGGTTCAGCAACTCTTGTTTTGATTTTGTTCATAACCTTATGTTGATGAATAATTTAGGACACATTTGAAATCCCTTTCAGAGCAGTCCTTGTGTTTCTCCCGGTGTCAGCCCTCTTTGTTGTCCTCCTTCACCCGTGTTTCCTTCCAGCTACATCGTGCAGACTCTGATGGAGACGGACCTGTACAAGCTGCTGAAGACCCAGAGGCTGAGCAACGACCACGTCTGCTATTTCCTCTACCAGATCCTGCGAGGCCTCAAGTACATTCACTCAGCCAACGTGTTGCACCGTGACCTCAAGCCCTCTAACCTGCTCATCAACACCACCTGCGACCTCAAGGTCAACACACACACACACACACACGCACTGTTGAGGTTTTTGAATATTTATATATATTGGGTGTGAATACATTTGAAAGACTGCGATAATGCACTCTGATATATTTATTTTTAGTCTGTTGAGTAAGTATCATTAGTATCATTAAAATGTGTCATTATATTATTTTGATGCCTTTTTTGTGTTCAATAATCAGTTTGTTCAATAAAACAAGCAATTTGTTGTGTTTTAGAAATGTACTGATATTCCTCAAATCATGCAGCCCGACACAGTGTGTGTAGTTTATGTGAAAATCTGTAAATATGCAATTACATGTTGTACATTTAGTTGTTAAACATTCCCTCTCAAAGTTAGTACATGCTAACTGGTGCATTTTAGGATATTTTCCCAAGCTCACATGTTGCACTTAGTTTTCAGTCGGCTAAAAAATGTTTCCCACAAGAATCATTGTGTTTGTTTAAACTTTGCTACCAGTTGCAAGTTACTGCGCTCAACAAGATTGAAAAAGAATCTCAGGAATGTTGGGTATGGGTGCTGGATTGACCCGAGCCCTTCCCTGCTTGCCATGGCCCTTCACCTACTTAATATTAAATTACTCTGTTGGATTGTGACGTCATAAATATTTCTCTAAAAGCATTGCCTTTCCTAATTTCCTCTTGTCTTTCTGAAGGCATTTTCTATAACATAATTCAGCTCCAGGATGTTTAATGTGTAAAAGGCGTGGCCCTGGCAGCCCTGTATTGTACAGCTTCAGAGTGCACTTGTGAACTATCAGCAGCTCACCATCAATCCCTGGATTAGTTGATCATGTGGGAGGAGTGAAGAACAAAGGCAACTCATGCAAACATTCCTCTCCAGAAAAATTAATAAAATCAAAATCGACCCTTATTACTACAGCTATACTGTGACTTCTCTGTGCATTGTGTACAGTATTACTCTTCTGGAATACTGCCTGGCCCCACATTTCCTGCAATTTTGGTTATTAAATTAAACAAAAACTGAATTTAGAAGATGTCAAAACAGTGCCTCAGGATTAGAAGGTAGAGTAGGAGAAATAAAAGAGAGAAGAATAAAAAAAAATGTGAACTGGTAGAGCCATCTGAAGTGGCTCCTCTAGTTTCAAGAACACCTTAAAGCCTTACCTGTTCTCCGACTTCAAGAGCATGGGGCTTGACTTGGATAGTTATGATGTTTCTGACCTCTGACCCTTCGTGTCATCCTCAGATCTGTGACTTTGGCCTGGCACGGATAGCCGACCCAGAGCACGACCACACAGGTTTCCTGACCGAGTATGTGGCCACACGTTGGTACAGGGCTCCAGAAATCATGCTCAACTCAAAGGTGTGTGTGTGTGTGTGTGTGTGTGTGTGTGTGTGTGTGTGTGTGTGTGTGTGTGTGTGTGTTTCTGAGTTGGTCTGGATGTCTTAAGTTTGTTGACTGCATCTACTAAATGTGTGTGTGTGTGTGTGTGTGTGTCTCAGGGCTACTCCAAGTCCATTGACATCTGGTCAGTGGGCTGCATCCTGGCTGAGATGTTGTCCAACAGGCCCATCTTCCCCGGGAAACATTACCTGGACCAGCTCAACCACATACTGGGTGAGCTTTCAACCAAATATTAACACTATGGAGTTATTTGAAGCACCAAGTACATTCATCAGTCATTTTTATTTGCAGCAAGGGCAGTAGCGAATAAATTCTTTAATAACGTTGGTATTCAAATTCTAAATCGGCATTCGAATCAGCTTTATTTTTAATTTTCTTGCATGTCTATTTATTATGTTTAAACATGTTTTTATGTAACAAAATATTCTGCTTCAATCCATATTTGTTTGCACACAAAGCGAGGCACCCACGAGTTGCATTCATTAAAGAAAGTAGCCATATTGAAATGTGTCCCTCACTCTCCTCTGTGTGTGCAGGTGTCCTTGGCTCTCCATCTCAAGATGATCTGAACTGCATTATCAACATGAAGGCCAGGAGCTACCTGCAGTCCCTGCCTCATAAACCCAGAATCCCCTGGGAAACTCTCTACAAGGCCGACTCAAAAGGTACAGCAACGCACCGCATTACTCATTTGAAAACCTAAAATGTTAGGGGAGAAAATAAGACGTGTATGTTTTCTATCAGTGAACAGTCGGAAGGCCTTTTGTACAAGGTGTGGTCGCTGCCACTGAAAAGTTCCTTTCTGCCTCCTATAAACCTGAATAATATTTATATAACAGGTTTTTAATGTGTAATCCTTTTGTCAGATGATCTGTACAAACTGTTGTGTGGGCGTTATTCGCTCATTTACATTCACAATAAACATGAAGGAGGAATTTCGAGAGCTTAAAAAAAATCAAAAAAACATCCAGTAAGATATTTATCTAAATTATTACAACATATTATGGTGGGATGGTAAGTATCACTCTCAATGTACCTCTAACTTTTATTTCTGTGTTAAAATATATGGTTTTCTTTTAAATATCCTCCAAATATAGTGAATGACAAATTAGTAAATTGTGAAAATATTTTTGATGTTTGTCATTTTTTAAAATCTTTGGTAGTTTTGCTGTCAGTCCAATAAACATTTTGACAGTGAAATAAAATGAATTGCACCGTAAGAGAAGAAAGAAACGGCACAACCTGGTTGAGTGAACTAACTGATGAATCTTAACGCAGCTCTGGATCTGCTGGGCCGCATGTTGACCTTTAACCCCGTGAAGCGCATCAGCGTCGAGGAGGCCCTGGCTCATCCTTACCTGGAGCAGTACTACGATCCCACAGATGAGGTACGCACATCTTTTCAGACCGATGTTATGAATTATTCTAATATTGTGCAGCATGAGGCAATCGGTGATTTGCACAAATGTTGCAGGCAAACCTGTTGTCATTGTTTTCAAACATAATCCAATATTTAATTGTGAGCCGCTTTGTGCCGGGAAGCCTCTTAGCTGTGTTCGGAATGCAATTAGTATCAAGTTCACGCCATGGTTCAGCTCGAGGGGGGGTGAAGAATGTTGCGTCTCAGTTTACGTCGGCGTGGACTGAATCCTCGTCCTGCACTGTTGGAAGTGGTGACTTCACAGGCTATTCCGGTTTTTAAACATGGCTGTTAAATCACTTTACAGTGAAAATTACAGCTTTCATTCACGTAAAACCATGTTTTACATTTCAAATTGTTTTTTGGCACTGTTTGGGATGCATAAAGCCTCAACTTAGCAGCATTAGTCTTTTAAACCTAACTTTTATAAAAACTGCAGCAGCCCCCCAAGTTTAACCCTTTTGTGCTTCACTTTAAAAAGTTGCTCTGAAGTCCTTAGCGGGGGACAAGATGTCTGTGTGACCAAAATGTCTGTTAAAAAGCAGCCATAAAATGATATATAATGGTTTTATTAGAGTTAAATCTTAAATGGCAGTTTGTTTACATAATGTCTCTGTTTTATACAAGGAAACAAAAATTTAAATTTAATTATTTTCTGCATACTAAACGCTAGGATATGTCGATGATTAGCAAACAACATTGATTTAGATGCATTGCAGAGATTACAGCATCTAATGCCTCTACAATAGTAAAAACTCCAATTTTGAAGCGAGGGCTCTGCATTGAACACCTGATACATTATAATGCATGATTTTATGCAGTTATGGCCGTTGGATCACAAATGGCGAGTTTCAATTGGGACATTTTTCACATTTCTGTATTTTGTTTTTACAATTTATTCTAGACTTATTATATGAGCTGAGGTTACATTTCCAAGATAAAAAAAAAAAGATTTATTATGCACTAACGTGTCCCTAATGTCCCTTCCCATGTGTTAATAACTGTCTGCAGCATGTTGCAACAACACACTTCTCATTTTTACCACCAAGACTATTTTTAAAGCTAGATTTTAAGGAAGTGTGTGTCTGTGTGTGTCTGTGTGTGTGTCTGTGTGTGTCTGTGTGTGTCTGTGTGTGTCTGTGTGTGTGTGTGTAGCCGGTCGCAGAGGAGCCCTTCACTTTCTCCATGGAACTGGATGATCTGCCCAAGGAGAAGCTGAAGGAACTGATCTATGAGGAAACCGCTCGTTTCCAGGCCACCTACCAGGGATCCTGAGACTCACAGGTACGTGAAAAAGGACACGGTACCCAAACGCACACGGTCACAGCAACACAAGGTTCTACTGGGATAGGTGGCAAAATGCATGCATGACATTTATTTTCAGGTTTATCTGAATGAAAAGAGGCTAAATTATGTCTTACTTGCCATTTCTTGGCCCGTTTGTATACATGCACGTCTTGCAGCAACAGAAACACACAGAAGAGATTGATTTTTTTAATAAAATAAATCATGGCTGAATTGCATCAATCTCTTTTCAACCTCACCTAAGTGTAGATTTGTGTGAAAAAGCGTAATTTGCTTTGTTTCTCCCTTGTGTGAGACTGTTTTCTTTAAAACTGCAAGAGCTCTGAAATGACTTGTGTTGTGATTTGAGACCACAAGTCAGTGGAGCAAATGGCATTTATGGATTCTTTCAAACCTCAACTGATTCTACCTTAAATATATGTATAACAACAAACTGGTCTTAATGTCGTGCTGCCCTCAGCATGCATAACATCAACGTCTCGTGTCATATCTAGTGAGAGAATGGTCAGGAAAAACAATTGACTGTAGAAATGGAAACGTGTCGAGGAGCCACATGCGATAATATATTATAGTTTCCAGTTAGTGTTTGTCAACAGGATGTCCAAGGCCTGTGAATGCACTGCCATGTAATTAAATGGACTAGATCAGATTTGTTTTTCTGACATAATTATGAAATGAATTGAAATCGGCATTTTATTTCAAATACTAAGGTAATGTTTGCAGAACCATCTCAAAAACCTCAACAAATTTAAGACAAATTGGGGTCTTAGATTTGACCCTAATTCCTGTCAGCGGTGACACCATATATTTTTGAGAAGAGGACCGCACTCGCAACACCATGCAAAGGTGCAAAAAAGCCCAAAAATAACATCTTTCCATAGAGGTTCTGCACAATTGGATCCATAAAGGTGTTTATTTAAACACCGTCTCACTCGCCAACTATTAACTTGGAGGTTAAAACAAAGGTGACATTTAGTACCATAACGATCTATTGCAATGCGTGTACAAAGATCCCTCTTGTTACAGAGCAAATTGTGAGTGGGCCTAAGTGCATTTCTTTTGTCTGTTCTTTTCTTTAGCCCTAAACAGTGACAAAGCCACACAGAGGCTTGGAATAAGAAGACTCCAAACGACACGCTAAAACAAAAAGAAAAATGCATCTTCACGAAACCAACAAAAAAGAGAAAACAAGAAATGAACATTTAACTGCTTATCTTTCCATTTCTACTGCAAGAGAGCTAAGTTTAACTTTTGATTTCTGTGGTTGGGTGGGGTGGTAGGGTCTGTCGTACTCATACTGTTTCAGTTTTGTCCATGTTGGACTCTCCCTCCTCTCTCCTCACATTTTGTTTTCCCGTTTAAAAGTCCCGCCTCATCCTCTCCCATCGACAGTAACTCTCTGTTCCCCTCCTCTCCTGCCTCTGATCTGTCGGTCTGAGCTCTCTCTGTCGCTCCCTCTCATATAAACTACTGTATTAACCAACATCATAACTCTCTTGTCTTGCTCCATGTAAATTACAACCTGGAGAAATCGAGGGCTAAAAGAACGGGGATGCTAATCGGGTGTGTGTGTGTGTGTATATATAAAAATATAAAAGCTTCTTTTCTTTTCTTTTTAAGTGTGCTTGTCGCAGTTTTTGTTTGTACACGGTTGTGTGAGTGTTTTCGGATCAGTCGTATCTGTATGTTTTGGGGTTTATATTGGCAAGTCTTTTTCTTTTTAACACTTGATTTTTTTTGGGACAAACATTCAATGTTTTTACTGGCATGTTGGCAGGTTTATAGATTTCTTGTCTCTTTTTTTTTTCTTTCTCTCCTAAAAAAACAAACAAACAAAAAAATCTGTATGATGTTCATATGAATGCATGCATTCCTGAAATTAACCAAAGTGGCAGAGATATGCAGGAAACTTGGCCGGGGAGCAACTAAGGATTACCCATCGTAGTTTTTGAATCGTACCTTCTACACATTTCTTGACCTATGACTGAACGCCCCTTCATTTATGGAAAGTTGGTTATATTCAGGAGGCGCTACATGATTGGAACAAATGGAAATCAAACGGCATAAAATCTAGTTTCTATAATTGCTTATTCATTCAGATAACAGTGATGCCTACGCCCCATTTTCCAGAAAGTCACGGTTCTCTGCGCCACGTCAAAATTATGTTTTTTTTCTGATGATCAGGAACTACCTGACTTCATGTTAGTTTCTTTCCAAAATGCAGAAAGCGATCAACTACTGCCAGTATACTGATGTCATTACGTCCCTTCTTCATAAAATACAATCAATATTAAATGGCTGATTCAGTATCACGTTAAATGACATTACTGTATACAAAGCAACTGAAGCCCCTCTCTCTCTCTCTCTCTCTCTCTCTCTCTCTCTCTCTCTCTCTCTCTCTCTCTCTCTCTCGTTCGTTCCTTAGCTCCTAAATTTCACTGAATCCTCAATTTCCAGAGCCACGTGCGAGAACACGTACAGTATTCTGGAAAATGGGGCCTGGTTGACAGACATCAGCCTTTCCATCCCAACGTGCTGTTCTTGTACCGCGTTCCTATCTGCTACCGCTCGACCCGTCACGACTGTATGGAGTCGACGCAGGCTGAGGGCCTAACTGACGGCGAAGGCCCAAATCTAAACAAATTCATGTATTCAAAGCGGCCATACTTGAATACGGTCGAGAGAAGTGCACTTTCCAACGAGCATTTTCAGATTATGGCTCATTGACGTGAGTTGAATGTAAATGGCTTCTGGAGTCTGGCGCTGCAGCTTAGCGTTTCGCCAGTTGTGAACTTTTACTACTGCACATGTTGCTGACAAATGCTGCGTTCACGTCATATGGGATGGATGTGGGAGACGGAAAGATTCCCATGTTCACGACTTGCGAGCATCATCACGGTTGTATATTAGAGTTTTCAGAGAAGTCGTTTCCGAGTTCCAAAACTCTGAGCTCGGAGTTATAATGACACGAATGCGTAAAACAACATATTAGTCAAATCCAGGATTGTCAGAGTGCTGTACAGCCGAGCAACAATCCCTTCTTGGTTGTACAGTATAAAAACCCTCTCTGCCTGTTTTCTTTTTGCGCTCCCTCTCTTCCTTCGTTTCTGTGTTTTCCCGGCTCCTTGTTGTCATACTGGGTGCTTTTATTCTTCAATGTGGGTGATTTAATGCTGCATCGTTTCTCAGATGGCTTCTCATGTTTCTTTGCATGTGTATTATGTCTGTTTTCATCGTTTCCGTCAGTGGCTGCTCCCTCTTCTCTTTGTGCTGGATGTGACTGTACTAATGGCTGCTTGGTGGAGCGTCACCGGCTCAGTGTGCACTAATTTCTGCCTGTTGCACTGGGACCAGTAGAGAAGCCCCCTCCCCTCCAAAAATGGACCAACACATGCACTGGATACTCTTTCTCTCTCTCTCTCTCTCTCTCTCTCTCTCTCTCTCTCTCTCTCTCTCTCTCTCTCTCTCTCTCTCTCTCTCTCTCTCTCTCTCTCTCTATCTCTCGCTCTCTCGGGGCAGGCCTGTGATGCTAATAGACTCCACCGGCCTCGCCCTGTTGCAGCAAAAATTATAGATTTTTCTTTTAATGGGCTTGAGCCGCGTCATAGGCTGTTTTTCTCAGAAGCCATAGCCAGCACTCTGGGATCAGTGTGAGGCTCTCTGGTGCATGTGGTGATATTCATCCTTTTGTTCAACCTCCTGACTCTTGCCACGCTTTACTCAAAGGGCTACCTCCCCCTCCTCCTCCTCCTCCTTCCCCGTCTGTCTGCTTCTCCACAGTGGGATTGGTGAAGACCTCCATATCACTGACTTTGCTGCCACTAAATCATTGCCCCGTCTCACCTGGATCATAGATCATGGATGGTCATACATGCAGGAAACTAGCATAACTCAATCAGCACGCCTGCACTTTGTCTTTCCAGCCATGCTCTCTCTCGCTCTCTCGTGTGTGTGTGTGTGTGGTCTGCAGTAAATTGTGTGTACAAGTGTTTGTGTATCTGCTCATCAGTAACATAAAGCCAAGACTCTTTCTCCTGTATGTGTGTGTTTTTTGGGCCCTATCCCTGCAGTTACCTGCGCTTTTTACGTCTGTGAGATTTTTCTTTTTGACCAACACAAAAAGAGTTTGTTTCATTTGTACATTTGGTCACTAGTCAACCAGGCCCTGCTTGCTTTTTTTTTTTTTTTTTTTTTTTTTTTTTTTTCTCTCTCTCTCTACAACCGACCTGCCACCAGACCAAACATCTCACTGGGTAACCATGGGAACGAACCAAGAGGACCACGTTTTGCAATCCTCCTAACACACTCACACACTCGCTTCCTCTCTCTTTCTGAGGAGTGCATCTGTGTGTTTGTGAAAAGTTGCACTTAAACGCACCATATACATTCACAGTATCGGCGAGTCTGAAGGCCTGTTTTCAGATATTGTTGTTTTTAAATGGCTGTTCTTATTATTGCTATTGTTGTTATATTGGTGAGTTGTTGTATTTTCTTTCTTTTTTTTACATAATAGGGAGTTAAAGTTGTATCTTTTTTTTTTTTTTTTTATTAGGTATCTTTTTCTTTGTATTTTTTTCCTCCATTTTTCTCTTATGGGCGTGATTATTATTATTATTATTATTATTATTATTATTATTATTATTGGCAGTGTTTTCAATCTTCTGAAACCTTTTTTTTCTTTGATTTCCCCTCCAAGATCTTATAAGGAATTATTTTAAAAACAGATATACGTAGATTGTCAAAGAGATATGAGTTGAGGGTTATAGTCTGTATATTCTATGGGTATTATGAATTAAACAATTAACAAAGAAACAGAATTATATACATATAATTAAATAAAATTTCCTGATACTGTTACAATTGTGTGGAAGCTTTCTTTTTTCTACTTACACCACTGTTTACATTCTGTCATTGAAGTCTGAGGGTCTGTTTATTTATATAATATATATATATATATTTAAAAAATCAGACTTCAGACGGACATAAAACACTTGTATGATGTCATGAAAACAATGGATAATTATCTACTTCTCTTGGCCGATAAGCTCATTTCCCATTTTTAAAGAAGTTCATAACTTGTATTTTATGCACAACTGAGGGTAAGAAAGCCTAAGATGTAGTGAGCAAAAATGGATTATTTAATATTATACGATCTAACTGACATCATCACATGTTTTCTTGTAAATTACATCAAAAAACTTGTATTGCATAATGTAATCGCGTTGCCTTCCTCTATCGGAGTGTGCAGACGCTGCGCTTGTTAAGTCCATGAAAGCAATTTGGCTTCCTAGTAACGGCCGATGATTTATCGACTATAATTTTATTATCTGAAAAAGACATGGTATCATGAATTTCCCGTTATCAGTCCCGATTTATATATCGTGCGTCCCTATCTCAAAGTGACACTATAACGAGACACGTCTGGGTTTCTAAATGCGTCTTAACACATCTTTTACTCATTTCCCTAATGTGCCCCCATGACTGACGACGTCCTCGCTGCCACTGGTCAGCAGGTGTCACTGATTGTTACCATGGAAACACTGTTCAGGAGGTGTCACTGATTGTTACCATGGAAACTGGCCTTACAACATTACAGTTTGAAATATCTGTGTGAAACTGAAGTCATCTTTAAGCTTGAGAGTTGTGGGAAAGAACATCTCAACTTCCTCTTCCAGCTTTCACACCTTCCTACACAACATGCTTGAGCATGGCGTCCCCCTCCAACACTAACATTCCCACAGTCACTGGAGAGACAGACTTTTTCTTCCTTTTTTTTAAACAGTATGCGAACGTGGAACATGATCCGTCTGTCAAATTGAGCATTGTGAAAAGAAGATGCCTGCAAAAGCGAGAAAATGCTGGAAAGTCACGTTGCACTGTTGTGAATAGATTTCTCTATTCTGGAGAAAACCAGGCTTGTTGTAACATTTCCGAGCGGGTCAGCCTGACGCACCATTGTTTGTCACATTCCAGCTATTGAACCTGAACAACACAGCACTTCACTCTGCTGACTTTGTACTGTATGTGTAGCGAGCGTGCCTCTAGACATGTAGTCCGATTTGATTTCATATTTCTGGCTTGTGGGTCAGGGTTGAGTTTACATCCTGTATCTCAGCACACCACATCCCATTAGTCAAATACATAAAGGCTTAGAAACCTACTGCACTCCCACTGATGCATGTGTGATGCCTAACCCTAACCCTAGCTTTCCCAAATAGCAGCTGTAAAGTATGTCTGCGCTCAAATTCAAATAGGACACTAAAGGTGAATAATGAAAGAAGTTGAACTAATACATATAACAGTGAAACTTCACCAGTTGATTATTTACATCAAGGTTTAATTAGGCTTAACATAATGCACATTTTTGGTGAATTTAGGAGAAAGCTCCAGACGCAAAGTGTCGAAGTAAAAAACACCTAAATGTTTTTTTTTATGTTGGCCATGAAAAAACGATGTTTTTGTCTGATTTAAAGTGTCTCGCTTTAAATCTGGAAAGTAGAATAGATGTCAACAAATGATTATTTATAATAAGATGTTGCTTAGTGTCATAATTGCAGTACTGACAGCCGAAATCATAGAAAAGCGTGGCAGAGGTGCACAGGTGTGAAACACAAAAAGCCACCGCTATCCCAGCTGAACAAAAGCAGGTTAAAGAGAGCTAAATAGTAATGCCTCAGGCAGGGGAGAGGCCAGAGGGAGAGAGAGAGAGAGAGAGAGCTGAGAGTTGAGCTCTGCATTATGAGCTGGTGCTTTATTAACAGATTTTTACAGCTTTGAAGGTTTGAAGAGTGGAGCAAGAAGGAGACTTTCTTCGTCTTTCCAGTCTGTCCAGTTTCTTCTTATCTCCCAAGACAGACCGGTAACAGGTTGTCTTCAGTCGAGCTTTCGGATCACAAGGCTGGATTGTCGTAGGTCTTAATTATCTTTTGCTGAAGGACACGATTGTTGGCTGAGTTTTGTTTGCTGTCCAACGTTATATGTGTGAACTTGTGCAGAGACTCAGTCAGGAGCTCACTGGACGTATTTGGAGGGAAGGATGAGCAGTTTTCTGTACTTCGTCCTCCCAGCTCTGGGTGGATACACTCTTACCTCGTTGTACCTGCTGAAGAACCCCCACGTTCTCCACAAGAGGAAGCGCACAGCTTTTTACAGCACACACGTCTCACACAGAGGAGGTAAGGGAGTGACTGGCAGTCCGATCCTGTCCAGACAAGCCAAGTAGCCAAGGAGATACAGGTGCATCTCAGAACATTAGAATATCATGGAAACTATTTATTTATTTCATTAATTCAATTCAAAAAGTGAAACTCTTATATTAAATGGATTCATTTCACACAAATATTTCAAGCCTTTATTTGTTTTAATCTTCATGATTACGACTTACAGCTAATGAAAACCCAAAAATCAGAATCTTGGAAAATTAGAATAATTTATAAGACCAATAACAAAAATGATTTTTAATACATAAATGTCTTCTGAGAAGTATGTACATGTGTATGTACTTGGTTGGGCCTCCTTTTGCATGAATTACTGCATCAAGCAAAGGCTATTCTTCACAAGGAGTGGACTGAGGCTGGAGGACATGGGCTACAACTGTTGCATTCCTCGTGTCAAGCCACTCCTGAACCAGAGACAACGTCAGAAGCGTCTTACCTGGGCCAAGGAGAAGAAGAACCGGTCTATTGCTCAGTCGTCCAAAGTCCTCTTTTCAGATGAAATCCAGCTCCCAGAGTCTGCAGGAAGAGTGGAGAGACACAGAATCCAAGCTGCTTGAAGTCCAGTGTGAAGTTTCCACAGTCAGTGATGATTTGGGAGCCATGTCCTCTGCTGGTGTTGGTCCACTGGGTTTTCTCAAGTCCAAAGTCTACCAGGACATTTTGGAGCACTTCATGATTCCTTCTTCTGACGTTGATGCTGATTTCATTTTTGGCACCTGTGCACACTTGGGGGCTTCCATAACACCTGAGCAGTGCCACAGGCTGATCGTCTCCATGCCACGCCGCACTGATGCAGTAATTCATGCAAAAGGAGGCCCAACCAAGTACCGAGTGCAGACACATGAACATAATTTTCAGAAGATTAAAACAAATAAAGGCTTTAAATATTTCACTGTGTGTGGAATGAATCCATTTAACATGAGTTTCACTTTTTGAATTGAATTAATGAAATAAATCAACTTTTCCACAATATTCTGATTTATTGATAGATGGACGGATGTTTTCTATTCAAGTATTTTTGATTTCATTCACTTTCTGCTCATAATGTTACAATCTAATCTCATTTTATTTGAATTGCTCTCAATACTGCCATTAACCTTCAGCAAATAGATGTAAACAGTCAACAAACACTCTGATTGTAAACTTCATCATGTGCTGCGATGAAGAGTCAGGCTTTTTCAGTGGCTCTGTGTGTCACTGGCTACTTCAGTATCTAGCAACGTTTTAATATCACTTTGATTGTTGACACCTGAGGAACTCACGGTACGTTGTCTGATCAGAGGTTTTACTCTTCACTGTTTCCCCCTCACCTACAGTAGAGACAGCGATGCAATATTGTCAGAAAGACCAACGTTTGTCCAAATGTAGCAAAGTGTGCCTTTATTCTGTATTTTTGTGTCCATCATCAACCCGAACTGCTCTGTTTGTGACCAGGATGTGGAGAGAGGATAGAGAGCACGATGGAGGCCTTCACACAGTGAGTACTCAGAAAATGTACTTTTTAGAGAGCCTGTGACGAACTGAGCCCCATGTAGTTTACTCTGATTTTTACTTCTCTTTCAAATAAGGCAGAAACTGAGAGATTATCAAAGCCTCATAAACAGCTGAGGTTTTTTCAAAGTGGGACCTTTTTATGTATTTTGTGTAATCTGAAGTTATGTCAAACACAGTTGTCAGAGAGGAGGCCCTCAGTCTCAAAACACCTGTTTTACAGTATATGTGATAAAAAGAGGGATTAGTTCAGGGATATTTCATTTAGCATCGTTCCACTTGCCAGCCTTGGAAACTGTCCCTGCGAGCTTTTAAGCTTTACAATATATTATTTGAAAATCTATCTGTAAAAACATAAACTTACCGCTTAAGATATGAAAGATGCCGGAGGTCAGGGCTGTACAAAATGTGTGCAAGATGTGTGCTTCATTAAGAATAGTACATATGTCACACTGTGTACAGTCCTTTGCTTGCTGTCTTAATTGCTTTTAGGATTAGACATTTAGTTTATTGTACAGCATTTAAAGAGATGGGTGCATGTCGTCTCAGTTAAGAGAGCTGGAAGAGCAGAAGTGAACAAAAGCTCTCTAATCTTGCTGGTAACTGTGATCTGTACTTCTGTCTGCAGTGCGGTGGAGCAGGGCACACAGATGCTGGAGATGGACTGTCGCTTGACGCGTGACGGACATGTGGTGGTGTCACATGATGAGAACCTGCTGAGGCAGACCGGTCACGACGTCACCACCTCCGCACTCAATCTACAGGTGGGAGGACAGATCCTTCGGGACTGCTGGTTAAGACAAAGGTCACAAGGTCATGCTGAGACACAAGGTTGAAGTGGTAGCTGTCTGGATTATTGTTTTAGTCCACCATGTTTGCGTGGAAAGGTTTTGTTACACAAAATAAGAGGATGAGATTCTCATGTTGGGCTCAAACATACATAATTAGAAATTACATGTCAAATAAATATGCCTCTATGTTTCAAGTTAGTTAAAATAGCTCCATGCAAAGCAACTTACCCCGAGAGTCGTGCTATTTATATCTAGTTTCCTCAGAAACTAAGAGTAAATGTTCACTTAGTTCACACATATTGGATCACCTTCAAGTGAATGTGTGACTTTGCATCCAGTACACCATTACAAGATGATTTTTTTCCCAGTAATCACAAGCAATATAATAATAATATAGCTTTTTCTGTCTCCATACATCTACTTAACAACTCTTTTAGGATATGCCTCTGTATAAAGAGAGACTGGAGGTGACATTTTATGCAGGTGAGTTCCTCGTCTCATTCTTTAATTCTCAATCATTAACTAAAAGCCATTCAATGAAGAAGTGAGTCAGTAGGAGTGTGCATGTGTGTGTTTTCATCCCTCCCTCCCTCTTCCAGGTCGCTACAGCAGCGGTGCAGACAGGAAGTTTGCTCTGCTGGAGGATGTGTTCAGGAAGTTCCCTGAGTTGCCTGTCAGCATTGAGATCAAAGAGAACAACAACCCGCTGATCGCAAAGGTACAGCAAACCTAAAGAAAACCACCCGTAACTCAGCAGTTTCAGAACTTGCCCAATGATATTAAAGAATATGATGTGAAGAGTGCTGATGCTGTTGTGATGCTCAGAAACTATGCAGTCAAATGTCAAGATTATCCCCGATGACGACATTTAAATGATGTCTATCTGTTTAAAAAAATGTTTGTCTGCATTTTTGCTTATTTTCATGAACAATGTGACTGCAACTTCATATTGCTTTAAAACCCCCACATGTTTTTACTTCAAAAATGTAGACTGATGAATCTTCTTATGTCTCTTTATTTGTTCACCGCCTACATCTGTGACCCTGCGTGTGGATCCGTGTGCAGGTGTCAGACTTGGTTAGACGCTACAACCGAGAGGAGATCACAGTCTGGGCCTCCGTGAACTCCAGCGTCATGAAGGAATGCCGCAGAACGGTATATAGTCCACCTGGGGGAGACAAAGTTACTTGTGGAGCAATTTACAGCCAACATCAAGTTTGCCTCTTATAATACTGTGATTGTTTGATCTAAAGAGGTGAAATTAAACTGTAAACTCTCTCTGCTTCCTCGTAGAACGACTCCATGCCGTACAGTTTCACTATGAAGAGAGGAGTGCTGCTTCTGCTTCTCTTCTACAGCGGCCTGCTGCCCTTTGTGCCACTGGGAGAGAGTTTACTGCAGTTCTACCTGCCACGCATCATTAACAGGTGTGGCTGTATTTTTGAGCCTGTGTGTGTGTTCATGCATGCAAGGGCATAGGTTTTGTTTCAACATTGGGAGCGACACAATATATGTGAGTGAGTGAGTGTCGTGTACGTGCGTGCGTGTGTGTGTGTGTGTGTGTGTGTGTGTGTGTGTGTGTGTGTGTTGGGGGGTCTCTCCCAGTAACATTTGATTGTCCAACACTTGATTTTCCTGCATTCTGATGATTTTTTTCTGCAACTATTTATGGTGGAAATTTTATCTATGTAGAGGAAAACACAACATTCAGGTGACAATTAAAAAATATAGAAATATTTATTCTCCTGTAGATCAACTTATCGCGTTAATTGTTATCCCTGCTGTGTTAACACATTTAGACAAGTACCCTCTTTAAATGTGTATGTGGCACTTATTCATGTCAATGATAAATGAATTCATGGTAATTCATTCAATTTAAATTAAATACTGCCACCTACTTTCCGGGAGTCATTAGTGCATCTATTCATTGTGTTCTAGCGGCTCTTAAGTCCTTTGCTACTTTCATGTTTTTATTAGGGGGGACAATTCACACTGAGGGGGGACGTGTCCCCTGTGTCCCTGCCAAAACCCACGCCTATGCATGCATGTGTAATTTTACAGAGAAATCCTTCCCCCCTCTCTGCTCAGACTTCACCACAGTTGTCTTTATGTCCAAGGCCAGTGTTTTGTGTGCACCTGCATCCCACATGTTAGTCTGAGTTATAATTACTTTGGCTGAAGGCCACCCTATACACTCATGTGACTATATTTATTCTGAGATTCTCTAATCTTGTGTGATTAGGTGTGAGATAATTGTGTCACAATACAGATGAGTCCATTGTGTCTTTCTCTGTCTCTGGGTGCTGAAGGACGTTCATTCCTCAGAAGCGCATCCTGAGGAACATGCTGGTCGTCTCTTTGTTAGAAAAGTGAGTGAAGTTACGCTGCAGCCTTCTTTACAACTCACTTTGTTTTGATGTAGAAATCTGAAGTCATAAAAGAGTCATTACCAAACATGCCAGAGAAAAAAACGTATTACCGAGAACATTACTTCCACAGTACATGCGGTGATGCTTTTATGCCAAATACAACATTGTTGGGTACAATAATGCAGTTTATATAGGTGCAGATTCTAGATTATGCTTTACTGCTGTTTGTGTAATAACTGAATTATTCATATATTTATTTATGCTGTCATTGCAGATTAACAATGAGGAAGAGTCTTTTTAATCACCTCGCAGCCCGTGGACTTCAGGTATGAAACCTCTACCTAAGAGTTTACTATGTTTAAGTGCATCACAGGAATCCATGGAAAACAAGAACCGTAAAATATAAAAAGTTTAGATGAGAATAGGAAACACAATTAGTATAAAAGTAATTAAAATCAGATTTATACTCTAGAGAAACTCATCCAGTTTCTGATTAAATGTTGGCTCATCAAAACCCTCTGCTGAGCCACTAGTTAACTTGGAATTGTATTTACCTTCCTAAATCCTACAGCAGAAGATTTACTCATGGATCTATCAGTGAAAGGAAAAACCTCAACTCATAATTCCTGGATGCAAAATCGAGAAGGAGAGGCAGATTTTGTTTAATTGTTACTGCCCCTGCCTCATCATATGTCATACTTAATTTAACCACAGCACATAATGGTTTCATGGTCATTACACTTTACACTTTACACAAAGCCACTCTGTGTGTTTTGGATGCATCACCACTGTCCTGATGTGAGTAATCTCTGCTGGGATGACGACACCACGAGTGGTCACTGAATAGTTTGAGCATTACAACACTTGAGGTCATATGTTGTTACCTTGTCAGCTGCTGAGGGCCTCAGCGCATGTGAACGCTTGTGAGTAATAAAAGTGTGACGGAGAAAAGCTCTGATGAGATTTCTCCAAGAAAAATAATATATTAGAAATGGGGATCACGGGGAAACTCAAAATAACCGTGCTTTCACCACGATTCAGTTATATTCAGTTATATAATACACATGACAAACACGACAGTATGATGACATGACAATATAACTTCACAACAGAGAGAAAAGATTATAGGAGACTAAATTAAATTAATAGGAACCCTTCATTTCAACAATTCAAATAAATACAGTATATGGACAGTACCTATACATTTAAAAACTGAAATATACATATGACAGGTAGAGCGTATTTAGTGTTTATTATAGTCAAACTATTCACTAGAGCACTTTTGATTCGCATTTGCATTTATTTCCAAAAGAAATGGTTGATCTTTGAATATAAATATTTTACCCACCAGAATAATTGTATTTATTATCTGGGGACAATTTTCATCCAGGAGCCCCAACATACTGTTTTAAAAGTGTGAATTTAAAACAAAATGTTGAGTGACATTAGCCAATTTTCGATATTGGTCCACAAACTTGTAGAATACGAGCAGTAAAAAAACAAAAACAACTAGTCTTCCCCTTCGTCGTTATAGAATCTACATAATTCTGACATGATTACAATGTCAGAATTACTTTATTTTTAAAGATGTTATAGAATACCCACCATATATGTAAATATATACATAATACATACATACATACATAATGCTGTATATTTCTAACTGAGGAATATCACAATGCTGCTGCCATGGCATTCAAAACAATTATTTGTCTACGCAGTCAGAACAAGTGCTCCTTGATGCTCCGAGGTCTCACTTTATGCTGATGTCTCCTTTTTATGCTGTCACATCTGAGACAACTGCCACCCTCCAAATGTATGACAACAGGGTTTGTGCTTTATTGATGGTCAAGTCACGTACTGTAGTTCAAAACTGCAGTAAGGATGACAGAAACAGGCCGCCATGCAATTTTAACTTTCACCCTTGTTTTGTTTATTCCCTATTTGTTTGTAAAGGTGATAAAACTATTCTAAGTTTGTTTTTTTGAGCTGGACCCCGAACAGATCATTACAGTTGACTAATATATCTGTAATTGCAGGTGCATTTGTTTGTGTGCAATGAAGATGAAGACATAAAGGCTGCATTTGAAGTCGGGGCCACCGGGGTGATGAGTGACTACCCAGCTCTTTTGTCAAGCTACCTCTGCAGAAACAGAAGTCAGGATTGACCCAAGCACACCCTCACATGACAACAATAAATAACAGATTTCTGTGAAGGAGAAGTAAATACAAGAAGTGTGAGACACATTTCTTGCACAGGATTAGTCGAGGAGTTGTTGGTCTAACTGTTAAACACCATGCAGTGGGAACAAAACTGTCATTCAACTCTTTAATCTCAATCCTTAATCACTGTTGATAGAATTATCTGCAAGCGGGTCATTTCTCTGGCCTCCACCTACAGTCAGAGCCCAGAGTTTAAAGAAACAGTCAGGGATTTTTCTCAGCAACAAATCAATATTAGTGCAAACAATCATGTATATTTGAGTGGAAGAACTACTTATAGACATTTTGTATTAGTGTGTGTTCAGTGCATGTGTGAAAGTGTGTCATTCCCATGCAGTTCCTCACATTGGGTTCCCTCCCGACCCTCTGGGAGGAAATATGTATTGAAGTTGGTTTCCAAGAAATACTAGAGGAAGTGTGGTTCTTTTAGGCCTCCTTGGGGTTTTCTTTGGGAACATTTTATTTGAAAGTTTTCACAACAGTACAATTTATTCCAAGTAAAAACTCAACACTACATTACACTGGAAACGGAAAACAAGGAGGTAATAATAATAATATTGATCATGGAGAGATGAAGAATGTATTAGGATTAAACAGACTGCATGTATTACCGTTCTCTTATTGGTACTACAAATATATCCATGTAAGTGGGTACAGTGTTATTAGTGTGGTATTTAGGCTGTATTATGCATCTGTGTTAAATACAGTCACAATACAGGCACATTTAAACGGAGGGTTTTATGTGTAGTTAGCCTCACCTGTGTCCTTGTTTCCACAGGCTACGGTCAAAGTCCGGCTTCACCGCTGTGATAATAATCAACCAATCTGTTGGTGAAACAAAGGCTGTATTTTTCTGACCTGCTTTGCTGTGTGACAAGTGAGGTATTGGAGTATAAGTGGATCAGAATGAGCAAAGGTTTGAATAAGTGACCCAGTACAGAAATAAGGCTCATGTGCTCAAACAACTGTACTCAGAGGGCATTTCACCAGCAATGTTGTTGGTAGTCTAGAGGGTTTATTGACATGTTGGGACTAGATATCTTGTGTTTTTAATTAAAACATTTTTTTAAAACCTTACCAATGATGGCTTTTCAACAATTAATCTGCAATTGTGATAATCGAAAAATATTATAAATAATTCCACAAGCAAAAAAGCTCAAATGTGTTTTTTTTTGCCGTTTGTTTTCATTTTCAATGATTGTAAACTGAATATTTTATTTATATTTATATTTTTTAACTGTACGTCACAAAGTTGTGATTTTTCACTGTTTTCTGATATTTTATGACATGATTAATCAATAATGAAAATAATAGTTAACAGCTTTGCTTTTCAAACAACATTTAGACCATTGTGCAGGGATATAAAATTACAGAAAATATAATTTAACTGTTAAATTAATAATAAACTAGTAAATTAAATTAAATGTAAAATTTTGTAGATAATGACAATCTTTTGCAGTTTGTTTAGGTGTTAGTAAAATGTCTTAGGACGGATTTGGAAATGTGGACCTCCTGACTACAGGCCACATATAACATATACACAGTAGTGGAAGAAGTACTCGGATATTTTAAAACACCCGGTTACAAGTAAAAGTACTGCATTCAAAATCGCACTTAAGTAAAAAATCTAAAGTATTCGCATCAAAATATACTTTAAATACCAAAAGTAAAAGTATTCATTATGCAGAATGGCCCATTTCAAAATAATATATATAATAATATTGAATAATTTATTGTTGTATTCATGTGTACATCGCTTTAATTTTGCAGCTGGTAAAAATGGGGCTAATTTGATTTGCTTTATACACTGCTGTTATCCTAACCTATAATAATATCATAATGTTTTAATTGAGTTATATTTGAATTAATAATCAAAATCTGCAAAGTAACTGGTAACTAAATATATTTAAAGAAATGTAGTAGAACTAAATTTACAATATTTGCCTCTGAGACAGTAAAGTAAATAAATCAATAAACCACAACAACCAAACCACTTCCCCATAAATCCTCCCCAAGATTTCCTAAATCTTGTCTGAACTGCATATACTTGTTCCTTACATTGCGTAAATTTGATCAATTTGCAGCCAGATTGAATGATTTGTATCCTAAATCTACAGCAGGAAATGATAATCCTCCAACAACATTATGAGACTGTACCAACAATCAAACTGATAGCCATAAAGGGCTCATGTGAAGTCCAATCTGATTGGTTGACCCACATTCTAGACGTCACCCTCCGCCTCCCATTGGTCGAGAGGGGTTTGTTTTGCACTCTTCAGACTTCCTCCTCTACGTGTTTTCATAAACAAACCACATATTTCTCCCGCCGGGGCCACCGCACTGTCATCATCCTGTCAGCCTGCCAACATTGTCAGATTCCTGCTTCTGTTTTAACGAAGGCCGTGGAGGGGCTTTGCAAGCTGGTTCACATTCAAAGCAGAGACGCGGGTAAACGACCAGAGGCTGTCTGTGTTGTCTTTATTGTCCGAGCCGTCAGCGCGTGGTCGACTGTTGGAGCGAGCTGACCACATATACCTGCTTTTAATAGATGCTTTTCAGCTGTCACTGACATTGGTCCGCTGTGTAGACGGTGAGGAGCTTCCGTATTATCAGGTGAGCCGACACACACCGGGGAATGTCCTGCAATGCGCATCTGAGCTGCTGTTCGCTGCTGTTTGCATGTTGTGACTGTGCGGAGCTAGCCACCTAGCTATCACGCAAGCTAGGTCAGAGCTAGTGGCCCTTTTCTCCTGCAGCCGTCTGTGTCCTTATTTAGCTACTGACAGGCGGTCAGCAGTGTTGGACAGTGCATACATGGCGCAACACACGTTGTAGAGGCTTGAATTTGAGCTTACTGTTTGCATCTAACTAATGAAGCGAGGATTGTTTGTGCAAACTATTATTAACCAGGAAGCAAGCTGCCAGCCTGAGTCTCAACTAATGTGTGGTAATTTGCAACAGTCCATGCTTGGTCAAATGTTACTTTGACTATATAGTAGTCTCTGCACAACGATAATAAGAAGATCCATGATTTCAGCACATTGTTTACTAGGGCTGCAAGTGAGATATTTTTATTCTTTTGCACCTACATGTATGTACATAATAGTTCTATGTTTAGTTTTATGTACCTTTTGTCCAGCTTTGTTGTCCTTCTTAGCTCTCTGTCCCTTTTTAGCTGTGTGCCTATTTCTATCTTCCTGTTAATTGTTCGTTGAACTGTTTGTACATTTAGAGCGACTTAAATAGCAGAGTCTAATTCTTTGTATGTGTGCACATACTTTACCAATGAAGCTGATTCTGATTCAATATAATTAATCTGTACGAATCTGCGGAATCTCATTTCTGCTAGAAAAATAAAGAATAGATGAAATGACAAAAAAAAAAGAATCGTGGTAAACCTCTGTCTAATGTCTTCCACTTCCTCACATTTAGGCCTAAAAAGGTCTAAAAGTCTCAAATACGACTTAACTTAATGCTCTATTTTTGTGTTAAGTGCAAATAATCTAGAGTGTCATCAGAGTTTATTTATTTAGTTTCCTCGGTAGGAGAACTAGAGCACATCATGCTACCTTACCAGCTACCAGCTACCAGCTTCTTAAGATTTAGATATTTAATTTAGTCTTAGATTGCTGTTATTTATTACTATTATAAAACATGTTTAAACATGTCAATAAATGAATGTACTTAAAGTAATTTTAGGACTTATTTTCATTTCATAGGCTACTAACTTTCCTTCATATGACAGCAAAATAATTTTATTCTATGTGGTCTTAAAGTATGAACACATCTGAAATTTAACTTGTCGAAACCTGTAGAAACCCTGCAAATGCTGCTAAATTCATATGTATGGTTAACAAGTGGGTCTTAGGAGTCCTAGCCTGTATACCTGCATCACTAGACATGTACAACAACAAACTAACTTCCTGCTGCCTCCGTCCCTCCCTCTTCATCCGTCAGACATGGTGAAGCTGACAAAGGCCAAGACGTTCCAGGCTTACCTGGACTCCTGCCACCGTCGCTACAGCTGTGTGCACTGCCGCGCCCATCTGGCCAACCATGACGATCTCATCTCCAAGGTGAGTATGCCGCCAACCTTTTGTTGTTATTAAGAATTTCAGGGAGCTTATAAAGACTTCGCCCCATGACTCTCGCATAACTGGAAAAACTGGACTGAAAAAAACCAAATAGGAATTCTCCAAAAGTTAGCAAACATTTTGGAAATAAATTACATTTAATATCCGGTTGTGTTTGGGTCACGTGACGTTAACACATGAAGCATTTTTTTTCTCTTATGTCATTTTTCATCCTTGTCTCTTAGTCGTTCCAAGGCAGTCAGGGCCGAGCCTACCTCTTCAACTCTGTGTGAGTATTTAGCACATTGAATTCACATTACACAAGTGGCTACTCTCATTTTAGGTTTCCAATCTTATTTTCATCTCCATAATCACTGTGTAGATGGGTAAAATGTGACTTGAGTAAGTTTTATAATGTTCTTTTGTATTAACTGTACTTTGTTATGCAATCTTTTCCGATCAGATTAGCGGCCTTTTAAGTATCGGTCATAGAAACAAAAATAAATGGGGGAATCTATGATCTTCTTTGTTTTCCGTGCATATCACTTCATCATTTAATAGTCTTGTTCTCTCTGAAAAATTCCCCGCATCGGACATGTTTGCACAAACCACATGGCCAACAGATCATTTAATTTGCTCTCGAGTGAACCTTGAAAGTCACTTTAGTTGCGCTTTTCCTGATTTAGTGGCTCAGAAATATGCTGACTCTAACCCTAAAATGGGAGCCCCTTTTTAAATAACCCATTCACTTTATCAAACTTTAAGATTTAAACTGAATAGATGCCGATTCTGTTTCTGTGAAGCTCTGTTCTATATTTTTCATGGAAAGGCATCCTCCCCTTGACTGATTCATGGAATTTAGTCTTTTTTTGTATATGGGTCAGTATGTCCTCTACTGTTAAGGTTCACAGTAGTCTCTTAGTGCATAAGAGTAGTTTAATTACTGAGAAGCCCTCTGAATTCAGAGAGGAGCTGCTGTTTGACAACACTGCGTTTGGTTTCAGGGTGAACGTCGGCTGTGGTCCTGCGGAGGAGAGGCTGCTGCTCACAGGACTTCACGCAGTCGCAGACATCTACTGTGAAAACTGTCACACCACGCTGGGCTGGAAATATGTAAGTACGTCCACGTGTGACTTAGACTCTGTCTTGTTCACCGTTAAACTGCTATTAAGTTTGACGATGGGGTTAACACGGTGTAGGTTTTGATTTACAATTCAGCGTCAGATTTAAACCGTTGATTGCAGCCCATTGGCCGACTGTATTGCAGCAGGTGATCCGACCGCGTCCTGCTCTAAAGGATTCAAAGATCATTTATTGTCATGATGCAACACAGGGTTACACAGCGAAATGCAGCAGAAGCTAAGTCCATTATGTTAGACACTAAAAACATGACTGAACAACAACACTTGTAGTAGTTGTGAATTCCTGAAGTGCATTTTATTGTAATTTCTTTCAATAGGAGGAATATAAACAAACAAACGATGGTAGATAATAAAATCTTTAACAATAAAAAGTTCGATATCAGGGAACCATCATTGATGTTTTTTAGTGAAAAACAAACAATCAAACTATCTTAAATAAATTCATCATAAATCATAAGGTGCATAAATAAAGGATAAAGATAAGTGAGTCTGTTCTCTATTACATCGTGATTCCTGAATTTTTTTTAATCTGACCCATCGTCAGATCGTTTAATCGTCCCATCCCTAACTGCAGTTACGTCCAGGTGCACTTCCCATGTTTACTTTCATTCATTCACTGTGATGGAGAACAGCAGCTGCGCTGAACAGAAGGTTTTCAGGGGAGAAGGCTTTGCTAGGTGTGTGTTACTGGAAAGCAGAAGCTTGCTGATTCTTTCTTCAACCTCCTTAAGGTGGACTAACTTGTAACTTGTAGCAGAAGACCCAAGCTGACAATCATATTTCTTACATGGTATCTTGGTAGCTGCCGTATCCTGGATGTGTAATCACATTTTTGAGGAGGCGTCAGCTACGGTTTAGCTACCGCGGTTATGTGCATAGAGCCAGAAGCTACACAGTAACGTCTTTACCCACACATGTAAATACAGCTTTACATAAATGTATTCTTTTGTCAGATGCTACAAATAAAAGTGATAATTTAGCTAAAAAAACAAATCGCATAGTGTCAAGTTTAGACATTACCCTGAAACTGACACATTCGGAGTGTCTGCATATCCTTTTATGAAACTTGTACTGATAGTACATGAGCATGGTATACGTTTTATTTGTGTTGTACTCTAACCTACTTTTTAATGACCTGTATGTTCCTTCCTTCTGCAGGAACAAGCCTTTGAGCTGAGTCAGAAGTACAAGGAGGGGAAGTTTATCATCGAGCTGTCCCACATGATAAAGGACAACGGCTGGGACTGAGAGGGAAATCTTGCTTCATGACTTTTTCAAAAGTTGCATCCCCTCGACTTAAAAGGGTTCCAGTGTAGCTTCCTCATCCTGCGTACGAGCCATCGCTGTGCCACACTTTCACTTCGTACCAAGAATAGCATGTGATGCCTTTTATCTTTTTCCGTTCTTCATGTTTTTCCAGCGACCACAACAACACATTTGCTGATATTGCTATCCCAATTGCTAGTTGTGCTGGGACATGGACTGAATGAGTGCTGGGTTTGTGTGAAAGACTGGGACATGTAGTCACAGAGGCACGTGTGTGCATGTTGGATTTTAAAGCGTGTGTGTGATGACCGCTAAACAGTCTCGCTGTGTGGGGGCGAGGCAAGGGCAAGACAAATAATTTGACCTTTTACACATCAGATGCAGGTATTTGGGTTTTTTCTTTTTTGACTTTAAGTTGTACTTTTAGACATATCTATCCCAAAATGGGCAAAGTATTTTAGCCCGTTTAACCCGTAGATCATTGAAGAGTGATGGAATAGTATGAGAAGCAGTGGAAGGGCTTGTTTTTTTTTATCAGTGAAATTCATGTTTTTTTTATGGTAATGAAACAGTGACACTTGTTCATATTTTGCTAAATGCAATCTGGATGTTGAATTAGTGTTAAAGCCTGCAAAGGTCTCCTGCAGTGTGTGTGTGTGTGTGTGTGTGTGTGTGTGTGTGTGTGTGTGTGTGTGTGTGTGTGTGTGTGTGTGTGTGTGTGTGTGTGTGTGTGAGCATTAGCCTGGGGTTTACATCTAGAGTTTCTGCTGCACAGTTGGGATATTTTCACTTTTACTTCATGCTGATGAGATCTGTCCTACATGGGTTTGTGTATATAGCCTAACACGGAGATCCTACAGATACATTTACTCAATCGTGTTAGAGCAAAGTGTGATTAGGATTATGTAGCATATTTATGGTGATTTTTAATGTCTGCTTCTTTCATTAAAGTGTATTATTTTAACCTAATCTTTCATTAAAAATACAGTGTGTCTGTAACCTGTGTTCAGTTTTCTTTTGCTTGTGATATGTAGGCCTGTCGCGATAATTACGTTATCGACTTATTGTACAATATATGGACGGGACCTCGATGATTTTTGCTGACATGTTTATTTGTTTGTTTACATAACAATATTGCCAACATTTTAGCCTAATATGATGGCTAAAGGTTTCCTCGACCATTATAAGACTCATGCTTCATTGCTCTTTCATTATTATGCTATTATACTACCATTATATCCGTGGCAGAAAATGGTCTTAAAATAATAATATTGTTTGTTTATCGCAATTATTTTTGGGATAATATTGTCCAAAAGTAGTTATGACAGGCCTAGTGATATATTATTGTATGTAATCTGGCCTTTGATTCTCACACACATACATTTATTAAAATGAGTTCTAAGAAGAAATATAGATGTTTGAGAAAAGTAATAAGTACAAAGACAACATGCATACTGATCTCCACCACTTGAGAACTGAGCATTAGCTAATGCAGTGGTTCCCAAACCTTTCTGTGGGGCCCCCCTTTTGTATATAAGAATATTTTCAAGCCCCCCGCCTGGGAACCCTGTCACAAACTAGTCCATGTTATGCTAGCAGGGCTCAAGCTTTGCCACGCACCCCCTGCAATAGCTCTGCGCCCCCCACTTTGGGAACCACTGATTTAATGCATGGGTGTAATAGTGTAGGACAAAACTGTTCCAAAGGTTTGTCAGTTTGTAATTTTATAATGAAAACATAATTTAAGCATGTTAGTGGAGCTCTCATTTACAGGGAGGAAGTAATCCAACAGGATGCTCTGACTGGCCAGCAGATGGTGATGTGGGGAATGTCATATTTCACAGCATCTAGTATTGAGTGGGCTTACAATACATTGCAACACATGACAGTCCAATTGCTGCAACATTAAAATGGTTAAACTTTTTCAGGTTTTTAAAACAGGCAGCAAAGCAAGACAGTCTTATTTATCCTCCCAAAGACAATATATATTCTCCTCTAACTCTAAAAAAGTGATTGTTATAGTACTTGGAGCAAGAACAGGTCACATGATTGAGCTCTAATAGCTTTTCTTTATATGCAGCAGAGAGGCTGCTGACAGTCATGTGTGTGTGCAGCACATTTTCAGCTGTCTGCTCTGCTTCACTTTTCATTCCCATATAAGAGTTAAGAACATTCTCATGACACAATGGAACTAGCCAAAGGCCTTACTGAGTCACAAGCAGTGAGAAACTTCTTTTTAAATGTATTTTTCTCCTTTAATCCTCCTTTCTATGTTATTGTACCATGCAGTGTCTGCCTCACTGCATGGTACATGCCACCAAGTAGTGGAGGTGTTTCAGAGTGATGTCCTGCTCTGCGGCTTGGTGTGTAGATGACAACATCAAACGCATAACATTATAAGAAATGAAATGGAGGAGTTGATAAGACCCCATCTTAGAGTATTTATAAAATCCCTCATAAACCCTGTGCAAGGGTTGGAGCTGGAGTGACTTTCAAATTTAACTTTTACTGTCAAGCAAGTTTTAGTGACACATCTCATCAAGGCAAATCTCTCTAATTGAATCTGATTCTGAGTGCAATTAGTATTTTGGTCAATAATATTAGAGTCAGTACTGCAGATTGGTTGCTGCTGTGCTGTGCATCAAATCTAAAAGTAAAAGTAAACACTTTTCTGGTGTAATATTCTAGAGAATATGTGATGCATTTTATATGTATAGCATTTTGTCTCCCTCAGTTTAATGATACTAAATATTTTAGAATATATATAGACACTCTTTAACTCACAAATCTCTACGATGGTAGCCTATTAGGGCATAAATCGAGTAATTGGTAGTTTTGGTCTTAGTGGACTAAGATTTCTCTAGTCAATTAGTCAATTTCTAATGCTCTTGTCATGCTGACTTATTTCCAAGACTTTCTTTAGTCGAGGACAGCCTTATTATTAACTTTATTGTATACCCCAGTGTTTTATGATCCCTGTATTGTTTTTATATATTTTATATTTATCTACCTGTAAAGCACCTTGTAAATGTATTAGGACATGTGCAATATAAATAAAGTTCATTGTATTATTATTATGAAAATGCAAACTTTAGATGATTATGTAATGCTAAAACAAAGATCATGACATGTTGGTTTTGTACAAAAAACATACTTTAAACCAAAACAGGTCTCAGGAAGTAAACCTCAATGATTACAAACTTTGATAACCACCAAGACTCACTGAGGGATGCTGTGGGAGAAATATACGTTTTAGGAAACTAAATTGTGTAAAGAAGATGAAATAGGATCTGGTACAAATGTAATCTATAGAGAAAATCTGTCCAAAAGAACAATACAAATGTTGTGTCCTTTTAGCTGACATTAAATTTCAGTGTCACCTTGACAAAGGCAGCTGCAGGATGTTTCTCCAGGTCACTCAGTCAAGGTACTCTTTGTTTGTTTGACACCTAAAGGGAGTCTAATGTTGATTTAAATTAACCTCACGCTGCTACGTTATTTCATGATAAATACAACATGGATGGATGCTGGATATGAGCACTGTGTTACTGTGCTTTCTAGTCGCTTATATTTTACTCTTGTTTATTTAGTGTTGCATTTTTTAATTAAAGAGCAAACACGGTGCTTATGGTTGATTTGACTACCTATCTAATACCTAATAATTAATACGACAGCATGTAGCGACAACTAGCGTTTCAACTGCAGTCAGTACACTTGCAGCAGAACATACCACAATACAGACACTGTACAAACGACTCATATCATATATCGTGGTACTACAAACTGGAGTTAAATATAATAGGTGTGAAAATTACTATTCAAATGAGAATAATTTCAAGAATACATTTTCCGTTGCAATAAACAACAACGGTAGGATATTTCATGTCTGTTCGTGTCGAGCACCCCCGTGTCCACACAAATGGATCCTTCCGAGATGGTTGCTGGTCATGTGACTTTTTCCGTTTCGCCATTTTCCTCTTCTACACCGGTGCGCTTGCTGTCAGCTACCTCATCTTCCCCCTCTCAGTGTTTTATCCTATTATCTAAAGCTGACGGTAGGAAAACGGGAAAACCTAAGTAAATAAAGAAGTCTACCTTGTAGCTGTATCGCCCCGAGAAAAGTGGGAGAATGTCTTCTGAGGAGAGCCCCGAGTACGCGCCTTTCTTCGCTGTGATGGGAGCCTCTGCGGCCATGGTCTTCAGCGGTAACTACACCAGCTCCTTCATGTCAACCTTTTTCTGGTTTAACGTCAAACTAGTTTAGCCATATGTGCTAAATGTTGTGACGATATTAGAAACGAGAACATGGGGGGCTGTCTTTAGAGAAACGGTGTTGGGTGTTAGCTGAGGCGGTCACGGCTCACACACCTGCCTGGGATGAGAGGCAGGTGAGGCGGGGGAAGGTTTCCATCGACATCGAGCTGCTGTACCAAACCTGTACCAGACCAGCACCAGCTCCTCACACTGCTAACACTGGAGCTAGCTGCCTCCTGTACCATCCTGGTTATATCATATCAAGCTGTGATGCTGCTGTCTTCGTGGTGACGCATACCCTCATTGAGGTGGCAGCTGCCCCGGCCATAATGTCTTTAATCACAAATCATAATTAAATTGTGTTACAGCACAGGAGGGTCCAGGTCTTCATGGATTATCAGATAAATACGATTGTTGTTGGGATTAGATCCAGCCATGTTTCCCATTGGTTGTAAGGTATTGTGTTACAGGAGGGCCAGCATCAAGGCCTAAACATCAGTGAGGGAAGATCCATCCATTCATTCACGTTTAGCAGGCGCGGGAGGCGGGGTGCACCCAGTCTGTCGGAGAGGAAATAACGGGATATCAGGGGCAGACTTGACCATTAGGCAAGATAGCCAACTGCCTAGGCCCCAAATATTAAATGGCTGAATAAAAATAAAATAACAATTAAAATATGATGCGTTATTATTCATTAAACTATCCAGCATTATATTATAATTGAAAGCTTCCCTTTGAACAGACTTAAATGTAAATACATTGTGCTGATAATGCCTCTCTTTCACTATTCACTTGAAGTAAACATTTGAATTCAGGACTTTTTACTGTGCAGTATTAGCTTTACTATGAATAATTAATAGTTGTACTTTTTGAATACTTATTCTACTACTGCCAATACCAACATTACCAGTTTGGTAAAAAAAAAAAGTAAAGCAAAATCTACGTCATGCTGTTACATTAGTTAGTCAATCAGTGGATATCAATTCCTGCAGATGCAAACAACTGTCTCCATAATGTGGAAATCGCTGATGATTTGATGATGTCATCAGGTGAGACTTTGTGGAGTTTGTCTGTTGGGTAGAGTGACACGTTTTTTATTTTTTTAAGATAGTACATTTAGAGAGGAACTGATCCAACACTTTATATCTCGATAAAACCCCGATACCTGAACCCAGGGTGTCTGTCTGTCTGTCTATCTGTGGCTGTCAAATGTATGTCAGATGTGTCTGTTTTGTGGCTCACATACCTTTTTTAAAAATAAAAATCAACTACATGTTGGGACTGCACAAACGTTGAACAAATTGAACTGTTATGGTTAATTCATTTTAGGGTGTGTAAAGCTAACACAAAGCAGGATTGGGAGAAATATTACTTCTCCATCTCGGATCGTCACTTTGACACTGCTATTGTTGCTACATACCGTATCACAAAGCAAATGGGAACACAATTACTCTTGTACAGCACAGCAGTGTCTGGAGGCTCTGTTATAAACGGTTTCCTCCACCAAAGGCACACAGAAACACCGTGACTCCTGTATAATTTGGGGCTTCACAGCTTTAAATCAGATAAATATCATGCCCCTCAGTAAAACCGCCATTGCTGCTGGTGTCATGGTGTCACAACAGTTGTTTGATTGTTCACAATGGAGTCGGTCCAGGATGTCTCGAGTCTAATCAAGGGCGACAGCCTTGTAAGGCTGAAGACCTGCTGGACATGTGACGTCCATCCTTATTCATAATATATGGGATGCACAGGAAAGCAGGCAGTGCACAAGTAGCCCATGATGCATTGGAAATGGAAGGGGTCAGAAGCTATGTTGTACTTTTATGCAAATAAGAAGATAAGTGGATAAGAAAATCATTATTGAACTTTCTTGGATTCCTCTTTTGTATTCCCTTCCTTGAATATAAAGGAAAGCGATGCTCGTTATAGAGCTGTTTTAAACATTTTGAGAAAACGCAGGGTTGCTTATTCACACAATTCTTACTAACAATAGCTTGTAGTCGATAAGTACACATAGTACACTATAAGGACACCTCGGAAGTGTCAACACACCCACATCACCAAGTGAGAAGCTGTGGAGTCGGTGTTTGATTTATTTATTTGCTTCTGCTGATCTTCATGATAAACCGGTAACATCTTCTTGTATTCAGAGTTGCTCTCTGCTTGTTGTCATCAAAGTATGCTCGTCTGTAATTGGCCTGCGCCGATTGATGCTCTCCAGGTAACAAAGATTACAGTTTAATACTGGATTGTACGGCTGCAATTTAAGATTATTTTCATCATCGATTAATCTGACGATTATTTACTAGTTTAACAATTAATTGATTAATTTACAAAATGTCAGAAAATAGTGAAATATGCCGATCCCAGTTTCTCAAACTCCAAGGTGATGTCTTTATATTGTCTTGTTTTGTCAGTCCAAAACCCAAATATATTCAGTTTAATATGATATAAAACTGAGAAAAGCAGGACATCTCCATATTTGACAAACTGACAACAGTATCTGCAATTTTTGTATGAAAAAATACTTCAATGAATAATCAATTGTTCAAATAGAGAGCAATTATTGCAGCAAATATGCAGCTCTAGTTGATCGCCTGCATTTCTTTTTTTCATTGAGCTGTAGTGCTGGTCCACCATCTGTGGAGAAGGATTACCCTGTGGTGTAATAGATGAACTACTACATGGGACGAGCCCCCTCACGTGATGTAGATGCGAGAGAAGTGATGAACTGGGTGACGTACATCTGGCTGCCTGATGTATAGTTCAATCAACAGCCCTCAGACACAGTTTTAACAAAAACTGAACTTCAAGCTTCTGGTGTTTTATTTGTTCCCACAATTAAAACGGGGCAAAAGACGATAATGGAGCTCATGGGAGGAAGAAAGCCAGAGGGCTTTTACAAAGTCCTCTCCAATACAAAACAATTCAATCACCAGATTAAAACAAAAGTAACAGCAGATACCAGAAACACAAAAGAAATTAGGAGAAGCTACCACTTATGACATCAGTAGTCCTATAACTATAAGGGCAGTCGGAGAGCACAGACCTCCACCAATGCCGTTTCCATAGTCAAAAATAATGTGTGTACCTGCCCAGTGATCGGGATCCGCTTCAGTTTTTCTGTAATCCTGCTGACAGACAACAAGCCGAACTGAAAACCTACCCTCCCTGGCGGAGGTAATAAAGTATTGAAGGGGGCGAGGTTGTATAAGGTAGCATGGCTCCAGACTGCAACTGTTAATCACTTTTTTAAAACGTGTTTCAGGGATGATGTGTGAGGAAAGTTTAAAAATAGATTCACTAGTGTGATATGCAAGTACGCCTCTTTAATTTTAATTTTAGATAAATCACTTTAATTCCTGTTATTTATGGCTGAGCGGGAGAAAACTGGCAGTCGAATATCTTCTGCTGTTTAATTTTGCCTGCACGTCGGGCCTCCACACAATGTCTCGGAATTGAAATCGATCGACTGGATTAATCATTCTCACCCAGCTCCATCCGAATCCATATCTTGTCTGGTGCGAGTTGTTTCTGTCAGAAATCGTTTGTAAGTGAAGAAAAAATATTGACTGAACTGATGAATTAACAGGAACTCTCTCCTCTCTCGTCTCTCGTGCAGCATTAGGAGCAGCGTATGGGACAGCGAAGAGCGGCACGGGCATCGCTGCCATGTCTGTGATGCGGCCAGAGCTCATCATGAAGTCCATCATCCCCGTGGTCATGGCTGGTATCATCGCCATCTACGGGCTGGTGGTGGCTGTGCTGATAGCAAACAACATCTCTGAGAGAGTCACTCTTTACAAGTAAGATGAACCTCTGATACAATTAATTTACAGGATATATTATATCTGCTCGTTATTTGAGACATAATCTTCCACGTGGCTTGTTTGCTTAAGTTGAAGCACATACACATAACCCCCGACCTCCTTAACTCACAAACACAATATAATAAATAAATCCTCAAAATCAACCCAAAGAGATTTATTAGGCAAATAATCCTGAAGCTATTTTTGACCATGTGATGAATTTGAGGCCTTTTTTTATCTGTTTATCAACTTCAAAGAAGAACATCTTGTGCTCGCTAATTGAGTTCCTTCTTTATGGTTGGTTTGCTTTGTCCGGCTCTTTGCTGTTTTATGCTGGACTGGTAGTGAACAGTTTTATTTGTTGAGCGTAGCGAGACTGAACCTCACAGCCTGTGTGGGCCGGAGAACCTAATTCTCAGGTTTGCTTTTTTCTTTCACGCCCCGCAAGCTTGCAATGAGCTGCATTAACTTGAAATATTTACTCTTGTGACATGTTTAAAAATGTCTTAAAATCTGTTTTTACAGAACAATGCCTTTATACGCCTCGATGCTTTTAGCCTGGGATACCTGTATGTTTGGTGTCTGTTGATGTGTTCTGATATGTTTTTCTTGCAGATGTTTTCTGTCCTTGTTCTTGTAACTTTGTACTTGCTGCCCATCTTAACCAGGACTTCTGGCAGAAGAGATGTTGTATCTCAATGGGACCTTTCTGGTTAAATAAAGATTAGCACGATATT
The DNA here is from genome assembly GCF_900634415.1 of Cottoperca gobio. Classification (NCBI taxonomy): domain Eukaryota; kingdom Metazoa; phylum Chordata; class Actinopteri; order Perciformes; family Bovichtidae; genus Cottoperca; species Cottoperca gobio. The sequence continues at coordinate 13,336,995 of NC_041362.1, read as the reverse complement.
GACCCTTTCACGTTACATATGAAGCGGCTTCGATGAGCAACATTTCTTTTAAGGGACATAAGTCAATCTTTCATTTCACTTAATGCATTGATCCAAAGGTTTTTTTCTCATTTTGCCTTTATATTATAGTCTAACCAGGGACGATGCAGTTAACTGTTATGCATCTTAACCACTAGGCCACCAGACAGTGTTCATTGTTAATATTACAACTATTAATGCAGATCTAAGTGATTCTGTTTGCTTTAAACCACATTGTATAAGTTTACGATGCTTGTAAACAGTGAAACGAATCATTATAAATATTTCAAGATTGCTTTATTTTATGTCTCGCGCAGTATGACCTTGTGCACTGACGGTCCTTCGTTTCTCTCCAACAGGAGTTTCCTGCATCTCGGCGCTGGTTTGAGCGTCGGCCTGAGCGGTCTGGCGGCCGGGTTCGCCATCGGCATTGTGGGCGACGCCGGCGTGAGAGGCACCGCCCAGCAGCCCCGGCTTTTCGTGGGCATGATCCTGATCTTGATCTTCGCTGAGGTGCTGGGGCTTTACGGCCTCATCGTGGCCCTCATCCTATCTACAAAATAAATGTCCGCAACAAACACCATCTCATTCATTCCACATCGAAGCAGCAAGAACAAATAGGAGATTTTCACTTACTTCCATTACACCCCGTGGGTCTGACAGGATGGGATGGCAACAGAAACATGTTGGCGGTCGACTTTGACAGCTGTGTCCTCAGTAGATGTGATCTATCCATATTGTTTAAAGCCATCCAGTTGTGTCAGGTCTTGTGAGTACTGAACGGGCATGAAGATGTATTGGTTGTTGTGGGATGATGTGTGGACAGTCTGCTTGATTTGTTGTCTGATCTTAACATGTACAGTGATCCAGAGTCCCTCCACCCCCCCCTATAAATGTAGTAACCAGTCTGTGCCGTGAGTGTGAGTATCAACGTTTATCCTTCTGCCCATTCCCCTCCTTTGTTCTGTTTTCTGTTGGTGGTTTTGATTGTCATTCTCCGTTTTGAGACTGCTGAAGAATCATGCACACTAGTATTTTATTTTTTCATGTTCTTTTCGGGGACCATTTTTGAATCTGTGGTGAGGAACTGTCAATACATATTTTTTTGTTCACTATTTATGGAAAGTTATGAAAAATGAAACTGTCTAAATGGAATAATGTTTATTGAATTCCCTATATACATAAAAAAATATATATAAATGATCTGTGTATAGTTAGATTAATTGCACTGTGGGTAATTGTTCTAAGTGCTTGGAATTCCTCTGGATGTAGTTTGATTATTAATGGAGGATGTGTGTGTGTGTGTGTGTGTGTGTGTGTGTGTGTGTGTGAAGTGAGAATGACCTGAGTGCAGAATGTGTGTGCAAGTCTTTATGTTTAATATGACATTCTGAAACACTAGTATCGTTTACCTGTAGTGCTGCTGTCTTGATTTTTTTGTTTGTTTATGTTTAAGGTGAGAGCTCACTGTTCAGCCATGCCTGTCAGATTTCCAAATAAAACTCAACCTCCTCCAGAACATCCTTGTGAAGTCCTTTTTTTTGTCTGATATTAATGAGATAACTTACACTACCATCAACATTTAGACTTTTCCGTCTCAAGCATTTTGGTGAAATTAAGTATTAAATGGTTAATTAAATTGATAGATACAGTAGTTGGATAAAAAGCGAGAGGATCACAACAGTTATTACAATTAATTCTGAGGTGGTTGTAAATTAAGTTCATATTAATACTTGTAATTAAAAGAAGATATACATAACTGAAGACAAATGTTTGTTTTATCGTGTTTTGCTAGTTAATTCCATCATGCAGAAGTTTTCAAAAGTTGAAATTAAAAAAGACATACGGTATATGAGTGCATAATGTACTTTTTTCATTCCTAGATGCGTGCAGCTCTTTGGAAAACTCCACAACAGTCTTCTTGGTGCCTTTTGATTCATAAATTCCACGGAATATATGCTGCTTCAATGCTTCAGTGCTGTTCACACGGCCTGTAGCAAGTTTTACATTTAAATTAAACATCAAATCTTCTGAGCTACAATGTATCACGCTACATGGCATTTAAATCAATGACACCTACATGTATGAGCTAACTATGTTCAATGTGTGCAGTATATAATCATTAGAATACTGCATACACAATAATATATTCAGTAGTGGTAATTACATTAACTCAAGTGCTGTACTTAAGTACACTTTTAAGGTACTAGCACTATTATTATTTCTATTTTATGTTACTTTACACTTCTACGTCACTACATTTCAGAGGCAAAGGATTTTAAATGCACACCACATGAACAGTTTATATAATATGATGCCTTTTTATAGATAAAACTATCAGCAACAACAACAGTACATAAGGTTTACAAATGTAAAATATTGTAAAATAATGTTGATACTTTAAAGGATAATGTAGGTATCTTCCAAAATTACAGACATTTTAGTACAAAATACCCTGTTTTTGTTCCACTGCAGCTCAGCAGGGAAACAAAATTAGAGAAATGAACACCAAAAAGGCTGAACAATTGGAAGACATTTGTCTAACTCAGACTGCTAGATCTAATTCTGAATACTTCTTCCACCACTGAAAATGTTATATAACAAAACAACAATATGAAAGGGGGAAATCTTCATAATAAATACTTATACTATTGATACTGTACATTGTTTTGCTATATTAAAACATGCAGAACTTCTCTATTCTACTGGTGTTGAAGTTATTTTGTGTTGTACTGGGACTTATACTCAAACAGCATCTAAATACTTCCTCCACCACTGAACAAAACAACCTTACTCGTCCCTCTCAGCTGTAATAACAGGAGGCTTTGCTGTGAACTGAAAACTTCCTGTGAAGGAGACAGTGCCGGGGCTCCGGCAGAGAGCCTGCCTCTCTGTTATTGTTTACGGTCAGACTAATGAAAAGTAGGTCATGTAAAAGGGAAACTCAGCTAGCCATTTATTTAGTCGTCGTGTATTACGTTCACAGCAATAAGTGGCTTCACCGAACATCGTCTCTGCGGTGCTGTCAGTGATTTTCCGTGAACAACAGGCAGGTAACGTTAACGCTGTCATTTTATCTGGCGCTGATGGCAGCAAGCAGCTGACGAAGGCTAACTAGCTAGTTTACGCTAGGTCTGAATCTGCCTCCGGTCACCCTTTTCTTAATACATGGCTTATAAACCGTGGGCTCGCGGTAGTCAAAGACATCTACCAGTGTATTTAGCTATATATATATATATATATATACACACACACACACACACACACACACACACACAACCAGCAGGCTGTCTTGATCGGTGATGCTCTGACCTTGTTATAGTTTTCCTGCTAACATGTTAGTGCACGCGCGGGTTCAACGGGCTGAATTCTATGTGGCTAGCGTTAGCTGCTCCTGTTAGCTAGGTGGCTAACTAAAGCTAGTTAGGAAAACAACATCGCACGTCAATGGAGAATAATAATTTTACCGATGATGACAATGATATGTGGTCTACCAGCAATTAGTTAGCGTTAAGTTAAGTAGTTAGAATGATGTGTGTGTAACTGTTAACGGTTAACTATGTGTCTTACTGGGATAAATTGCAATTTCTATAAGATTACTTTAAATAATAATATGAAGCTGAGGGAGGAGACAGGATAAGGAATTCAGCTTCAAATGGAAATAAGGTACGTTACAAACGTTAGTGGTGAGATAAAGACACCAGGATAACATCAATAAATCACTAAATGATATCATACATGTAGACATTTATGAGTATTTTTTAACATATTCAAAAGACATATTCACAAGTAGCCATTTAAAAAGCTGGTTAACTGCCACAGTGACAATCATGTTGCCATTTTATCTTTCAGCTGGACTGATGCTGTTGTTCCAGCATCTGGACTGAACCTGAACTGACTCTGTTGGTGCCATGTCCAGGCAAAGCAGGAACAGTCGTGCATGGCGATATGTTTGGGGTGGGATACGACGAGATGCTGATGCTCGGGCTCTTGAAGAATGGAGCTATGATCGCCTAGAGGTAAGCAAAGAAGGGCTGCTTTCCCCCCCTGGACCTAAAGCTCTAAACAGATATGAGGTGTCAGCGGACACTGGGGTTTTTGTTTGTGTCATATGATGCCACTTCTTCACACTCTAGGCAGGAGATGGGATGTGTCACCATGAGAAGAAATTCACCTCATAGAACTATGTCAGACATAAAGCCTATAATTTGCCTTTATAAACAATGTGGGTTTGTTGAATACTGAGTTTTAGTTGTTTGCATGCTTTGTATCCAAACCAATCGTTGTTTTGTCCACAGAAAGGAATGCAATATAATGTCTGCATTTTAGAGACGTGTACATTTTCCAATGCAGTAGCCGATTTTGGCTCAGTAACATCAAAACCAGTGCTGTGGTGTTAAATAAACCATGCTCCTGGCATCTGAATTTGTTTTTTCTTTCTACATTGGTGCTCCCCAGTACAGTGATTCAGACTCTGAGGCGGACTTTTCAGCAGTGATGGTTCCTCCGGTCCCCAGTGCAGTGCCTGTCACCGGAGAGTCCTACTGTGGCTGCGACTCCCAGGCTGAGACCAACTACAACCCTCGTCTGCGAGGATTTCACCAAGTTAAAGACTGCCACTGTGGAGAGGAGGACCAAGGTTAAAGATGACTGCTGCATTTTAAGAGCCACATTTTAATAGAGTTAATTAAGTGATGTTCCTTGAGTTTAGGGCTGCACCGAATAGTTTGAAGCTTCCAAACTTCATTAATAAAGTTGACATGCAAATCTTTTTTTTTTTTTGAGAAACTGTTAGATCTCCCACTAGGCACCTGTGTTAACGGTGCGGTCTAGCAGCCATCTAATGACACTATAAATTACATTTATATAACCAGATATCTATAATATAATCTATATCACCTCAAACACTATTATAGATTATTATATTATAGGAATTAAGTCATTACATAAAAAAAAGATCATGTTATACATCTGCATTATCTTGGTGCTCCATCAAGATGTCATCACTTTATTTATGTTGAGTTGTATTCATTAAAGAAAGTTGATATAATAATAATAAAGGCTAACTCATTTAATCTGATTAATCACTTTAATCAAATTGAGGATTTTGTTAAAGGATTAATGACCTCATAAAATATGACGACATACATCCAAAGCTTCTTTTGAAAACCTCTATAGCAGCTTTGAATCTAAAAGCAAAAATAGCATTCGGTACAGCCCTACTTGAGTTACTCAAATTATGCCCCTACCTTTTATTGATCTCTGTGATTTGCTCACTTTAAGATTATACGAATAACATTTTTGTGTGCTCATTGACACAAGTTAAACAGCCAGTTAACAATAACGATGTCTTGTATCTTTGGCCATGAATAACTGAACGACTTCTGATGTTTCAGAGTTTGACTGGTTTTGGGACGGCAACAGCCGATCGACAGCAACATTGCTAAGCTGCGACAATCGCAAAGTGAACTTCCACTCTGAATACAGCTGTGGTACGGCAGCAATCCGTGGCTCCAAAGAGCTGGCTGAGGGGCAGCACTTCTGGGAGATAAAGATGACGTCCCCGGTGTATGGAACAGACATGGTAAACCTGCCTTACCTCCTAACACTGACCTACTACTGTTGTTATGTATACTTTCACTAAAGAAATCCAAACATAGAGCACGTTTTGTTTTTCTGAGTGGGTGGAAGTTAAGGTTTATTTGTCTCTAAATGTTCTTTATTTCTGTACAGATGGTCGGCATCGGTACTTCTGATGTCAATCTAGACAAATACAGACACATGTTCTGCAGCCTGTTGGGAAAAGACACAGACAGCTGGGGTCTTTCTTACACAGGTATGATTAACAAAACATGCTTTGATGTCGCAGCATCTGCTCACAGTGGTTATTGTGTAAGTTGGTTCAGTGCTTGTCTTCCTTTGGTCAGGCTTGTTGCATCATAAAGGAGACAAGACAAACTTTTCCTCCCGGTTCGGACAGGGGTCTATCATCGGAGTCCATCTAGACACGTGGCATGGCACCCTCACTTTCTTCAAAAATCGCAAGTGTATAGGTTAGTACCAAAACATAATGTAATCAAACAATCTTGATAGGGATCCCTTCGATTAGTTTATTTTAATTTGAATAGATACGTAGTAAGATGCATACTTACAGTTGAAAAATCAACTTTTCAGAATCAGAAATCTTTTATTAGTCCCACGACGGGGAGATTTACGTTGTTACAGCAAAAGAACAAGAAAGTAAAGTGCCGAGTACACAATAATTAAATAGAGTTACATGGCAGTAATAATTGCAGAAGTTATAAAAAGTGAATATTGCAGTGTTCTCTGATGCAGCTACTTTCTATATGACCTCAAAGCTAGTTTGGAATTTTTGTACTGCAACTTCTTGTTACATATCTCCAAAAACCTAATACCTGCCGATATAACAGTCAGAAAAATGTATTTAATGTGAATCTGTCACATCTGGCTGATACCGATTCGTCTAATCTAGGTGTTGCTGCCACAGAGCTACAAAATAAGAGGTTTTATCCGATGGCGTGCTCCACAGCAGCGAAGAGCAGCATGAAGGTGATCAGATCGTGCTCCGCTCCCACCTCCCTGCTGTACCTCTGCTGTGCTCGTCTGCGCCAGCTGCTGCCGGACTGTATAGACACCCTGGATGTGTTGCCCCTGCCTCCTGGCCTTCGCCAGTTGCTCCACAACAAATTGGGTTGGGTGCTCAGTCTCAATAATGGCACCACAGAAGAAACTCCAGATGGGCCTGAGCGTCCCTCACACTTGACCGCCACCCCCCTGGCCGGACCCTCGTCCTCTGAGAGTGACTCGGAGGAGGGTTGTACGTCTGACCCCGAAGCCTGTCAGAGGAAGAGATGCCGCTGGACATGACTGGACAGCTCGACTCCTACCTCTTCTTAAACACTGGCCGACGTCTAGTGTTTCCTACCTGCCTCGAGCTTTCCTCAACATCAATGTTATCCAGTCGTGAAGAAAACGACCAGGATCGGAGTGGTACGTAGGTCGAAAACTGTGAGGGCTGTATTTCTGCCTGCACGCTTTTACTGTGATCTTCTCTCATGCCATTCAGATTTCTTCATTCTCTTTTTTATCCAAAGCAGCTTCAGTGATAAGTGAAAAGTTGTAGTGTTATTTCATTAGCTAGCATAAGTTGTTGCCATTCGTGTATGGGGATTCGTGAAATAGTGCAGGAATAGACTGTACAGTGTAACACTGAAGTCAATCACGGTATTTTTGCAAAACATATTGTGTATTGTTCTCAACCTCAATGAATTGTCAAAGTAATCTGTTACCTGTTTTACTGGTATCCTCAATTTTCTGTTAGGTTGCCAAAGTGAGAATTGGTGGGACACTGCGTCCCATAAGTGGAACAAACAGGAAGCCACACACATATATAGAACATAGAGTATTCTTTATTTCTTACTCGCATGTTACAGCTCTAAAGCAAAAACTGTCCACAATGTTTAGACAGATGAAAACTTCAGACATGTTAGAAGGAGGTGGAATGAACCTGAATGTATTTTGCATATTTTAGTGCTCCAAAACAATGAAAATATTTATCTTCCAACAACTCTTACAAATATGATTCCTCTTTGTAATTGTCGAGATAATTCTTGTTTCTTGAAGGAAAAAAAGTTACAAGTCAAATTTTTGTTACACAACATCTATCTGTCACCAGCTTTTGAAAGTCTGTCGTCTAAATCTTATACTACTTTGTGGATTTCCTCTTTTCTAGAAGACGTAAGCAGTATACATTATTTAGTGTAGCTCTTTTAAATCACTCAGAAGAGACGCACATTTAAAGTAACCTTTCATTGCTGTTACTCCTTATCGGTTTTTTTTAGAACTTTTTAAAAACTTTATTTTATTGATAAAATAAGAGATTATAAGCAGTTTTAATGTTGGTTTTTTGTACGGATCTGTTTATGCAAGCGTGTTATTTTGGTTTCCCCATGGCCTTGTCTCATTACTTCCTTATCCAACTCCCCTTGACTGTAATTCATTAAGGTTGTACTCTATTCTAAATCCTTTTAGTATCAATCACTCAGCTCCTCTGCAGAAAACTTCTCACACTGCTCCTGCAGCATTATCTCCCTCTTAGATCTCTGTGTGTTTCTAACAATAATATATATTTTTCAAATATGGCTAAAAACATTCAGTTTCTGTATTGGGCCACTGTCTGGTGACACTCACAATTCCCACTGAAGCTGTTGATTTAGCCATATTTTGTCTTCTGGAACATATTGATCACAGCAAAGCGCAGTAGAGAGGGGGATTATGCTGCAGGACTGGTTTGCAGTGATTCTGTGGATGTTTTGGTAGTATTAAGTGAAATACAATAATTCTACAGCCACCTTTCAAGCCTGCGGGTCAATTCAAGTGTTACTTGATCGTGAATGACAGAGGAGGGGAATTTTACCCCTGGGTCAGGTATGTAAATAGTTCTTATCTTTAGCTTCTTTGGAGTATCCAAACATAACCATACAAGTAATAAAATAGTGTTTGACCCAGGTGTTGAAGCTACACAGTCTGCCAACTGCTGCCTCAGCCACCAGTCTTTGATCCCTCCTCAAGAGTCTTGGTTTAAGTAGACATACACAAAGATGTATGGTACTATGCAATACGAGCATCTTATGTAATAATGGTTTTCAGAAGTAATGTGTGTTTTCAGATGTTATGATGGAGGCACTGACAAAACAACAGCGGTGAAAGTATGAGGACCATGATCGTTAGTCATGAGTGTGACATGACTCACTTAATTTTGTCTGATTTGTCAGATTCAAACCTATAGATCTAGTAATGTAACCATCAAGAGGTTAGTTGTAGTCAAGCAGATGTATTTTTTTGTCTTATTTCACAGTATTTGTCTTGACATTGATGCATCCAAGCACTTTTTTCTTACTGTTGTACTGTAAATAGGAAAATTCTAAGTGTTTCTTCTATACTATGTCATACTAATAATACTTTATGTGAAGGCCTTTACTTGCCTTTTTCTGTATAACTTATCAGCATGATTTTCAGCTGAAAATAAAATGAATGCTAAATATGCACAAAAGACTGGACGTGTTGATTAAATACAAAGAAGATTTTAATTTCATGATGTCAATTTTATGATCAACTAAAATACTTTGTTTGTATTGCATTTTTTAAACTATTCATTGTACATCAGATATTGCGGTAACACTTAAATTCAGTAAGTAAGCAATTAAAAGAAACAACTTTTTAAAAGGCATTTCCCAAGTCAAATAAACATCTGAATTACAAATAACATTATTTTATCATAAATCTTTTATTAGTCCCACGACGGGGAAATTTACGTTGTTACAGCAAAAGAACAAGAAAGTAAAGTGGCGAATACACAATAATTAAATAGAATAAAATAGACAGAGTAACAGTAGTATAACTACAGTCTAGTATAAGTACACAGTCGTTGAATAAAAGTTGGAAAAGTGAATATTGCATATGACAGTGATAATTGCATGTGAGTGTCACCAGTGATGGAATAGTGTGTTCTTGGTGTGGTGGTCTACCAGGGGCCGTGGTGATTGTACAGTCTGACTGCTGCAGGGAGAAAGGACTGTGATACTGTGATCAAAATGAAACGGTCCACAAAAATCACAATCTATATCAATTTTAAATCTTTGAGGTAAAAAAAATATTAAAATCTGTCCACCAAATACCAATATCACCAACATTTCTTAAAGTAATAAGATTTTGGCGACTGCCCTATAATAATATAAAACATTTGGTTTAATAGGTATTTAGACACATTTTTAAGAAAATCTTTTTAAAATATCCATTCTTATGTAATATCTCGCAACTATTATTCCATTATTCCTCCAGTGAAATTATAACATTAACATTTCTACCTGAAGTCTTCTCCTCAATTTGCCTGATGTGGAACAAAAAGTGCACTAGCAGTTCACGGGGAACTCTTTGCGGGCGGACCAAGTGAGCGGAAGTTGTGTACCTTTCTTTCTGAGGTCAAGTTGATCCTGCTCATCAGGGACATTCAGGTATTTTAAAATCCAATTATTTGCAGATTATAAACAGCATGGATAGTTCGGCATAAGTTCATTTGAATCTTAAATTAAGAGTTAAGGAAAGGATTGTATAAGGTGTGTTTAGCATCTAACGCTAGCTAACACACTCCGTTAGTCTTGTTACATCAGGGCTGTAAACATGTTTATGCTCTCCATTGACGATCCATGCTGACAGGTCGACTTTGATTAGTTTCTTCTGTAACCAAAGAGCTGCTACGATCAGATCATAGACGGATTATGTTTGATAATATAATGGGCCTCTGGCCACAGACAGTTGATGGGCCCCTACATACATTTCGTCTTTTACGTCTCCCTGTGGTAGTATTGCATCTCTTTTAGGTCGTTTTTATCTCTTTGAGGTCAGTTTGCATGTTTTTGTAGTCATTTTAATTGACTTCCCAACAAACCGAGGGTCTGGCCCAGGCCCCCCTAAGCTCTTTGGGCCCTACTCCGTCCATGGTTTAGATGTATATCTACATAACTCACTTTAATCTCTTGCAGGATAAACACTGTGTATCAGTGAGGCCTTTTGGAGTAGCTGCTGTTGCATATCAGACAATCATGGTGAAGAAAAAGCGAGTTCGTCTCATAGCAGAAATGGCTCGGAAGATCCGGGCATACCGGGAGCTGAAGTCCCGCCCGCGGGAGTCCCAGAAGTACGCTTTGGACTATGAGACGATGAAGCGGCCTCTCACAGGGAAGACACTGCCTGTGCTGGCATGGCAAGATGTCCGAAGGGAGAGTCGCCTCTTCTCCCTGCTGGCAGGCATGAGGATGTTCGGGGTTGGTCGCCTCTTTGCCCGCAAGTCCTGGCTGGAGGATCACACAGTGCCCAGCTACTGGCAGATCACTAAGGTCAAGGTGGACTACACAGCTGAGGTGAGTGAGGGCCACATCCATGCACTGCCACTGATTGTAGAATTAAGTGAAAACAGTTTGGGTTTGCATGGGCTCAGATAGGATGCCTGTAACTAAATTACACCCGATTCTTGTGTTTTCTAGAACATGGATCATGGCAAAGCATGGGGGATCCTCACCCACCAAGGTAAGATTGAACCCTGTTTATTTGATTTGAAACCAGGACTCAGTATTTTGTGTTTTTTATTTGTTTATTAAAAATGTTATCTCATTTATTTTACATAATTGTTTCAATGTAATATTTTTTCCATTTATTTCTATTTCTATTTGTACTTGTATTCTTTTCTTTTTTTCATCAGTATATTTGTATGACTTTAGTATTTCTAAAATCTTGTAATCTTCTAATCTTGTATTGTATTTTAAGTTTATTTTCTAAATGTTGCAAAGCAGGTACCACTTGTTCATCAATGATTTCTGAAAATCTGTCCTCCTTGACTACCTATTTGTACAATGCAATTTTATTTGTATTTAATTGTATCTCTGTGTAAAGAAAAAATGATATATAATAGTAAACGGTAAGCAATAATGATTATCTAAACAAACTGCATGTAGTAACTTTGTTGCATTTTGTGCTTGGCAGGAAAACAGGAGAGTGAGGTTAAGGAGATGGAAAAGGTGATGTACCACGACTGGCGCCTGATTCCCAAACACATGGAGCAGCAGTTCAAGGACTGTCAGCCCCTCCCTGAGCCGCCTGTGCGCTACCTTCCCTACCCTCCCCTGCTCCGCGCCATGCTATACGCCCAGTATAAGAAAAAAGTAGGCAGCGTATTAACCACGGAGCCGGCCTTGCCTTCAAAGAGGGACGTCCTGCTCAACAGAGACTATTTCCACAACCAGGAACAAAACAAGCAGAGTACAGAGGGGACAGCGGTGTGATACTTGAGGTTCTGAAGATGAAAATCTTGGACATTTTGGACCAAATCAGTTTTGACAGAAGTCATCATATTGTCCTGTACTGGAAGCCCTCGCCTAAATGTCCCGATAAATCCTGGAATCAAAGTTCTGTGATATTTACATCTGAAGCAGGACTCTCTGTGTGTAATGTAACTGTGTAATGTTGTGATTATTAAATTTGAGATAAAATATAGCTGCTATCAGTGTTTATCAGTTTTTTGTGTATCAGTTTTTTAATGTTTTTGTGCCTGCGTGATGGACTACTCAGAGTACTTCATTAAAATGATTTCAGCCTTTATAGCACTGAGAATGCACAATAAACCTGACTGATGGCATGATTCTTTAACACCTTGAAATCACTTTTTAATCCCGCGGGGCTCTGAAAACAAAACGAATATGGACGCTAAACATCAGCCAAAGACTGCAGTTTAATGCAATTAAACCTACATTTAATGGATATGTTGTTATATTGTAAAGGGACAGTATTTTAATCAACTATCTTGATGTGAACTCTCACAAGTTGTTAACTGCCTATTTTGCAGCACATGTCGCTACCAGCAGGATGTTTTGTCTCCTCACGTTTGCCACATTTGTTGGCAGTAGTATGTCATAAAAATAATTATGAAAAAAGTCCTGGTATGCTATAAAAAGTATTAAAAATGTCATAGTATGTCCTAAGTCAAAGTAATAAAGGGTGCCATAATTGTTTTATAATAGTGTGTAACAAAAGTTAAGATGTCAGAATATTTCATAACTTAAAAAAAGGTATAACATTTTTTAAATGTCATTACGGTATGCCATAAAACATTCATAAAAATGGGATAATAAAAGGTGTACAGTGTATATATATATATATACGGTGTGTGTATATATATGTATATATATATATATATATATATGTGTGTATATATATATATATATATATATATGTGTGTATATATATATATATATATATATATATATGTGTGTATATATATGTATATATGTATGTATATATATGTATGTATATGTATGTATATATATATATATATATATATGTATGTACGTATATATATATAAATATCTATATACACAAATACACCTAAAGTAGTATGTATATATATATATATATATATACATGTATATATGTATGTATATATATATATATATATATATATATATATGTATGTATACATGTATATATATATATATATATGTATATATATATATGTATGTGTATATATATACACACACTACTTTAGGTGTATTTGTGTACACATTTGTACTTGTGTACCGTCTTTTACGTTAAGTAAATATTTGAATGCAATACTTTGACAAAGGCTACCATAAATATTTCAATTTTTATAATTTCTAACTTTTTCCAACTCGGCGGAAATGGACTTCCACATATTTGCATAATGATTTTCTCCCCGTGAGGCTCAGGACACCACGTGCCCGCGCTTTAGAAAGCAAGGTGCGTGCGTCGTGCTTTCTTCCAGTGTAATAACTTACTCCATCCACCGGCGACAATGATCTGCTTGATATTGTCCATACTTTCTTACTTCTTTCAGTCAGGTTGGTGTGACATCTGTTTATTCTCCATGTATCTTTCACTATCCTTCAGTTTGACAGTTGCTCACAGTTTCCACCACGTGTGTGCAGGAGATGCTAACTCACAGGACAGACGGCTAGCGACAAGAAGGAGCAGTTAACTGGTGAAACAATGCCTTCATCGAGCCTTTAGTAACTTTAATAGAGCTTTTCTAACTAATAGTATGTAAACAAAAGCAATGTACAGTTTGACGTGTGACTATTAACTGTGTGGATAAAGCTACAGTTTGCTAGTTTACTAATCTAATACAATCTAATTGCCCCAGCACGTACTCCATGTGCCCTCCTCCTCCTCACTGGAATAACTTCATTCCTCATCCTATTAATAGCTGCTGTGTTAGTGCGCTGCCATTGGTGGCGTTCAGAGTCACGTGAGAGTTGATAGGCTGCTGCTGCAGCAGGCCGATGGGGCCGAGCAAAAGGTCACAGCGAGATCTACGTGAATTTGAAGATTTGGTGGTTAAACTTGCATGGGTGGAAGAATCTTGTGAGACGCACCCTAGGTTAAAGTAATTGAGCTTGAGCTGCTGTGACTGCGCAGGGTTCTGACATTCACCCTGCTTGTATAACGTACAGTGAGGGGACTACTAGTAAAGACCAGTCTATGGTAAAGACGTGAAAGGGATATTTGTGAATCAATAAAACTAATAATTGACAAGACAACATTTGTGGAGTTGCATGTAGTTTTTGTTAAGTTCAAATGTGTGTGTGCGCTGCTGCATGGGATGGTTGTTATGTGTGTATCCACAGGGTGCAGAGGCTGCAAGCAAAATGTAGACTGTGTTTGACACCGACTGTCTTTTAAAACATGGATTAGACACTTATGAATGTATCTGCAAAAGTTAACACAGCTGCCACTAATGCAGAACTGTCAGCATTTATTTAATTGTTTTGTCTTGAATTGACGCTGCTGCTTTCTGTAGTCTATACCAAGGTAGGCATGGGACGGTATGAACATTTCATGTCACGATTATCCTGACCGAAGAAATTATTATTATTATCCAGATAAAACATTCAACATAAGAAAAAAAAAAGAAACATTCTTGAATCACTTTTCTTACATTTTGTTTAATTAAAAAAAATATTGCATCACAGATAGATGTACATATGTTTTGTAAAAAAAACAATCTTAAATAAGGTTATGATAAATCATAAGTGCTCCCTGCATAAATAAAGGATATACAACTTTGTTTTATCGCAATCCACGATTAAATCCTACATCGTCCCATGCCTTTACCGAGATGCATGCAAGCTGCTCTAGTTTGTGTGTGTAGTGGCCGTCGTCGTTCGCTTTAAACACGTGTTGGTTATTCATTTTTGATTATCTCTGGTTATAAGGCTGGTCCGGTGTGAATGAGCGCACATTCATTGCCGTAAAACCAGATGGCGTGCAGCGGAAACTGGTGGGAGAAATCATGCGTCGCTTCGAGAAGAGAGGGTTCAAACTGGTGGGCCTCAAACTTGTGCAGGTATTTGTGGCCTTTTTTTCTCTCGCTTGAGACTCATATTTCCAAATAAATGATCAAGGCTCATTTCATTTAATTGTATTTTGTACGTTTTAATTAAACATGTCTGTCTTGTGTGTCAGGCTTCAGAGGATATCCTGAGGGAACACTACTGGGACCTGAGGAGCAAGCCTTTCTTCAGGGGACTGATGAGCTACATGAGCTCTGGACCAATCGTAGCAATGGTGAGATTCTACCGCACACGGTACACGTGTCAGAAATTCTTTTGGTTTGACTATCAGGAAATAAGCTCCTCTTGAGCCATTTGTATTTGCAAATCACTTGCAAATCACTCTCTTAGACATGAATGTGATATTGTTCATCATGCTGTAGTCCTTTACATTTCTGTTTGTTCAGGTGTGGGAGGGTTTGGACGTGGTTAAGACTGCACGTAAGATGTTGGGAGAGACCAACCCAGCAGACTCGCTGCCTGGAACCATCCGAGGAGATTACTGTGTGGAAGTGGGCCGGTGAGATGATTCAGTTCTCCTCTTCTGAGGGAAAATGTGTAGCATGAGTGAAGAAGACTTAAAGCTCGCGATTTGTAGCACTTGTCCAAGTCCAAAATAAGCCATAGAGGAACAACCTTAAAAACATTTTGAAACACTTTGGGATTTGTTTGCGTGCGAGCGAGAGGTCGTGTAACTTGGTGCAGTTTTGGAGAAAAATAATTTAAGTCAAGTTTTATTATGAACATACAATTTAATTTCTATTTTCCATGAAAGAAAAGTTACAAAAATGTTTGTGTAATCCCTAAAAAATGTCTGAAAACCATATAAAAGTAAATAAAATAACAAATATAACAGAGCGTTTACAGCAGAATCTCCACATATTTCGACGGAGGTTGCAAATAATTACACCAACACGTCTTGAATCTCCCTGCTGTAGTGTCCTTTCCCCTCTAAAACCTTTTCAATAATACTTCTAAATTGGCTACATTGGAAGGATGGTGTGAACGTAGAAAGTTCACATGATTGCGTGATAAATCTGTCACTAACATGGCCGGCACGCTCTGGCTTTGTGTTCCCTGTTAAGCTTTTCTTTTTTTCGTGTGTTTAAATATATCTGATGACTGATCCGGGTGTTGCAAACAATTGTTGTTCTGCTTCTGGTTTTTAATCCTCAGATTAAGAAATTAATTTAATGATCAAAAAGAAGCTGAATGGAGTCCAACTGTCCTAAACATTTCTGTGTTTTGCCTCCGCGTTGCAGGAACGTGATCCACGGCAGCGACTCTGTGGAGAGCGCTCAGAAGGAAATCTCTCTGTGGTTTCGACAGAACGAGCTTCACTGCTGGGAGGACAGCAGCAGCCGCTGGATCTATAACTGACGCTCCACATGTGCTCCGTGATCTCCGTCCTGTAGATAAACCAGAGCTTTTTACAAGGATCGCATCATACCTCAGAAAAAGATTATTTTGGCTTTAGTAGCTTGTAACCACACGTTACACGAGGTGTCATTGCGGGATCTTTTTTCATAAAATGTATTTTTATCTATCTGAACTAAGTTTCTGAGGTGAAATGAGTTTACAAAGCAAACATGCACTAAGTGAGCAATAACTTGATCAGTGTCTAATTCTGTTGCGGTTTTTATTCTAGTCTTTGTTTAGTCCAGAACACAGTTTTTAAGCAATAAGCTTGAAACGTGGAGCAATAAAAGGTTGTGATTCATAATGTTCATCATGGGATAATGCATCAATGACAAGGAAAAGGCTGCATTGAAATCAACCCTAAAGGTTCATTTCTATTGATAAAGCAGGAAACGTTATCCACAAGTATACAGGTGATGTGCATGGTATTTTAAGTTGCACGAATCATCAAACAAAAGCTAAATTGTTGACTGGCTCGGGTTTATTTTACACTCAAATGTCCTTTGTCTCGTGGATAAACTCACAGTATTTATAGGTGAGAAATGTACACGTTTCTCCTGTAATGGTACTTGCAGTGAAAATCCAACTACATAGAAGCAATGGTCCAACACAGTTATTGCCTTCCTTCAGTTTCCTGTACGTAACTTTAAATTCTGTAAGAGCAAAAAACAGATTGTCACTTCACTTGAATGTACAGGCTACAAGTTTCAAAATAAAATGCTAAATAGCTTTTGAAGAGCTTTAATTTTGTAAATGAATCATGTCAGGCTTAGTGTCCAAATTAAAGAGAACCTGCACTGAATATATTTTGCTGTATGGATTGTATTGGAATTGTCAAAAACAAATAAATCAAGAAAGAAAAACCTTTTTTTAAATTTATTTTTAAACGTCTAGTCAGTTGTGTTTTGTAAAGTAAAACACGCACACATCAACCGTACGTTTTTTCAGCACACAAATATGTTTAATATTTAATCCACACAGAGAGATCAATGCATGAATTTCCATACTGAACAAAGAGGATGGGCTTCAGTGTGTCTGGAGATTTACAATAATCCCTGTACACGTAATGACAACACATCACTGTTCACCTGCGTTACAACGAACCGCCTGATCAACAGCCAGTCAGATGAGAGAAATGAGTCTCGGACTGAACCCTGGACACGCTAAGCACAACCCCTTCGACTGGTTCAATCACCTTGTTCACACGACTCGAGCATGACCGATTCACATCAGGCACCAGATATTTCCTCGCACATTAAGTCATCATATCCTCATGAGGGTTTTTGTTTTTAACGGGGTAGAAAATGAGCAAACGTCGTTAATCAAGACTCTTTAAATAGACGTGATTGGATGCAAAATATTTTAGGTAACAGCCAAAAAAAAAGCCCAGACATCTGTGAAGATTCAATGTCGTCGCAAAATGTGAAATTTGTTTGCCACCCTTTACAATCTTAAGGCTAAAAACGAGACTTCTGTACGCCGTCTCATTGGATTTCTTTTCACGCACACTGTCAAACGTAAACACCTGCATCCATTTTAAACACAGATTATTATGGATTGCTATTTGGCTGTTAGAAAAATCAGACAGATTTCTGGTGGAAATGCAAGTCAGTGTTTTCGTTCACATTTCGGTGCCTGCTGTTCTTTTTCTTTTTGTCGTCGGTACGATTGATGCACGTTGGGGCTCTAGGCTTTGCTTTAAGACGAGGTAGAGGCTTCACAGATGACAAACTAAGTGGAGGAAGGAGGAGTAAATCTGGGGCAGATGCAGGACAATTGAGGTAAATATAGGAGGAGATACAGTGTGCTTACAGGGTGAATATAAGGGAGGTAGTTATGAGGCTGGGTTACAAGGCTCATGAAGATAGTTACAATGCCCTGGGTGGGACAGAAACAGGCAGATTACTAGATCAAAGGAGGTACTTACAAGGCATTAAAGATACAAGGTGACGGGGCCGGAGGGGATATAATAGTTACAAGGGACGATACACGGCTTGGAGGGTCTTTTTAGAACCAAGGGGGAACTTTTACATGACATGGGATAATTACAAGGTTTGGGTGGCTGGAAGCTTTTGGGGGCAGGAGGAGATTTCTTTAAGGAGAAGAGTGGGTGTGGGTGTTAAAGCAAATCCAGGTGTCACTCAGGTATGTAAGACACCTGCCAGACGATGATGTGGCTCCGCTCAGCTTTACACAAAGCAGGTTTTATCTGCGAAGTTCCACCGCTGTCCCCTTCCTCCGTCTCATCGTCCTCTCCATCCCCTGAGGAAAACAGAGAACTTAAGAGCTCTAATTCCACAATGAAGACATACTAAACATTATTGTGCTGATATAGTGTGATATGTTAAAGTCTTCTAAGTTCCTTTTTCTGTATTTTCTAAGACAACATTAACAGGAATTGTATTTGTATTAAACAACAGGAAATATATATATTTAACGAAATGTTTCAAGTCATTTTCAAAAGCTGAAAAGGATAATTACGTTTGTATATATCATTTGGCTATTATCACAATGTTGTGACAAGAGTAGATGAAGTCATGGGGACTTACAATTACAAACCTAAATTAATCATTGTGGAGAATATATTATTCATTCTCAATTAACTGCCGTAAAGGGACACAGGATGAATGCATCCTGTGTCCCTTTACGGGCCCCTTAATAGAGACAATTCGATTGGTAAAACAACATCATGTAAACGCACCATATGTAATTTTCTTCCGCTAGTGGTTTCTCAATCAAAACTATTTTTGTATCTCCGACGCTGTTCTGGGGCCAAAGGACGTCCCGGATGGGTTGGGGTTAAGGCCCTGTCACACATATCCGTATGGCAGAAACGTATGCTGGCATATATGACAATATGTCAGAGTCCAAATACGTCCAACTTTTCATCGGATCGGAAAAGTGAACATATACAGATACGCATGTCTAACCTATCGATAGAGTATCACTAACTTATACAAAATGTATCAGACGAATGCCCAACGAATGCATAACGTATACAAAATATCGCCAACACGCTGGTTTACGTTGATATAAGGTAAGGTATAAGTAGTATTCGTTAAGAGCAGGCGGTGTTACGCTGGGGTGCGTTGTTGAACGCTGATGTTTTGAGCATGTTCAAAATTACCGGACGTACCCGACGTGTGCTTCATAAGATGCAGACGTTACACATAAGTTACGTGACGTTAGACATACGTGAATACTTACCTACGTAAATACCTACGTGAATACCTACCCTATGTTAAGATTATACCTGACGACGGAGTAACTTATTAAACGTGTTTCTACAGTACAGCTAGCGTTCAGCTAGCGTTTTGGGAGCTTATTGGGGTTTGAATATAGTATATAGGGTCCCTGTCAGTAGCTCATCCTCACTTCTTCACAGCACGTCTTGATGAATACATCAACCCAGCATCAGAGAGCATGGAGGATGCTGACAGGCTGCGACAAGAAAACATTCTAGCCGTTCTCCAGCATGACGTGAACCAAATGGCACTTTTCCAGCTCCGTTGGCCAGACGCTCTGATACGTTTTAAATAAGTGATAAGCTATCAATGTTGGACATACGTATAATAATTTGTTATGCATTTGTTATGTATACGTCAGCTACAACACCGCTGTGGAAAAGTTGGACGTATTTGGACTCTGACACATTTTGAGCTACTTTTCATATACGCCGGCATGTTTCTGTCATACAGAACTGTGTGACAGGGCCGTATGTCTGGCGTGTTCGGCGTGTCGTCTGCGTCCTTCAAACGATCACAACTTACCCTTAATTTATATCAACCTATTGCCGATATTTCGTATGCGCTGGCATACGTTTCTGCCATACGGATATGTGTGACAGGGCCTTTAGGCCGCTAACATTTGCTCAGCTTGTTTCTCTGATAACTTAAGATCCAGACACACAGCTACACCTAGAGTGTGTGTGTGTGTGTGTGCGTGTGTGCGTGGCGTCAGGTTTCTGTGCTGGTGTGATTGCTCACCTATGCGGAAGTCGATGTAGCCCTCTCCTCCACTCAGCACCAACACGTTGTGAACACTCTGGGCCTCCGTCTCTTGGGGCGCTGTGGACCCCTGCCCCTCCGACGGACTGTCCAGCACACTGCCGTTTAGGGTGGCCAGAACATTGCCTGTCACACAAAACAGAAGCAGGTTAAAGACTAGGGAATGTAGTCAGGTTCAGACACGGACGGGTACAGACGGGTTTTGTGCGTACCGGGTACGGAGACGAAAAACTTGACTGCATCGCGGTGTCCATGGAAACAGAGCTGGGCTTGTGCCATGGAGCAGTAGGGGATGAAGCTGCCGGTGCTCTTCTCAGAGCCGTCGTCACCGTACACATGGATCACTCCGCTGGACGATGTAGGAGACACCTTATTGGCTGAAGGATAAAGAACCCAGGAGTGAGAAACCGACTAACCAGGAATGTTTAATGTGGCAGCATGACACAGGTGAAGAGAAAAGAAACACCCACACACTGTATATCAACACATCGACTAAAAATTATTTTAGAATATTTCAAAAGAAGATTTGAGACAAAACACATCCCTTACAGGCAAAGGATCTGGTACACACAAATATGTTTTAGTCATTGATGCAGTAAAGCACAATGATAAATAACATGCAAAGCAACCAATGAGTGAAAGCACCGACCTGATATACAGTAAAACCTCATTGCACAAAATTGACCCTCAGGTTCATAGATAAAAGAGGGCCAATTGAGTGCTTGATGTTGGTTAGGGTGTTCACATCTTAAAGAGATAGTTTGGTTATTTGAAGTGGGGTTGTTTGAGGTACTTATCCATAGTCCGTGTATCTACAGCCGATGGGGGTCGGCACGCCCCCAGTTTAGAGGAACTAAGCAATGTACTGCTGTGGACGGGGCTGTCAGCAAAACGTTTTTTAGACGCCTGCAAAAAAATCGATATCAGCGTGAGTGTACGCTATATTTAGAATGTTCTCCTCGCTTTAACTCGCCATCAGACAGCCCTTTTCTGAAGCCGTTATCTATGCTCTCTTCAAAGCCACCAGACTCCATTTACACAACAACACACATTTGTGTTATTGTGTGACTTTAGGATTCACCAAAGTCACACAATAAGAGAAACAAACTAACCGATCGAGGCAGCGTTACACCAGCAACTCCTGCGTTCTGCACGGTAAAAGGGCTGTCTGACGGAGAGTAAAGAGTGAAAATATTCTAAATATAGAGCAAACACATTTTTTAGTTGACTAAATATATATTTTGCTGCTGCCCCCGTCCACAGCAGTATATTGTTTAGCTCCGTAGTAATCCTGTCCGTTTCTCCAAACTGCTGTAGTTAATACACTGACTTTGGATAAGTAACTCAAACAACCCCACTTCAAACAATCCGAACTATCCCTTAAAGTAAGCATAAAGAAACAGGAAGCTTTAGTCTGCTGACATCACAGTGTTTCAGGGGACATGAAGGTTTGACCGGGCAAGAAAAGGTAGATCACAACAGCAGGAGGGAGCGCTCCCACTTACCCCTCAAACCAAGGAGCTGTCCCCGGTGAAGGACCACCGCTACAGGAGGAGGAGGAAGAAGAGGAGGAGAAGGAGGAGAAGGAGGAGAAGGAGGAGGAGAAAGAGGACAGTAACAGTTATGACCAAGATCGTCTGTGAAAGAGGGGAGGCAGGAAAAAGAAGGTGGAAAGAAAGACGAGGGAGTTCATGGGGCGAAGAGGGAGTATGCTAAAGAACAACAGATATGAGAGAAATACGCTCCGTTTGGATTTTTGGTCGGGCTACTAATGACACAATTTGATTATGAAGCTGTGGTTAGTTTCTGCAGTGTATGAAAGTCATGTACACTGAATTTCAGATCATTCTGCTAAGTAACATCCAGACAGACAAACAAGTCAGACCACAAAATGACCTCTTTAGCAGACACAACTAAAACTGTATCAAGAGGATTTTAAATACAATGAAAACTTAAGGTTTTGATGAGAATCAGATTTTGTAATTGTTGTGGACAGGAAAGAAATAAAATGCTCCCCTTTCCTTGTACCATTAGACGATAAGACATTGGATTTTGATTTGAAACAAAGCTTATAACAAATGTTTTGTTGCGAGTCACTGTGAAATCAAAACTCACTCTCTGTCAGTGGGATGGAGATGATCACACCGTTTCCAGTTCCCACCCAGAGACGATTTCCACCAATCAGAAGTGCTGTGATTCGCACAAAAGAGAAGCCCAGCTTGCCAGTACCTGTGAATTACACACAGAGTCAGTGGAGAACAACTGAAGACTGAACAGGCTGCATGTCAGTGAGAATATACCACCAGCAGCATTTACATTTAGCAGCACAGTTAGTGTCTGTGGATTCTCACTAAAACAAGCCAACATAATCTCACCCAGCATCTTGCTGACGTATGGCTCAATGTCCACATCCTGGAGGTGCTGGTGTGTGTGCGCGTGGTAGAGACGCAGGGTCGAGTCTAAACGGATCGACACCCACACACCGTCACCAATCCACGCTAGCTGCCGCACCTGACTCTCCCTGCGAGGGTGGGCATCGAAGGACTTCTGCAGAACGGTGAAAGAAGAGTAAATCAATTCATTATTACAGTTTTATTACACTTAACCCTCGTGTATCACTTTAACAAAATATGCTCTGATGTCCTTAGAGGACAAAAAACTGCCATAAAATACATATATTCATATTATTTTCCACTTGTACTGACAACATTTTTTAACTTCAGTCCTGATCATAACTACCTTATTATTATTATTATTATTATTATTATTATTTCAACCGTATTTTAATTTAAATGTTTTAAAGGCAGTTTGTTTACACAATGCCACTTTTGTTTTTATTATAGAAGCTGAGGTTCATCTTCCAAAATTCAGAAAGAAATCAAACAAACAAAACCCAAAAAGCTAAAAGTGTCCCTTGTGAGGCTCAAGGGTTAAAACAAGTCAGTGGGAATTGCTGATCCGTAAAAGGCAAAAGCTGAACGTTGGGCTCATTTTCAGCAGGAGGATGTGACGGTGGATTCAGAACTCACCTCGATCTGCATGCTCTTGGGCTGGATGACGTGGATCTTGTTCTTGTAGCCGCACCAAACCTTATCATGGACCACAGCCATGCAGCGGATGGAGTGATGAGGCCGACCGAGGTCCATTAGGTGGTAGTTTGACAAATCCCACTGGCCATCTGTTGACAACACCACACTTTAAGTTATATCCAATTATTATTATTATTAACATTACCAAGATGATGTCCTCCAACGTCTTGTTTTGTCCACAACTCAAATATATTCCTTTCACTGTAATGGAGGAGCAAAGAAACCAGAAACTATTCACATTTAGGAATCTGGAATCTGAGAATTTTGACTTTATTTTCTTAAAAAAATGACCCAAACCGATTATTAAAATAGTTTCAACAAATGGATTAATTTTGCAGCTCTTCTCCGTTTTCCTCTGAAAGTCTTGTGACTTGAGTTTTGGGGATTTCAGCCTGTGCTTTTCTTAGTTCCTGGAACGAACTAGAAGTTTGGTGTATGGGCTGCTCTGCTGAAACAAATATTTAAAATCTTAAATACCCTCGGATCTATGGAATATGGCGAGGGTCCCGTCAGCGAGGGCAACCAGCACACGACCTTTCACATGTCTGCAAATAGAGAGGAGACGGAGACTGCTGCAGTGACAGAAATTCACAGAAAGACTTCTGATTCTGAAATCCCAAAACTACACAACATTTGGCTACAATGAAACTGTCATCACCACTTACACCAGACTGAGCACAGAGTCTTTGAGTTTGATGGAGTGGAGGCACTTCTTCCAGTTCCCAACTGCTGAGTGGACGTAGAGCCTTGAGGGAGAACAGAGGCAAGATACTCCAGAGCAAAACCAAACTGCATATAAAGTTCAGAAGAAGCATGTCATGATATTTATGTGTGCGCTTTGGATGGAAGATACAAGCACTCTTTTTGGGTCTTTTTGGAGAAAGACCCAAAAAGAATCTTCCTATCCAGCGAGGGACTGAACTTTCCTTGCGAAAGTAAAGCAATACAAATATAAGCTTAAGTGTAAAGAAGTGATTGCATAATGTTCTTCTGTAGATTCTGTGTGGCTTCAGCAGAAGCTGCGAGTCGTTCTGCTGAGCGACTTACCAGCCGTTCTGGGCCCCGAGCCACATAGTGGGGGCCACACTGGTGTAGTTCTTGGTGTCTTCACCTCCGTCCTCCGTCTCTGAAGGCTGAGAAGTTTCCTCTTTGGATTGACCCGCGCTCCTGTGTGGACAGACAACATACACACTTATCTTTTTAACAACATATTTCACCGTAGTCGTGTGGATCTAGTGAACCAAATGTTATCAGTATCTTTATAATTTATATGTTTGGGGATCAGGTTTCCTTCCACTTAAGTGTGATGTATTGAATTGCTGCTGTACCAATGTTTTGAAAAAGATTTGTCCTACCTGTCAGAGGCGTCTGTCAGACGGGGCGGGGGGTCGGTGAAGACGTGCTCAGTAAACGGTCCTGGGGGTCCAGATCTCAGCTCTGCGTGGCTGGCCGTTGACTCGGGAACCTCGGTGGCCTCGGTGGCCTCCTCGGCCGACTGGGCGGGGTGAATCTTCCCATTCATGGGCGGAGCGGTGGGGGCTGAAGAAGCACAACAGCATTACAGTAAATGCATAAACTGGTCGGCATTGACACCTTTCTAAGATGATAAAAAAAGATACAGGTGCGTTGAGGATGAGCCCACCTTGTCCTTTGTCCAATATGGGTGTGTCAGTGCGCGAGGAGCAGTTGCTCCGGGCAACGCTGCAGTTGGTGGCACAGCCGACGAGAGTGATGCCAGCCAACATGCCCTCCACGCTGCCGGTGTCCTCGCCTCCACCCCCCACTCCACCGTCACCTGGATCCAACACGATCTCTCCTGGTGGATAGTCGTTCTCGCTGGCAGCTGGATACAAACACACACTATGAATGATATGAACGAACCCTTCTGTAAAAACTACTGCTACTGAGAAGACGGCCTTTAAAGATACGCATGTATGTATCGTAAAATACATACATTTTGCAAGGCACTACAGATGAAGCTAAAACCCTTCTTCCCCAGTTGATGACTAACATGAAGACAATCTTTTTGAAATGGTAAGTTTAAATATGCAAGTGATGCATTATCTAATGCTAACTGTTGGTGAGTTTAGGAGAAAGCTACAGATGCAAGTAGACACAGTTAGTAAAATAAACACAAATGTGTATTTTTGATGTTTTCTTTGATATGGAAGCAAATGAGCTCCAAGTTTTTGCCTGTAACGTTTCGCCTTGACGTCAACTTTCCGTCTCACCTGGCACACTGGAGATGCAGAGCACGTGGGCGTTGCAGACGTTGAACTGGTCGACCAGTGAGCCCGGCTGGTTGGCGTCGATGATGACCACCTTGCTGGCGGAGTGTGTGCTGGTGAGGATCCACACTCGGCTGCTCATGGTGTCTGTTTCCTGGAGCTCCTTCGACTGGGCGAGTGGAGGAGGGAGAGAGGGACAGGGTTTAACACAATGTTGATTAACTGAAAAAGGTCAGACGTTGTCCTCCATACATCTGAGTAGTTTAATGTATTATACTCTGAACTTATCCCTAAAATGCAATCTATGATTCATTTCTAGTTGAGTCTGCAATGTTAGCTTTGAACTTTACTCTAGTAATGTAACTAATAAATGGGTTTCGGTCTACCTTCCTCTTCTCTGGGGAGCTGTGGCTGCTCTTCTTGCCGCCTCCGTTCTCCTCAGCGTGCAGGGGGTCGCTGCCGCCCGACGGTGCTTTGGCTGGTACCAACTCCAGGCAGCTGGCCCTCCATCCTGTCAGGTCTACGCCAGCTGCACACCACAACTACAAACACACGCGCACACACACAGATATAAGTTCCTCCTAACACCTTCGATGACTGCCACAGTGCCATTTTTAAAATGATGTTATCGTATTATTTTGATTCAGGAGCAAAGACTGCATTGTTCTAATGAATCGGTAGGACTTCAATGCTTTGTGACGTCATCATGTCACAAATCATGTGTTACACGTGTTAAACTGAGATGTATAAACAGCCTTCTAGTTTCAAACTCTGTGAACGTCAAACGTTCAAGTGAAATAACACATTTTGGAGTAGAGCTTCTGTTTTTCATATGACAGATAACGGTCGTCCCCTGAACGCCTCACCTTCCTGTTGGGGTCCTTCTCTACCAGAGGTCGACAGTACACCGGGACGGGCACATTCTTCATGCGGTTGTCCTCTTTCTCTGTGGTCGGCTAAAAGCAAGAGGTCATAAGAGGTCAGGAGACAAAGTGATGAATTATTATCTGGTTCCAACAAAACATCTCCAATATTACTGGCCACTAATGAAAAACAAGAACGTTCAGTGTTTCTGTGTGCACTATATAATGCACATACAGTACATGTAACATGTGTCACGCTGCTTACTCAAAGCGTGACGTCAGAGGAGATATTGGTCTCTGACTCTTCTATAATGGATTTATCTTTGCTGATTGCTCCACTACGTATCGGGGCAAAATGCTACTTTTAGAAAGACTCCACTCTTTGATTGTGGCTCTAAAATGTGATCTTTATTCTGCTATTAAACGCCATTGAAAAATACACAAACAAATAAGGCAACAGAAATGCAAAAGTATTGATACGCTGTTGATATGTTAATTTATACTGTTGTTTAAAAAAACTATGGAAGAATTTATAATTCTTTACTCTGGCGTCATCTGGTAGTAATCAGTGAGCTGAAAGCAACATGATGTGAAGCACATAGACTCAATCAATTTCAACCAGAATTTTTCCACATATGATATCACTTAGTAATTTAAAAGAGTTTTATAAAATGCTAACTTTGTGTCACAGTTTGCAAAACACAGAAAATGCTATCTTGATTATCTAGATATGTATTCAGGAAGGTTAAAGGTGCATGCTGGTCTCACTTGCCTGTTGTCTCTTCAGCGGGCTGTCCTGAGCGGTCTCCGTCTGACCTCCAGCCTGTGGGGAACCAGAGTTAGAGCCACCTGCCTACCAACACACCGCCCATTGGCCTTCGAGCTGCCAACTTAAAGTACACTTCCATGCTATCAAATCATGTTTATGCTTGACACCAAAGTGGAGAAAACTGACAGCTTTTTACTTTTCTTACTTTTCTTACTTTTCTTACTTTTCTTACAGGTGTTGGTTAAATTTAAAGGATAAAAAAAGATTTTTTCTTGTCGTCAATAAATCCCTTTAAAAAGGTCAAAACCATAAATTAATTGATCCTATTATATTTATGGCTCAAACAAGAGTTGGGAAATTATATTCCAAAAATAATTTGGTATTAAATCACACTTTGTAAACCTGTTAAAAAGTTAAAGTATGTAAAGTATATATGTGTAAAGAAAATTCTGTCTCTGCAATGTATTGTAAAAGAAGGGCCAACACGTATACTTCTAACTTAAATGTGTGTTTGCAGGTGTAACTTCAGTGCCTATCAAAAATATGCACACATTAACATTTTCATATGTTCATGTGATCTGAAGTTGTACTATTAAATACTTTTAAGTCCGTCCGTACCAGAATTCAAGACTAATCAGAACAAATGTTGTGTCATTTTCATAATAAATATTGCGCATATATATTTCTGAAAACATTCTCATTGACCTTCATACGAGTCCATAGGTTTTCACCTGTCCTGTCATTGTTTACACTAATCAGTCAAACAACTGTATGCGAGAACATGTCGGATTGCTGTGCGTGCGTGCGTGTGTGCGTGCGTGCGTGTGCGTGTGCGTGTGTACCTGTTTGAAGCGAGACGGCACACTCCAGCCACACGCCTGCATGATGCCGTCATCGCGCCGCATGTGCTCGCGGACCTGCCGGTACTGTTCACGCCGCTGCTCTCGGCGGGCCAACAGTGCCGAGTCGCTGAGGAGAGACGCAACACCGTTACTGGCCAGTCTGGAAGCAACGGTAAGGAGGGAAGAGAAGAGAGAGAAAAACAGCGAAGCGTTAGCAGCCTAGCCAGCCAGCAGCAAGAGAGAAAGAAAATAAAGCAACAGCAGGTGTTATCAGCACAAATTAAACTAAACTTTATTCTAGCTGAAGCCAAGCAATTGTGTTTTATCTCACTAAAGGAAAAACATGATGAAAACAGGAAGGTGTAAGAAGTGTGTTGGAGGTCACCTTCATTATCACCTAAAACTGAATCGTTCAATGTGCAACTTTACAAGCTCTACAATAAAAAAGAAGAACATTATCTTTCTTAATCATCTTAATAACAGTAGAGTATTTACTTTAATCATGCATGAAGAGATTTGTTTGATGGGATGTGAAGGAATTAAAAAGCAATCCCAAAATGAAACAGTGTGTGAATTTAAACACACGTCACGTGTTGAACACTGGAGAACGTGCTGGAAGCTTTCTACTGTCCGAGCTGCCACAAAGCGAGCAAGGCGTTCGGACCAAAGCAGAGTGAGAGGCAGATAAAGATGGAGGTTTAGTGGGAAGTGAAGTTAGTTTTAGGGAAGTTATCTAGCTGGTTGCTTCTCACTCTTCGGGGAAGAACTCCAGCGTGCGGTTGGAGGTGGAGATCTGACACATGGTATGGCTGCGTCGCTGAGAGAAACCAGCCGGCGAGGGCGACTTGTAGTGGATGTTGACGCTGTAGTACGGCCGCTTCACAGGCGGAGGGCTGGACGATGTGCTGAAGAGACGTGCAAAGCTGGTGGATGGAGGGAGAAAGAGGTTTTACTTCATGTTTTGCCAAATAATTTGTTATCAATTAGAGTATTTCTAATGTAAATAACTTGAATAAAAGCAGAATCTTACAACTGCCAGATGGTGGACTTCTTTTTCTCTTGGATTTGAGGACTCTCCCTGGACGCCCTGAGAGGAAACACAGGTGTGAAGAGAAGAAATAAAAGTAAGGCTAAACTAGCACAGACAAAAAATGAGGACACTTAAATAACATTTTAAATAAACGTGGGGCTAAATGCAGCATTAAATGTCTACAATTTTGAGAAAAAAAACCCTATTCTGTAAGATCATCGGTATAAAAGCACAACATTCTGCTCAAATTTGTTCCTGTTCTTGAGTAATGAGTTAAAGTTGCCCCTTGATTCAGACCAGAGTAAACATTTCAGTATGCTGCACGCTTCTTGTGTTCATCCAAGTTCTTCCTCTCTAGTTTAAAGCTTTCTTTCGTCTACCTGATCATCTCTGTCCACCGTACGGCCTCCTGCAGCTCCATCAGCCTCTCTTTGTACTGATTCCTCTCCATCAGCACGCGAGCCATCTCCACCCGGGTGAACCGCCGCCGTTGCGTCATTGTCATGTCGCCGTCCTGCATGGGTGATGAAAACTGGGCACACAAGAGCGTAGATCCTTTTAACACAGATTTACACGCAGCGATATGTAGAGAAACGAAGATTAAAGCTGCTCAAATATGAGTTAAACTCAATTTCTTCTTCAGGGCTTTTTCATTTGACTCTTGATAAAGAAAATAACACTGATACCTCCATGCACTGATTCAATGTGTAGGACGAGTATAGCAGACAAAGACAGTTTTACTCACATCATCACCTCCTTCATCCTTGGAGTCCCGAGATGCACCGAGAGCCTCTGCTCTCAACCTGTAGCCCCAAAAGCAAAAACAGCGTTACACAAAATGTATTTCTACTTGTACGGCTTGTGAACTTCTGAATGAGCTGATGCCCCAGGGACTGGAAGTCACCGAGGGACCTTTTAGTGGGAGAAATTTGGGACTTAAGTCTTTGTTGACGAGGTGTCTGGAGCTGCTGTGGAACTCGCCAGAGCAGAACCACAAAAACACATCAAAAAACGAGCCCAACATCCTCAGTCTTGGTAAGTATTTAACTCTCAGTGGAAGTGGAAGAGTTTGATCCTCTCTACTTTCCATCCATCCCACATTTACAACCATCCATTTCCTGTATCTCATGTTCTTTAAGATTTATTGGGTGTTGTAAAACTGCTGCCTCTGGTACTGTGTCGATGAGTTTTACAATTTCCAATTTAGAGACTTTATGGCAGTGCAAGTTTGTCCCACATCCGCTTTAACTGCCCGTATAAGGCATCCTCTTCCAATGTGAGCAACTTCCTCCACAAACACAAACGAGCTGCCACACTGGGATATGTTTACAGACTATGAAAGTTTTAAGTTCACAGTTGAACTGCAGGTAAACGTGGCTGAATTAACAAAGAAACTGAAAATGATCTGAACTGGTGAAGCAGAAGAATGCATCCACAGAAAATAGTGAAACTGAGGAAGTAAAGAAAAAAAGGACATTATGACAGTTTGGTCCTTTACAAAATATTATTCTCAAAAAGAAAAGTTTCACTGTTCATGAGTCCGTTCGGCAGGACACAGAGTTCCTCCTGCATCAGCATTCAAATGACTGAATGATCAATACAGGACATTACAGAAGTTTGAAGTGAACAAGATTCTGTCCACAAAATAGAAAAACTGAGATCTGCATTCAGAGGTTTTATCCTCTGGTTCTCGTACTTGGAAGCATCACAAGAGACAGATTTTCAGGACGATCATGTTACACTTCCCCTGTGTCTGTTGCCAGGATGTGTTCATTTGGTTAGTAACGTAGGGTCACTAAGGTTTGGATTACAGTTGAAGCCATTATGTTGAAGGATAAAAGTTGTAATCCTCTAACTGCTGCGCTGTTTATTGAACTTGCATTAGACCTGATTAACTATGTCTGGAGCATCTCCAAATGTCATTACCAATTCTGAAGGAGCATATTGTTTTCGTCCTCACCAGGTTATTTAAAAACAAAACTTTCTGTCTTCACCTCCTGAGTTCTTCTTCCAGCTCCTTGACTCTGGCGTCCAACTTGTTCTTGGACTGCCTCAAAGCCTCCAGCTCCTCCCTCAGCACCTCCTGCTCCCCCGACAGCTCGTCCACTTTGGCAATAAGGTCATTTTTCACAATGTTGAGAGCGTTTCTGTCGAGCAAAGAGCAGAAAGTAAGATATCAAAAATAGTCAGATAAAACAACCTTAATGTTTACACAGACACAAGAAGAAACAGACAACCTTATTAAAGGTGTATAAAAAGGTAGGGATGGGACGATATAGGATTTATCGTGATAAAAAACAATAAATTGATCAATTTCTGTTATAATCGTGAATATCCTCACGAGTGACTTGAAAAAGTGGAACCTTATGATTTATGATTACCTTATTTAAGATTGATCGGAGGATGTTCTATTAAAAATAATGTGTCCTATCTGATGCAAGAACAATATTTATTTCTTAACTAAATGTAACGTGGTCTCAGTATGTTTTAGTGCCATTTTAAGAGCATATTCTGATGATTATTGGGAAGATATTGTTAACCACAGTTATGTTGGCCAGGATAAATGACACATCCATATCGCCCCATGCCGAGATGAAATATTAACAGTAACTCCGACACACACACATTAAACTTCTCTGTGTCTTACTTGGTCTCTAGGAGCTGTTTGTTCTCTGTCAGCAGGTTTTCCACCTCCTTACCCATCCCTGAAACAGTCACATTCACACCTCTGTTATCATCACACACAATATCCACAAAACAATAAATCCATTCATTTATATGTCTATAGTTTCTGTGGCAACGCTGCCTTTCAGACCAGTCCAGGTCTTTAACATTCTTAAAAACCTCCACAAAAGCCAAAAGGTTTTATAAATCAATGAAATGAATGGACAGATTATTGATTTAAGTATTCATGTTTACAAGGAAGCTATACATGGAGGTTTGATGTAAACACTCATGTAACTAAGGTTAGAGGAACTGGAGCATCTTTAGCTAACAGTTTAACTTTGAGTAGTTAACTTGTGAGAACATTATGACACAGCCATGACATTATTAATGTTCAAAACCTTATCCTGCTCCATGAGCGCACATATATTCAGAATTCAGGGTTGATCCCTTAACCACAACAGTGTTAACTTTGTTATTAAATCTTAATCAATGCCAGACATTAACTGAAAATTGTACGTGCAAGCAGCAAGCACTGTGCAACAGAAGACAAGCACACACACTTTAAAGATTTGGACATGAGAAAAAACAAAAGCAAAAAGCCAAGAGGTTCTTATACAACGGGTATCACATGGTTTGTGTTGTCTGCAGAGAAAATGGTCCTTGGTGGACTCTGCACTAGAAATCTTTGCAGTCAGATCACATATCACAACGTAAACAATAAGTGCACATCTTCCTGGGTTCTACTTAAGGCAGCTCAGACCGACAGTTTTAACTGCAACGCTCGAGATAACAAACTGCCAATCGCAGAAAAAATAACTTCTGATACATCAATTTGTTCTTATGTGTTGGCTCTCTGTGTGTTCACTAGCAAGCACACATATCTTACTGGAATGAAAAAGCACTTTATCAAAGACAACAGAGGTTATTTCCAGATGTTTCCTCCTGTTTATCTTCCAAGAGATGCACTTTGACTACGTGTTCTTGATTGTACCGCCTTATGACCATTAGATCATTCTCCAGTAGCGTTTCCTTTACAAACAAAATGTATTTTATATTTTAATGTTCTATAAATGAGCAGCTCTTTGTTAACAGATATTGCATTGTGGGATGCAAAGGTGGCACAAAATGTAAATATAAAGCCACACAAAAAAAACTAAAAAAAAAGGAACCAGGAGGATGCAAAAGCTAGAGGCCAGGGAATGACATAACGAGCATATGTGACAATGAGCATAGGCAAGGTGCGCCTTACCGAAGAAATCATCACGGACTGGAGGCAGAAGAAGAAGAAGAAGGGAGGGGAGAGAGGAGGAGGAGAGGCCACAGATCAGAGAGGGAAAAGAGAAGGACAGGAATGGAAGAGAGAGGATGCTGATAAGCATTTACTAATTTGGACTTGAAGAAGAGCTGCAAGGCTCAAGAACACAAATGCTGCTATGTGGCCCTCACACTGAAACAATAGAATATGTGTGTCACTCTAAAGAGAAGTTAATCAAATATCATCATATTTATCCCATAGTCCCAGTGAAAAGGGAAAAAATGCATTTAATTAAAATACAATTGGCTGAAAGACTGAAGGTATGCAGACTGACGGCTAACACTAAAGATTGAAATAATTTCACTGTGACTTTAAAGGAACAAGAAGAAATGTGTATTGATATTGGGCATCTAAAGTAGCATCAAAATTCCAAGCAATAAATAAATAATAACATAATAATGAAAACTATAGTAATGTACTTTATATACACTGGTTAATATCTACTCTTAGCTGTGGAGTTTAAAAGTAGAGAGGATTCAAAAGAGTAAAAGAAAAATATACCAACCAATGCATGATCAGATACACACCTGAGAACTCGCCTATGGGTGTCACCAGCAGACGCACATAAAAGGAGAAAAAAAAGAAAACGGGTGAGAAGTTATCAGATGGACAAGAAGACGGATCAGATCTCCCGTTCTATTTCTGCTTTTTAAAAATCAGGGACAATTAATTAAAAACCCCAAAAAAACCAGAAATGAACAGAAACAAAATTTACCAGAATCCCTCAAAGTGTACCGGCTCAAAACAGAGACTGATGATGGACGCCTAAGATAAATAATAAGCATAAATATGAAGTGCAATGAAGTCTGAGAATTCATTTCAACTTTTAGCTTTTGAAGAGGGCTGCATTGAACATGCCTCGGTCCCATAAAAGAGAGAACAAACAAAGTCAAAGAAATAATAAAAGTAACACTGCATGAATGGGCAGCTGGGGTTGGGGCTGCAGCCAGAGAGGGAATGTATGGTTTTGCAGGATGTGACACAGAGATGAGCTGCTGGCTCGGAGCGTATCCCAGCCTCGGCCATGCACGGTAAAAGTCAGAGTCACACACAGCCTCACATGGAGCTCCTGCTCTGC
Source organism: Cottoperca gobio (assembly GCF_900634415.1). Classification (NCBI taxonomy): domain Eukaryota; kingdom Metazoa; phylum Chordata; class Actinopteri; order Perciformes; family Bovichtidae; genus Cottoperca; species Cottoperca gobio. The sequence continues at coordinate 13,302,749 of NC_041362.1, read as the reverse complement.
AGTAACAGAGAGCCAAAACAAATGCTGGCTTTGTGTAAGGCGACATGCATCTGCCCCTTACGTCTCTTCCTTTGGATCTACACTGTATTTAATATTAGAGTAATAACATGGCATGCTAGCATACAGTAGAAGTCTCAAACAATGATCACAGCAGGATCAAGGAGAAGTTTTCAGACATTTCCAGATGCAAACAGCGAAGTGATTTCAATTTTACTGCTAAGCTTCAAGATAAGTATTTTTACTTGAACCTATTACAAAATCAAAACTTATGGCAACCAAAGTCCTGTTCACACCTAGCAGCTCGGCGCCTGCATCCACATCTCCAATGATGTCCGACTTGGCGTCTTTGATCTCGTGGTAGAGAGAGTCGGTGTTGATGCCGAAGGCCTCGTTCACGATGCCCTGGGAGGGGCTGAAACACACATGAGACTTCATTAGACAACAAGGAAAAACCAAAAACATCTAGCTCACTGTCGATCTCTTGTAGTCCCTTAAATTATGACTTTTTGGTCATAAACTCAGACTTTCACACAGTAAAATGTACACAGGTAAACAGAAATCCTACATATGTGAACATAGCTGGGGAAAGAGATACCGGTCAGTATCTATACAAATGAAGGTCAGGGAGAGTGAACCTGTACCTGTTTCCTCCTCCGTACACTCGGGGGTCCACACACATGTCCAGCTCAGGAGTAGAATCGATGATCTCCTGAAACTCGGACCACTCATCGCTGCTTCCCATGCCTGGAAAAACATGACAGGACAGAACTGAAAGTCTCTAAACATTTTGATTATATTTTTGTTGCACTTTGCACCAATATTTGTGAGTGAACAAAGCCTCATTATCTCAGAGTCCACAGGTTCAAACTGAGGAAGTATTTGGTGATGTCTTCTTACCGATGCTGACATTCCTGGTCTCCTGGGAAACCTGCACCTCCATGTTCCGGCTGAGCCGCTTGGCACTTTTCCTGCGGTTCCCAGCGCGCATCGGGTCAAACTCTGTCACCCCCTCGTTGATGGGGGTGACAGTGGCGGAGGGGACGGAGGAGGTGGGTGTGTTGGACTTGCTTCCTGCGCTGCTGGGTGTGGCCGCCACTGAGTCGGACTCTGATCCATCCTCCTTCGTGGATTGAGACGACGTCATGTGAGCAGGAGACAAACAGCGTTAAATGAGCAATATATTGTGAAGGCAGGAAATAACTTTTTACCTACAACACCTGCACAGCTCATTTTATTTCTAGCAACTGGTGTTGATGGTAGTTTACTGCTGGCTTAATGAGACCAGAGGCCTTCGTGTCCCCTTTACAGCTTCATGTTGTCATGAACGACATACAGGATTTAAAGCACATACTATTATCACTTGTTTTTTGGATAAGTTAAAGTTTTGATCATGAATTCTCCATTTAAAGTCTTATTGTTAGATTTTGTCAAATGTTGGTGCTATGTCTAAAAATGCTAAAATGTCAGTAACTTCTTGATGCATGAAACGCATGAATATAAATAGCTGTTATTTTAGTGGGCAAATGTACTTATTAAAATGTTTAGGAAAGTCATGACTTAATAAAAGTAGATAGCTAAAGTATTTGAGTTCTGAATTAATTATCAGCAAAATACTGAACATTTTGGACAGGTTAAAACTTAAAAAACGGACATTTAACTCCTAACATGTTCCCTTAAACTGTGCATATTTTCTCAGGAAAGCAACACCGTCCTTTTTTTCTTCTCATCTTGTCTGTTTCTCTTACAGATAAAACACTAGCTTTTAAAAAACAAGGGACATTTGGACATTTAAACTTAATGCGCAACTGTAAACTCCCCGTCTCGGCCAGGACGCTCTTTAAAAAGAGATTTTTAATCTCAACGACCCTCTCCTGGTTAAATAAATAAATAAAACATGGTAGAAGCTCAATAATCACAGTTATAAAGAAAACAATAAGGGCTGCTGCTTGCTTGAGTCAACTCATCTGACTTTAAAAGGGTAGATTCCCAAGTGGTGTGAATAAAATAGTTTCCTCAAAAGTGACACAAGCAGTTGTGGGAGGGGAGGTGGTCCGTGTGGGTGTGGATAGCAGGATGGGCAGCAGTAAGGCCGGCCCCTCCCCCTCCCCCTTCCACTCCCCAGGCTGCGGTTGTGGTCGTGGAGGAGGACAGGGCCGCTGTCTGTCCCACCTGATAGGCAGAGCAGAAGGTAGACTGGCCGAGCTCGCTGACCTGCCAGGTGTCTTTCCCGGGCATCATCCTAGCCCCCCCGAGACCCCCACGTACCATGCCCTCGCCGCTGGGGTACAGGCTCAATGAAGGCGGGCGCTCCGCTTTGCTGCTGGCAGAGGAGACACAGAGAAGAGTGGAGACTAACGTGAGACTGAGTATTGTTTATTCATTTATTATATTTAAATCACTTTTTCTTCTTCAGGGCTGGAGCTTCTCCCGGCATGCATTAAAATGCAAGGCACAAAACAACCGGGACAATCTTCCGAAATATGCTTATTCTCTTTCTCGCTTGTTTCATTCTTGTTATCCAAGCACCCGGAAAAAATGCACAAACATGAGGAACTCCACGTAGGAACAGCAAATGCCTGCATCCCAATATATTTAAAATGAGTATTGTGGAAATAGTGCAAGACAGGGATAGGGGAAAGGCAAAATGGCTTTTTTGCAAGCCCGACAAAGAGAAGCAACAAGAAGTCTGAGGGCATGCGGTCCACTCCACCAGGCCAAACGCCTTTTCCTCATGAGCTTTCTCAATTTACTGGGCATACAGATGCAAGTCATTCAAACAGACGGAGCATCATGGAAATAAGTCATTTAGAATTAAAAAAACATTAGAAAAGTGACTGATCGAAAAGATTCATCTCAGTCGACTAAGAGCAAAATGACCAATTAGTCGTCTAATCTCGACTAAGAGGGGGACGCCCAAGTGCAGCCTGCAAATCAATATATCTACACCTGCTGCTCTACAAAACATCAGACACATTGCTACGGTTTGTGTAATGTTAAAATGAAATCTTTCAACATCAGAAAATAGTAAGAAATTCAAGAACTGCAGAAGATACCCGCTTCTTAATATTAATGCACATCCGTGTAATTGCTTCCTCTTATTGTATAATACTATTGTTTCACTTTTGGAAGAGGGACAAGCAAAGCAGGCAGACGCATGGACGGACTGACTGGCAACTCATGAGGGACAAAGGGGAGAAAACTGGAACACATTGCATTTCTGTATATGACCTCTGAACCATTCCTTATTTCTTTACGTGTTATTTGAATGCAACATTATTGATACATTCACAGTAATAAATTGTTGTCACAAGCATATATAACTACTGAAGCAAACGCATAACAATGACTTTTCTTTACACAAGGTGTTGAGGCATGGCAAAAATATGAGGAGGGGCATCAGCAAATCTTAAGTCACATTTTAAGTCAAGAGCAGGCCGGTTTAGACGGAGCTGAGGGAAGAGGTGCGAGGGCAGTTGTGGGACAATGTTGGATTTACCTTTTCCTCCATGTGTGGCGTTGACTGTGCAAACAGCAGCAACAGAGAGCAAGCCAGCAAGACAGACAGACAGACAGTGATTAGAGAAAGACAGGTGACAGGAACATGCCATGACACACACAAACACACACACGCTATTTTGTTTAAATATTTTGTTTTTATTCTTATTAAAACTTCTCCAGATAATTAGCAGTCTCTTATGAAGTAATGAATCTTTTAAGCAGTGTTTATAGTGACCATTTTATATCATGACAACTATCCTAAAACAAGTCATGAGCAAGCGTCACAACACTGTCCTCATTCAGGGCTCTGTTTCTCACAGTGAATGAAGATTTGTTGGATAACCTGAGATCTCCCTAAAGATACCGTGTGTGTGTGTTGACGTCCCTCTCCTCGTCTCGCTTTATGCTTATAAATATTCAGGACTCATGGCTTGGCCAATTTCTGAAGACTGCAAGCTAGAAAATAAACTCCAGACTTTCTTTTTTCTAATAATTTCCCACAAGGCTCATATTGCCTGCCAGGCTTGTTTGTACGTTCTCTCTCCTCTCCGTCAATGGTAGGACTGTGTTTACTGTGTTTACTGTGCTTAATGTCATTTATTTTTTACATTCAAAGCTTCTATTGAGGTTTCGTCACATTCTATGACATCAGCACTATCAACAAATCAACAAAATCCTCAATTTGAATAAAGTGATTCAATTAGTTTTTTTTATTAAACACACTTTTCTTTAGTGTTTTCTTTACTATTTTGGCTCGATTATGTAATGTGTAGTGCTGTTAGATTGTAGCTACGCCGTCCTGTTAACACAGGTGCGTTTCTCCCTTTGTGTGCAGCAAAGGGAGTGTTTGACCGTAGTGAAAATGTTGGTTTTGACAGCGTAAACGCCAACTAATATGGATTCAAGCTGAATATTTTGTGGAATTTAAATATGTCTTGAATTTTGGAAATTATTACATCTATTTTTTGTCAATCAATTTTTACTTTTGGACTTTAAAACGCTTAGTTATTGGAAATGTTTGGATGACACAGTATAAAATGAGTAAAAAGCTGTTCATCCAGGCTCCTGACAGCATCATCACAATGAGCGTGCTGAAACATGTAAAGCCTAATACATTCAGGACAAAACATGAAACATCAGCAACAAGACGATGGGTGAAAGTTACAATTCAACTCCACACAAAGATATACAAACAACCTTTACACACCAACACACACGTTAAAAGTACTCACGTTCGTCCACAGCCGGGGCCTTCTGATTGGCTGTTGCTCCCTGCCTGCTGCATTTTGGACCGCTCTATGTGCTCGACGTACGTCTGGATCATCTGTGATGCACGATGGCAGGAACAAGGAAAGATGTGAGAAAAGAGGGAGACAAAAATTATATGATTTGGGACGAGAATGCAAGAGAGACACCCCTGGATTGGTAAATAAAGTAGTTGGCAGAATATAATGAATGATTAGTTGTAAACTGCTAAATGTTGGATAAGGGATTAGATTATAAATCTCAAAAGGACCATACCGGGACTTTTGCATAATGCCGGTAATTACTACAAATCCCACAAGACTTATTTTAATGCCGACCATTTTTGAATGCACACACTTTTTTTTTTCTCCAGACAGCCATTGTTTTCTAATCATTTACAGATGTTTACTTGTGTTAAGTAATCCATAACAGTAACAAACTTGTATTTTTTATATATATATATATATATATATATATATATATATATATATATATATATATATATATATATATATAAAAATAATTTAAAAATATATATATATATCTATATAAAAAATAATATATATATAAAAATATATATATAAATAATGGCTGGAGTATTTGAGGATCATAATATTAGCAGGATTCAAATTACAATTAGTTAATAGTTGTGTATGTTTGGTGGATTTTGGAGATATAAATGTAAGAGATTATACTAGATGTGAAAGGTCTGGAGACTCTAGTTGAAAGGTTTCTGGGCTGAATATTGTACCTCAGTGTGGCGCTGGTGCAGAGCGTTGTACTCTTTCTTCATGTCTGATTCTCGCTCCTCCAACCGAACGACTGGGAGACAGAGAGAGAAAATAGTTTAACAGCAAGAAAACCAGGACGTACTCTGATAGTTGGAGCAAAGAGACAACCGGAAGGTATTTCTTTAAATCATTATTCAACTTGCTTTCTAGTATTTAAGCTTTAGCTATTTGGCTCTAAACCACAATCCTGACAGAAAAACATCCAGAAAAAAACCTTACCGGTATAGATGGCAAAGAAAACAAAACCATAAAAGCCAAAACATAAGTATGATAGTATTCATAAAGTACTGACAATCTAAAAATACAACATCCAATAGTGTGTCTACTTCCCTTTCCATCGTCCCATTTTAGCTTTAGTGTTACTTTTTACTTTGTGTATCTGAAGAAAAACTGCTGTAGAGCTCCATGAAAATTACTTTTAATAACTCAACCAATGTCCAGATAATGGGACTGAGCCTAAAGATTGTAGTTTTGTTTTTACATTTACATACGTGTGGTTATTTCATGCAGACAATTTATTCATTGAGCTGTATCTTGATTATTTTCTGGTGGTGTCGCGTGTTAGAATGAACTTGCACCTGACTAGGATCCTGATTTCAGCTCTGCCTGGGACATTCACCAGGAGCAGCCACATGTTCAGTGTATAATGGGAACACAAAGGTTGTGTAGTAATGATGTCTGTCCACTCACTCTGGTCAGAATAGTTCTTTGACTTGAGCTCCTGCTGTTTCCCCTGCAGCTCCAGAAACTCCACCTGGACCTGCAGGTCCTTCTTCTCAGCTTCCAGCGCATCCTCGAATTCAATGAATTTCTGAAGGACGAGACAAGAACAAAAATGAGGCCTTCACGCAGCTGGAAATACATTTATAAACTGCACTAAAAAAGGGATAATTTATATAACATAGTAATTTATGTATTTTTATTGGTTCTGTACAATTATTATGGAAAAAGAAACACTAAGATTAGGGCTACTACGCTAGTGGTTAATAGACAGCGTTTTCAGGACAACTCAGTGTCACTAAGTGTGCAGTCTGCTCTGCATGAGTCAAAGAGTAAGTGTGAGTGTTTGGATGAGAAACACGTTATTTTTAAAGCCTTCACCTCTTATAGAAAGGTTGGAGTTGTCAGCAGCGCTATAAAATACCTCCGTTGGTACTACAGAGTAAACAGAAATCCTGTGGCTGAGGAACAGGCAAACACAGAGGCGTCTGCTTCCCTTTCACGTTGCCTGTTTGTTTCTTTTTGTTTTTTTTATAAAGCTGTTCACAATGACGTCCTTTTTTCAGTGCAGCAAGTCCACGAAGTCTTAACACTGTAATCCTGTGACTGCAGGGAGACTATGGAACCAGGAATATGCTGCAGATATTCACCACATAAAAAGGCACTTGCTACAATATAGTTCAGTATGAGACAACAACTAATATTAATATCTACCACTGTGGAGAACAACAATCCTTTGTCATGTGTCATATGCAGAGTGGATTTTAATCAGGAAAATTAACTCTTCAGCTACAGACTGTCCCCCCGCTGTAGACTGAAGGTAGCAGATACTGTATCTCACTATTCTTGTTGTAAAAACGTGAATTTGCATCTTATTACCAACTGACAAGCTGAGCAAACAGCCGTCATACTGTTTCGTTTTTGGACCTTCGCTTCCGATATAATAACTGAAAACCAAGTTTATACATCAAATAAACAATCGAACTATACACACAATTACATTTTCCATCTCTTATAACATTTATTATTTATATCTGAGGGCCAGCATGGTGTTTTCTAGTGCTACAAATGTAGTGCTTCACACAACAAGGATGACTCTTCTTTAAATAACACAAGCAGCATGGATGTGTTCTGCTTATATTGGGCGTCTTTTTTAATTCAAATCGGAATGGCCTAACTAAAATGGGCCTAAAACTAGGGAGCACCATTATGCTGTCCAGTAGTTCTACCTTCAGAGCAGCAGACAACAGCTTTACAAAATAATATCCTGGTGGACTGGGAACCTACAGTTGTGCTCTTCAAATGCACTCAGTCTTACCTGCATTAGACTCCTAACTTCTTTACTATTTACTATTAAAAAGGCAACATTTAGGAGTCGCAGCATGTAGTGGTTTGGTAACCTGAGACTTAATAAAAACATTGTGGTGCATTTATCATTATTATTATTTAATGTCATTTTATTTATGCAAACAATAATTACACAGTTAGAATAACTCAAAGTATATAGTCATGGTATGGAATCCAGTATGAATAACTCATTAGGTAGCCTTATGATGACTGAGTGAAGCTGATGTGCTTCCCTGACAAACCGTAGCTAAGTGCATTTGACTCCAAGGTGGTCGCACTTCCAGCTACACACACACAACACACACACACACACACACACACACACACACATTAGCTTGTCTCTGTGTTTGTAATTAGAATAATATCTTTAAGAAAAGTTCTCAGGGCTCATGTCACAACAGTGTTTTTTGTAGAAATGTATTTGTAACCATGTCGAATCTGCAGCTGACTGAAGCAAATCACATCGAGAGAGAAAGTGTAAAGGTCATCGTCAGCCGCAGATGATCAATCTTTTACTGTCATCACACTTTGAGAAGTGCTGATACAGAGTGGCGGATCCTTCCAGCAGACGGTCTCAGAAGAACAAGACAGGAAACAACAAAGATGCTACAAAATGGCTGAATTTGTTTAACATCACTTTAGTAACTGTACTGCTGGATATGTTGGTGCAGGCTGCATGATGAGCAGACAGGGAGCTGTGGCTTTGTTTACTATTATCTTGAGACTAATAACCTTGTAATCGGAACCCTTTTTGCTCGTTGCCTGCAGTGTTATTGTCGGGCTCTGAGATTCTCCCTCACGCTCTTTGCGTTAGCTTTTGTTGGATCTCGCTCATACTTCAGCTTTCTAAACCTCGGTCTATTTCTCTCTTCCTGCTTTTGTTGTTCTGTGTCTGCTCCTCGTAAACACAAATCAGGTTACAGTGCCAGGCTCCCTCAGTGTGCTCTGTGTACTATTGATTTCCTATGATTCCCCACCCCTCACACGCCGTCCCATCCCCCATTGTGCCCCTCTGATAGTCTGACAAAAACTCTCTGTTTATTTGTTCCATTGAATATAGTCACCTAATTTGAGCTGAAGATGTTAATCGACTTCTCTCACCGGCGGCAGACATGACCTTAGAGTCCTGAACGCCAACGAAGATTAAGAAACAATCAAATACACTTGACCATAAAAGATGACTAAACTATATTAGATCAAATAAACAAACTGTATCATCAGAAAGGCATGTAGAAGCAGGAAGACAATTAAATGTGTTCCGGTTTTTAACGGGAACAAACAATGTCATTTTCAAGATCTTGGCAAAGATAAAGTCTGCTTTTAAAGCATGTTGTATCGTTGATGTATTGATTTACATTAGCATGAAGTCTGATGTCTGAATAACAGACCTTCCACCAGCTCAATGTCTGATGAAGGTAACACTTTCGATGTCTATATCCAAGGAATATACAGTCTTTAGAATATGTTCCTATTTTTTTCTTCACCAGCATGTTATCATACAGACACTTTTATATTTAGTATCAATGTCAAGAACTACAGGTCTGGACCCGTTGGAACCTGTCAATTAAAACAAAGGTTTCAGTCCGATTTTTTCTTTTTCTATCATGACAATAAAATAAGCTTAAATATGCCAACACTGAAACGTTAATACATCAAGTAAGTCCTCTCTTGATTACCAGCTTAAAGTGAAAACAAACTAGATAAGCGCCACAGGGAGGAAACACAGTGGGGAGAGCAGATGATGAAACAGTCTAAAAGCTGAGCTAAGCTGATACTAGCAGGACTGCTGCCAGTGATATGCTGAGGCCTCTTTGGATGGGAGGAGGATTAAAGTTGCTTTATGATGCCTGCTGGATCACACGGCTGCCGTTACAGTGGTCAGAGGGGGGGGGGGGGGAGAAAGATTTGCTGGAGGTGGAGCTTGGCCGGTAATGTAATAGCTCCATATTGATGTCCACTTTTGTCGTTCTGTTCTGTTTTTGTAAGTGTAAACGCCCACCGAGAGTCGTGCTTACACACTTCATCTGTCAAAGCTGTGCAGACTGTGCCTTTATCACCATATACTGTATGTACAATATCATGACATTACTTTGTATTTACATACGCATATAGACTTCAACTTTGCAGAGTGGCAACTCGGGTATAATAATTAAACTAGTTTCTCTTTTTATTATATATGTGTCATTGTTGTTAATTGGCATTACTGTTTGCAGTGGTGGAAGCACTGTTAGTGGTAGTAGTTATAGTAATAATCGTAATTAGTAGCAGAAGCAGTTGTGACAGTAACACATGTAGTAGTAAAAACTACAGTGGTATTAGCAGACCTAGTAGTTGTAGTGAATACAAATGCTGTTATCCATACATATAAATGTGTTTCTATGACAGTTTGGAATTAACACTAACTATCATTATTAGAAGTGTATATGTTTAACCTTTGACTACTGTTTACTTGCATAAGGTAGCTGACATACGGTGTGTATATATATATATATTTGCACCGCTGCAATAGTTTTCTTCAAAAACATTTGTGTGTGTGAAATAGTGGCTGCATTTTGACCTCAGCATGGCTTAACTTGTATGGTATTACTGCAATATCCCTGGAAAGCAGATTTTGATTAAAAGGATATTTTCTAAATCATTTCCATTTCGCAGGACTTTTGCTTTACGACACTCAAAACCTTGCACTGATGTCTTCATCAGTTTACCTGGTGAAAAAAAAAACGTACAAAATATTCTAAAGTAAATGTAATATCTAATCCTTTGTTGTTTTGATTTGGGTATTACAATTTTGTCGTTAAAGTATTTTTAACAAAAGTACAGAGTTTGAGTACTAACCCTACTTTATAAGCAGTTCTGCTAAAAACGGTATCACAGGCTTCTACGTTTTATTATAGGATTATAAGTTTCATTTTCAACAGTGGGATAGAAGACAGTGTTGCAAATTGGTCAGACGTGTCTGCAGTACATCGAGACTAAAAATAAACTCATGTCACAGGCCTTAACATGAGTCACGTGTCTGGTGAAACTTCTCGGTTCAGACAGGCCACCGTGACTATGAGGGGGGCAGCGTGAAGCTGGATGTGATGGTGCGGGGAGAGGCCCATCAGAGCCGGGGGTGTGACTCACCTCCTCCGCCTGCTTGCGAAGCGCTTTCTCCCGCTCGTACTGGGTGATGAGCTGCTCGTTGTCCTCCTTCAGCAGCTCCAGCTCCACCTCGTGCTCCTGGTTCTCGGTCAGCACCCCGTCCAGGTTCTCCAGGACGTTCACCACCAGCGGCATCAGCTCCTTCACCACCTCCTCGTCATAGCTGCGGATCAGCCGCTCGAACTCCCGGTAGATGCTGTTGGCCAAGCCGGACACCCGCTCCGACATCACGGAGCCGGAGCCATAGTCGTCCTGGTAGACCACCTCGTCTATCTGCAGCTCCATCATCTTGGCAGCTGGAACCGGCTTCTGTTTTCCAGATGAGGATGCTGCGCTCAACAGTTTTTCAGGCCTGTAAAGGCGAGACTGTCACAAGGTTTGTATCCTCTCAGTGCAGAAAAAGGTGGGCATTCAATCACAGTCTTTCCTCATTGAAGGTCCACACTTTCCTACGTCATGTTGCAGCAGCACAGATTCACTGAACGAAGCCTGGCTGTTGCTGTGTGTAACGGCGCATAACCTTGAAATTACTTGCTCTAATATTTTGATGTAAAGAGGGCCCCCTCCTCCTCCTCCACGAGCCCGTTGTATCGCCTCCAGACGCGGCCCAGCTATTGCTCTCCTCCCGTGTGATCCGGGGAGCAGTGGATGTGTAGTGGGGCAGCCTGTGGATCGGCCCTCGTTGAGCCCATGCCGAGGAACGATAACCCTTCGTCGATGATATTGCACCTGCCTCTCAGCAGCCGCAGCCATGGACCCCGGCCATTGCTGGCAGGGGAAATAATAATAAATAATAAATAGGTAAATAAATTATCTAACGCTCCCTATCCCAGCCGACGCCCGATCCGCCACTATATTATCGTCCCTCCATGTTTTGTTCCCCCTTCCTTCCAGCGGGCGGCCGACGCTGCTGGCCAGGCTCGGGCGTTGATGGTGATGTCTCCCTATGGGAGAGGCTCTCCCTGCTGTTCAGATGGAGGAGCCAGCTGACCGACTCTGGCTGACGTCACTCCGTCTGCATTGAGCAAGCGGACCCACTGCGTCAAGTCAGGGGGACTACACCGGAAGTCAGCTTCACGATTTCAAAAATAAAACTACAACATCTGACAATCAATTATATTCAGTACACGTTATTTTAACCATAACTTAAAGTGCGATACTTAATTGCTGGAATACCCCTGTAACATAATATATTTTAGTTGTAAGCTCTCTATCTTAAAACTTAAAGCTTATTTATCAAATCTCTTCATCTTATATAGACACTAGAAAATTATACATGTTAATGTATTTTAACTTCCTGACATATATCATATATCAACATCATAAACACTGCACATATCAACAAAACATAAAAACAATCCAAACAACCATCACCGCAACAACATAAAAAAAAAAACACATACTCATCTACCAAAATTATAAAATAAACAAGCTCAACCTGATTATATTGAAATCTATTTGGCTTACTTAAAATACATGAAACAAAATGAACATAAACATAGATCTTAATTTTGTTATTTCCTTCTATACTGAATCAATTACTTCAGAGCTCAAATACTTATTATGATTCTATCCTAAATCCTAAATTAAAATGACTATGTATATGTATACTATGTAAAATGAGTATGTACTCACACTAATACTTCTCTCCATATGGTTTTGAATTAAGTTAGATTGTTCTTCTTTATAGCTACTTCCTCAAAAATACGATAACATTCTTAAATCTGAAGCCCCTGTACCATCTGCTTTGTCAGAGCCGTAGTCAAGATTTTATCATTACTGGGGCCATGAGTCCGAATTACAAGAAATGTTTGATGTACTACATTTTCTCTCATGTCACGTGCATACTGGTAGTTTTATTTTGGAAGTTGAAACTGGAAGTGGTAACTGTCCTCGTAGGCTACTTGACTCAAGACCGCAGCAGTACCTGGTGCTAGAATAGAATAATAATGACAATGCACTCTCCCAAATAAAATAAAATGCTTCACAATCCAGACAAACAAAAGCAGTTACACATGAGTAGGCCATACAAAACCTTATTGATATATTATTTTTAATTAAAATTATGGTGGTCCATTTTATTATGCCATTTCCCACCTTACAGAATAAAAGTCAATTCAAAACATTTTAAATTCAAAGTTGTGTTTTCCAAAGGATTGTTGCTTATGTGCTGTCAGCAAAAGCCCTGTCGACTTTCATCTGCACTTTAGATTTGGTTTAGTATGCACTTCAAAGCCTTGTCTGAAGGGGTCAGCATATGAGAAGTGTTTTTTTTATACCTCAGGAGGAAAAAGCTCCATTAATGAAAAGTCATTACTCGGTTTGGCTCTGCAGTAAATACTGACTTAAGTGCAGCACTGGAGGGAGAAACCACCATGATGATTCAAGAGGCTGCAACAAGGCGTTAAGTGCCGTAAAATAATGCCAAATTCGATGTTCCCACCTGAATGCAATATAAATCAGTCAGAAAAGGGATTTACCTGAATATCTTTTCCAATGGCATGACCAGATGTGGAGGAATTCAGCCTCACGGTCAAAATGTTATCAGGTACATGCTGCAAAAGAGATGAACAGTTACACAATCTTCTTGCAGTATATATTTAACATAATCACGTGAAAGCTTATCACAAAAGGCATGATAAGGATCTGCTTTTGAAGATGTTCTTGTGTTATATTCATTTGTTAACTTAAAAAAAAACCATTACACTTCCTTTAAAATTATTTTCAAATGTAAAATGTTGTTCTCTGTATAAGATTAATAATATCATCAACAAATAGGACAGCAAACAACTTATGAAAATCACTTAGACAATAAAAAAAAGGAGTTGAGAGCGAGCATTTTTAACTTGAACTTTCCGTCAGTCAGACAACTGTAGCTTGGGCTATTGTTTGCCGTGGAGACGATTAACAATGGAGACAAACGCTGGGCAATGAAGCATAACAACTTTAGATAAAAGGCCCACAGCTCCAAAGCCAAATGCATCTTAACTACCTCCATACTTAACAACTATTTCTAACAGCACAACAAAATGTAAAAATAGTAAATATTTGACAATATTCGGTTGGTCGTTATTTTAATTGCCACTCTGAAAAAGGAGTCGGCAGTATTAATGTATAATATGTAAGAGTCAGACAAATATCAAAGCTTGAATTGTTCTTCTTTCCTTCAGTAGGTGGCAGTGAATAACTGACAATATTCACATTTACATCCGATGTTTGTTCAGAGTCTCGCAGCAGTGGGGTGTTACATCAAAAGTGGACAAAGCAGATTAATGCAGACTAAACATCTTTTCAAAACATTTTCTCACCAAGGTTAAAAATGGAAAGAAAATCAAGCAATTAACGGTGTCGAGAAGATAGTTTTAACTGAGATAAGCACAATAAGTGGCTTCATACCGAACCTCTTCAGAGAAACAGAAGTTAGACTCAAGTCATTTGGAATTTTTCAGCTCCTGAGAGTGAGTGACAGGATGCTCAACATCAAGGTGATGCCAAAGTCATATAAACATCTTGAGCTTTTAGTATCACGAGTTAAACTGACAGCAGGGATCTGCCTAATCAGCCTTAATTGCCAGCACCTGTGTGAGTGTAGTATGGTCCCATGGTGTTATTGCCTAAAATGCACCACACACCATTCTGTGCCATCATTCAGTAAACTGAGACAAGTTGTTTATCTGGATAGTAATCATGTTTAAAGGAAGTTATGCAATGTCCTAGTTTTCCTCATACCTTATACATTGCTGCTGTTGAAACAGGAGTTGAACACTCTTACAGACAAGCCGCATGTGAAAGCGGTTTAGGTTACTCAAGATGCCGGTCGTAATAGTCCAATTCAACCAGTCAGAACGCATTCTCCATCAGTGCCACGTCATTCTTACCCACCATTGTAAGCACAATAGGATGCTGAGCGTGAAATTTGAATGCCAAGGCTGCCATCATGTACAAGCAACAGCTCTTTATCTTGTTCCGTCTGCTGTCTGGCCTTCGTTTTTAGGAAATGTAGGCTCAAGTATCACTTTTATTTTTGAGCTACCTGGTAAGATATAAATATGACTCCTACTCCTTTCAGTGTATACTCACATGTACAAACATTATTTTGGCTGCTCTTTAAGACTGACTAAAAAAAGAGAAAATGAAAGGCAGTACCGCAGATCTGATGTGTAGTTGCAAAGCTAAACAGTACAATTGGTCTGAGAACAAGCAGTTTGCACAGAGTGCTGCCAAAGGGCAAATCTGGACAAAAGCATCTGTGATTCAAGAATCAACTATAAAACTACAGCAGACAAGACCTAGTTTGTATGACACATTTACACTGCTCCAGACAAACATTTTAACAAGGTATGCATGGCATTTCCATTTTTGAACATTTCAACCCAAGTAATTCACTTATTGGACCCATTTTAAATAGTTATCAAGTTTCAAATAGAGAAGTGTTATTGCCATTTTTAAAAGTAAACAATAAGCAAACTTTAAATGCAAAACAACAGTTTTATTTGCGATACACAGGATTTTCTTCTTCTGCGCTCATTGCCTGCCAGGCACATCAACATATGGGGGCAGGCGGGCACCAGAATACCATGGATGTGCATCATGAAGTGGGTGAAAAGGTGATCATCAATGAGCCCACCTGGACTCAGGTAGGCCACAAGCTTGTCCAGAGTTCACTTGTCTTCAGCCGTTTTAATTTAAAACATAAACAGAGGCCTACCCCAAGCTGAAAAAGGCATGTTCTCAGATAAAGCAAGCAATGAAGACAAAGCAGAAAGTACCTGCGCAATACATCCACATACAATCAAAATGGAATTTTCTTTAAAGGAAGCAGAAACATTTGGGAGTAAACAGTTGTATTCATCTTAGTTTCAAAGTCAATTTTTGGCATCCATCCCTGAACAGAGTGTGTGCTCTGACAGCAGATCTTTAATGTTAGACACATGTTGAGATAAAGAGATTATTAATAAGAAGGCAAGAAAGATGAAAAGATGCTGAGATAAGGCTTCGATTATATAGTCATATTCCAACACATGTATTATTTGGTAAAACTGCCAAACAAAAGGTTTTATGTAGTCATACAATAATAATAATAATAATAATAATAGTTATTATAATAATAATAATAATAATAATAATAATAATAAGGCAACCCATAAAAAGATGGCACTAGTGGAACTCCCTGAAACATTTAACATACCACATTGGTGAGATCCTCCTGATTGAACGCCAACATTTTAGGCATTAAAACATCACAACCTTAAAATTTCGACAAATGTCTGCTTTGCATTTTTACGCAAGGATTTTCATTACACCAAATAACTTTTATCTACGAGTGTAAAGCTGAACATTGTACAAGCACTCCATTGTCTTAACCATTCTTGAGATGCAAAAGCGTTTTCGAAATGACAAACTGTGCCTTGAACTACATTTCCAAACAAAGAAAAAAGTAACCGCAATATTGAGATTGAACAGTGTCACAGTATAAGTGATTAGGTCATAGCTAGCCTGTTGATTGATCAGATTGAATGATTTGCAGGTTTCATTGAAGAAGAATATGAATAAATGGACAAAGAGCTGGAATCCAGCAATACGGCTGAAAGTGCAAGAAGTTGAGGACATCCTATCTGAATAGGAATATGAAGAACTAAAAATCCTGCTCTGCTTAGATGTACAGGTGAAATAACCGTAGGGAGAGGGGTGGTGGAATGAGAGAAGATTGACAGAGGAGCAGACAAGAAGTGTATGGACAGTAAAGGGAGGAGAGGTGTGTTCAGCTGATCAGTAGAATACCACACTAGACTTTCCTCCAGGGGGGTTGAGGACCCGGTTGTGAGAGCGATGCTTGGGTCCCAGATGAGGCTCGTGGTTCTTCCTCTCACCAGCCTCATCAGGAGTTGAGGAAGAAGGGGGCTTGGGCTTGGGCTCGGGCTCAGGCTCAGGTTTTGGACAGGCTGGGACAGGAGCAGGCTCTTCCTTTGCTGGCATGGGAGCAGTTTTCTCCTTCACCTCAGGTTGGCTGACCATGGCTTTGGGGGCTTAGAGAGGGAAAAGAAAGTGTCTTACATAAATGCCAGAACAGAATAATACCCTAAAAGTATACACACCTATTTCTACTGGAACACATAATAGAAATCACAGCTTTACAGAACCCAAACGGAATGAGCGATTGTTGCAATTTTATTTTGCTAGTTTAATAGTCTGCTTTCGAAGAACAAGTGAGAATCGCTCAGTCACTAAAGAGCGAGACAGCGGGGGAAAGGGGCGCGTAGAGCCGGCATATTTTTCGCATATATTAAATGGGGTTTAATACAACCAAACCAGATTGGGTGATTGTTGGAATGGTGGAAAATGGACTAAACAAGAACATTATGGTGAGTTATATTTTGTTTCTGTCGAGTTAGAAAGAGGTGCGTTTTACGAGGAGTTACCAAGGCAACTCAGCTGGTTTTAGTTGTTAAAGAGAAACCTTTTTTCAGAAGGTGTGAACGTTTGTATTCTTCTGTTTAACAAGGAAGGGTGTACGAATATTTCCTTTGTTCACATGTTGCGAGTATTTTGTTTATTCATTAGACTAAAAACGTCAAAAGAGCTTGTGGTTGTTGGGCCGACAGTGGCTGGTTGGAAAACTGTAACACGTCGCTCAACCCGAGCCTGCACCCTATACCTTTAATAAGCACTTTCTAAAAAGGACTTCTTTTTAATTCAAAACTCAAGGCAACAGTTGGTATTGATGTGTATTAGTATAACCAGTGGGTTCAATAATTAAAATACATTTCATCAACCAAAGAAAAAGACCTAGCTGTATTCTAATCCCTGTGATCTGCATAACAAGACCCTTTAAATAAGGTGCTTTCAAAGCTACAGCGAGTAGGATGACTCAATATAAAACAAACCCTTTAAAAAGAGTTCACATGGACATGTTCTTTATTGCAACTCACGTGGTGATGATTCGGGTTCAGGTCCCACACTTAGATTGTCCTGTAAAAAAATACAAAGATAAAATTAATTTCTCACCGTGTAATCACTGAAAGAACTTAACAGGCTTTCTTCTTCATGCTACTTGAATACAACTAAAGCAGCCACTAAGATTCTGTAAAAAAGTGATACTTCCTCTCTAAGGCCTCGTCCAGTCTACATTTTTCTGAGGCGTCAATTTAAATACTGAAACTACGTGTTTATAGTAAATACATCCTGTAATATGGCTGAACATTTTTGTCTATGATCATACACAATTCTTTCACATGTAGACAGGATCAAACAAGTCATAACTATCAAGTGACAATTACCCTCGCTGTCAGGGTTTTGACAGAGTTTGAAGCTCCAAAATTTCCCATTTCAAATGTGATATTTTGTGGCATCAATAGCACAGCCTTTGTATCCAAAAAGTAAAGGATAATATGGTATAGGATGGCAACTCCTTTCAGTCATCCTAACAGGCTTTAAAAACAGTCTAGGTAGCAGCGCACCATCAATTCTAACCTCTGTGATGATTAATGGATCATAAATACTGTTGAGATTGATACATTTCCCTAGTCTGTTAGAAAACAAGGCCTTTCCAAATAAACTCAAGCACAGTAACTTTCCAAAAACTTCACTTCTCTATTTTCCCAGGCATGATAAACTCCTCAGAGTGTGTACATGCCTTTCCAGAGCTGCAAGCAAACACCTGTATGCAACAAACACTATCCCCAGCACGTTAACAGAAAACTGGTACATTTACTGATTTCTTAAGAAGCAGCTGCTAAAAAAGGAATGAGAAAAATATAAATAAAACAAAATGTAGGTGCATGGCCTACCTTTGGCTTATTTGGGTGGCTTCGGCTCTGGCCAGACGCACCATCTTCAGCACCGAATATGTTGTTGGTTGGTCCACCAGGAGGTACGGGTCTCTGTTGCTGGGCTGGAGGATCGGGTTCCCCAAATATTCCGCTACTCTTACCACCTACATAAAGTATGACCAAGATATGTTAAATGTTGCAGTGGTGACAGCGTCATAATGACACACCCCACTCTGTCACATTTCATTTTGATTGGCTAGTGAACTGCATTTGGTAGAGCTGCCGATTTATGACACGGTGGCAGAATGTGCTCTATGATTACTTTTTCATAACCATTCTCATACCATGTGCATAAGAAAATGATAGTGTCATATACTGTACAGTGGCAGCAATTCACTGACCATTTCAGGGATGCTAATGCCATCCACAGTGAAAAATAAGCAGATAAGACAGTCAGGGTGACTCAGCAGTCCCCGTCTGGAAACACATTTTTCAACAGTAGACTGGACTGAAAACATACTTGACTATACCAGTCACTCCAGGAAATCTGGAGGTGGATTGCATTCAGGCACAGAGTACTGTTTATACTAGAAATATCACATCATGGTAACAGTTCACACCCTGGACATTGATAGAGGTTTTGACTGGTTTGCCTCTTCACATCCCTTAGCCCTGACAAGCTGCTCTGACCTGGAGGGTTGGAGCGTTTGGTTACAGTCTGGGACTCCTCTGGAGAAGCAAAAACTTTAGAGGCCATCCTATTTGGTCTTCTCGATGCTGCAGCGTCATCTTCATAGCCACCAAAAAGGTTACTGGAGCCACCTCCAGGAGGCTGCAACACCCTGCAGGAGATGAAAGATTACAGTACCATTTTAATAGGATCAGATCCATTATTTATTCATCCAAGACTCATTTAAAATAAATTGACCTGGCAAATGACACACTTCAAATAGAGAAATGATTCTTTAATGGTTTAATTCATCGTATTAAATCATAACAGATTAAAGTTAACACTTGTCAGATGGCGTTGCTCCTTGTCAAATTAAAGAGTCAGAAAGGTCCATGTTTACTGAGAACTGTTAGAAACATGATGTCATTTTTTACTGACACACGAAGAGGACACGTAGAAAACAGTAGGTAGCCTGAGTATAGTATGTTACAGTACCGGCGACAGCTTGAGTCAACCAGCCAAATGACATGTTATTGATTATATACCGGGAATAGCGCCATACGTCTAAACACTCTAGCTTGTTAGAATCGACACTATACTTTCCACGTTATTAAAAGCCACAACATACGTGAACTATACACTTTAGCGGAGCTGACCCAAGAACTGACGCATTCAGGTCAGTAAGAGGAAACGGAATCTCCTCTTGAACAATGTGGCCACACAACGCCGTGGTTGGCGAGTACAAAGAAGAGCAGTCTGAAGAGGCTTTTGCACTTCCGGAGGCGCAGCAGGCAGGCAACGCCTGGTCGGTTAGCTTGCAAGCTAATTCTTGGCTCTTACGTTAGCTGACGCAAGATAACTCAATCCAAGGTAGCACGAGTTGAGCGCCCTCACATATGTTTGGCTAACTTACTTATCACATCGCTGAGTGCCAGTGTTATGTTTAAATGTATTAGCAGAACAAGTGATGGTGCAAAAAGCTACGAAGAGACCCTGTCATAACGTTAACCTACATTGAGGTACTAGCTGACCGAGCGACACTACAAATACAACTTTGTCGGCCATTTCTTACGCAAGTTACACGACTATTATTCACCTTGAACTTGTTTTTGCACCAGTAGCCAACCCCTGAAACATGTTCGTCGAAGTCATAGTGGTTTTGTTTTGAGCCTTCAAGTTTCCGAAGAAAACTTCGTCAGTTTGCCAACTGGACGACCTGCAACTTCTCCCTGTCTGCGCGTGCCCAACCAAACTCCACAGTGAGCAATGTACATCCGCCCAACTGTGACACAGAGCAATATAACAGGTCAACTGACAATCTGCTGAGTGCTGTGGTGCGCTCGTTTCTTTCACCTGGTACTCCTCCAGAAAATATGGATTTTTGGATTTAGACACAATTGTTCTTTCGTAACAACTTGACTGGGGTAATTGTCTTTTGTGTTATATCAGTTAAAACATTTAATATTCCATACATGTTGTATATAAAAAAATTAACTCCGACCTGCTGGTCTGTCACAAGACCTTTAAACAAACAAATCCGTGCACCAACCTCGCTTGTTTTAATCTGACGCTTGTTTTCGATGTTAACTAAAATGAAGCGCATATACCATTGAATTCAAAGCTTTGTGTCATAGTTGTGTGTGCATTGAGCTGGTGCGTTGTAACCATGGTTATAACCATGAAACCATGACTTTGCCGGTTGGTTTTCGGCATACGCCGGTGTTGAATTCAAGTGCATCCTCTATGTAACGCCTATGGATTTGCTCGTCAAAATGTCAATCACTTTCTGGGAGGAATTTATTTTTAGAGCACCAAATACCTCCATTGTGGTAATCCAATTTCGTTGAAATTACGTGTTATTACTGAAACAAATTTTAGATCATTGAGTAGTCAAACTGCTATTCTATTTCTAAAACACATATTGGGAATCGTATACGGCATGACAGGAACTGAATGGCAATTGGTTCATCGCAGGGTTTCTCTTAGTAACTATTGGCTGAGTCGCCTGTCAATCTAATTCTAACCGTCGTCCTCGTGTATTCCTGACCAATCATAGCATTTGTTTTCGAGTTGTAGTGGGCGTGTCTAAACGCGTGTACAGGCAAACCGCAGGAACTGTCATCGGTAACAAACTGGACCAGCTGGATGGTTGCCGTCAGCCAACAAGGCTAGCCTGTGTCTCGACGAGAAACACCACCAAATAGGCTTCCATTTCAGGTAATTCCTAAACTTTGTT
This sequence comes from Cottoperca gobio, assembly GCF_900634415.1. Lineage (NCBI taxonomy): Eukaryota > Metazoa > Chordata > Actinopteri > Perciformes > Bovichtidae > Cottoperca > Cottoperca gobio. Next base: position 13,281,329 of record NC_041362.1, on the reverse strand, counting down.
TTATGTTGTCTATCTAACAAGCAGTTTGAGGCTCTGCGTAAAATAAGCATTATGTTACAAGCAGGTTTTGCACCCTTGTGGCTTGTTTGGCTGCCACAGCGTTAGCGTTAGCTATCCAACAACAGCAGCCATGCTAGGTACCACGTTATGTATGGAGGCAACTCTTGTATGCATGTAATACAGCGTATTACAACGAAGTTAACGACAACGGTTAGTATAAACAACGTATATATTGTTTACTATTACCATAGTGTATTTATAGAGTAATGTCAACCTTCTAGTATAATACCAAATCAGTGGTTAGACTGCTATTATAACCTGGCTGCAAGGACTGTAACATTGCAAAGGCAATATATAATGAAACTCTGTAAAAATCAGTGTAATGCTGTAAGATTTTAAACCTGAAGCTACGGTGAAAACGATTTTTTGACATTGAGTATAGTTTAAATTATAGTTGCATTCAGTTCTAGTTGTAAGATTCCAATGAGCTCAAGTTAAATGAACTTTACCAGTAGTTTAGTACTCTCATTGTCGATCAGTTATACCTTATCAGTTATACCTTGTGACTGATAGAATCTCAGATTTTGCATACAAAACAGGAATTTAAAGGCTGTGTGGGAATGTAGAAAGGGGGACTTCCCTTGTCATTTTCATACACAAGCTACTCATGTTCAATTCACATTTCTTCGTGTAGCTTTCTCTTTCTATCACCCCTTTGCCCTCCCACACTTCCGATTATTTAGAAATAAATAGATTAGTGGATAACATTCAAGCAAACACAATATTATAAATCCTGTTATGTTTACTCATTATAACCCTATTTTACAAATGTAATACACCTGGTCTTGATGTGCACCGGGCACATAAAGCCTGTCCTTTTGTTGACGTATGATTAAGTATTTGTATGAGGTAATAGTAATGTTTGCACATAGAGTATTGTCACACAGTCTAACAATTGCAGGATGTATATGAAATAAATTGTTTTGCAGACATAATTTCTGCAGGCGATGGTGACGTAGTGACAAGCAAAGTCCACTTGCGCACAGGTTAATATAGCTATCTATGTGTATCAATGCAGATGAGCTCATCTGGCATGCTACTGTAAATTCTTCTTCAATGCATGCAATAAATACATCTTTTGTGTCAGTGGTTATATAGTTTTAATTGTTGTTGCAAAGAAAATTGAGTAATGTTGTTGCTGATAGAAAACAGTTGAACTGCGCAGAGAGTTCAGTTCAGTCGAAGCAGGAGCAAGGAGAGGGCAGAAAGCGGAGAGATCGGTCTCGATTTTATTATGCTAAATTGTATCAGTATTTTTCAATCTAACCGGTCGGACTCATGGTGAAGAGAAAGAAGACGTCGCCTACTAGCGAAGATCACGAAAATGGGTAAAATTATGTTTAAAATAAACACTTTATTTAGAGGTCGAATGCATCGAGGGGTTTCGTTGTCGTTTCTGCAGGGCGCTAAACTGAAAAGCGCTCGCATTTGAATTTAGTTGAAATTCAACCTAAAATATTGTCTATTTGAGCCGAAAGACACTTGGTAAAACACCGCCGTCAGTTACTGAACTGTTTTGGTTGTTGAATATAATTTATCTCAAGACGTTAAATGCATATATTTGGTGTTGTTTTGTCGGGACTGGAGAGGGGATTTGAAACAAACAGCGGCGGCCATGTTGAGAGACAGTAAACGTCGTCTTTAGAAGTTAATTTTGCACACTGCTTTGCTCCTAATGTGACAATTTTTCACTGAATGTGTTTTGGCAGCATGACACTGGGCTCCAGGGAGGGGATCGGTGTCGATGGGAGGAGGAATCCGTCCAGAAAGCCCGAAGGTTGCGACGAGGAGGAGAGCGGAGAGCAGGCGAGCGAGGAGCGCAGTACAAAGGGAGACGACGGAGTGGAAATTCTTAATCCATCAACCACGGCTCTCAGCCCCGGTTCAGCTCTGGTTCTCCCCGCCTCTCCACCGAACCGAACCGGGCTTGGCTCAACCCAGCAGTCCCAGACCTCAGCGGAGACCGCCCCTCCGTGTCACGACCAGCATCATTTTCTCCGATCAAGCGTCCGACCTCCGAGCAAACGCATCCGGAAGGATTCAATCGGCTCGACCATCAATGGACATGGCGGGGCAAAATCGAAAGGTACTTAATTTGTCTACTTTAGAGAAAAAGTGTGCATAGGTGGGATCAGCAGGGGGTCTGCCCTCAGTTGTCACTGTGTTTACAGTTTGTTTATAATCATTGGTGGATAAACTGATGCTGGTTTTGTTGCTGTGGGTTCACTCCCTCTGGCTGGGTTGTACTCTGGGTAGATTGTTTTTGGCTGCTCCGACCCAAGTTGCAATACCATCCTGTGAACCATTTCTGTGAAAAGGAGAGTCACAGACCAGAACTTATATTTCAATCAAGATCTGACTATTTTCAGTTACACCTTTCTCTGCTAACTTTAATACTTCTGTGTTTCTGCGTGGAAATCAAAGGACAGGAGAGCAGTATTATTTTAGACAGTTGCTCACAATTTTATTTTTTTCAGCAAATAGAAAAAAAGAGCAGGATGACCTTCATTACTCGTAACAATTTAATTAACCCACTGATCCAACCAATTGGAGAAATTCAAGATTTTGATTTTTTTGTAATTTCAAAAACATTGTTTTTAAAGAATATGTACAATTTATCCATAGATGTCACCAGAAACAATAGTAAAGTAACAAATAGGTAAAAAAGCAAATCTCAGATGCCGACATTGATGAACTAATATGGTAACAATGCCTTTTCTTTCTTAAAAGATGGCTTTATAAATTAATTGGACTCGGATCAGACATAGCATTTGAGTTGGTGTGCTCTGACGGATGGATTTATTTTGTTGTTGTTGTGGAAAAGAGAGACTGTGATTGTTTCATCAAATTTATATTTAGATTGTCCAAGTGTCGACCAGTTGACCAAGAAAGCCCTAGTTATTTTGATATGATGCTATATTGGTGCGCATGTATTTTGAAGAAGACACATCTAGGTCAGTGCATATGACCCTTTCAGAGATTAGTATTTGTCAATATACACCCATTTTGGCATTTTTGCCTTAAAATAGTACATTGCTGCAACAGCAACCGCTTTTGTGCTTGTGTTAATGCCTCTGGCATTGTGCTCTGCGCTGGAGTAAACTCAAACATTGGAGCCCACCAGGAGTTGGTTTTGGACCTGTGTACTGTGGACCTGGCCGTAGAGACTGATTGCTTTTCCTGCCTCCTTGCCAGAGCTGAACCACAGAGGGGGGAGCTCTGCAGGTTGTGCAGCGTAATGGCAGTGGGTGGCTTTGCATTTTATCTCCCAAACCAGGAACTACAATAGTTTTTTCCTTTCCTTGCCATAGAAAAACAACCCAGGTGGTCACAAAAACATTTAGCTCAATTCTTACATTGTTTAGTCAGATATTGAAGTGGTGTTATTTTCTCTGAATGTTTCTCCACTGATGGATTTGTGTGTAACGCAGGGGCAGAGAATGGCTCTTCCTCGCAGGGGGCAGTGGGACAGTCGGGACCTGTGGCCAGCTCCACAGGGGGAGTCTCGAAGGCCTCCAAGGGCCAAGGGTCTGCTGAGAAGGAGGAGCAAGCTGGTAACCAGAAGAGGGCCCGTCGACAGTGGGAGTCCTGGAGCACAGAGGACAAAAACAGCTTTTTTGAGGGGCTCTACGAGGTAAAGTGCAGAACTGAATAGATTGTCATAGGTAAAAAAATGGGCACTCTTATGTGACACAACTCTAAAATCTTGGCATTTGTTTTTGACTTCTTATACTCACCTCTTAACTGCTCTGGTCTCCAGCATGGGAAGGATTTTGAGGCTATACAGAACAACATTGCAATGAAGTACAAGAAAAGAGGCAAGCCAGCCAACATGGTGAAGAACAAGGAGCAGGTTCGCCACTTCTACTACCGGACCTGGCACAAGATCTCCAAACACATTGACTTTGCCAATGGTGAGCTTCCCTTTACCTTTATCACTCAAAAACAAGTGGGACTGTATCGATTGTCAGTGACAGTTGGGGGGTAGAGCTATATTTATTTGGAGCTTCTTCTTTTTTTACAATGTTAACGTACAACTTATACCATCTCATTGTCTCACTTATCCTGTTATGTCCATTAGAAATGTTAACATGGCAGTCGTATGTGTTCAGGGGTTGAAAGAGATGACGGGAAGCACATTTCTTTCTTATTCCAGGTCCATGTTTTTACATGTTTCAACAATTCCAACACTGATGTTAATATAGCATTTTGCTAATCAGGTAGACTTTGTCCCAAAACGTATGTTAAAAAGCCTCTTCAGAGACACTCGAGCCCCTCTCCACCACAAAAAGCCCTCAGTGTCCCTGTCGTGTTATCTTCATGTAGCATACACATGTCTCCTGCGTTGCTGGCTGCAGCAGTGTTGTGACTTGTGCCACCTTCCCTTCTCAGTGTACTCCAGAGTGCTGAAGAAATCCTCCCAAGAACTGTACGGCCTCATCTGCTACGCCGAGCTCCGCAAAAAAGTTGGAGGGTGTAAGTAAAGGCTGTACAAAACACATGTTTGAATGCATGTCTTTTTTTAAAGTTGTTTTGTGTGCAAGTTTTTTAGCTGTTAGTTTGGGATATAAGGGATGTGATTAAACGCTGCACCCTCCCGGTCATGGGGGACAGCTGCTCCTGAGGGACGATGTCGTAAACAGTGTTTTGTCTTTGACAGTAATGGATGATAAGAACGTGGCAAAGCTGAACGAACTAATCCAGCAAGGGTAAGTCTGTAGTAAAATTGAAACAATGCATTGCCCACTCACATTTCTTTTATGTTAAATAACACAGGCTGTTTACATGCACATATCTGGGATTGTCAAGTATGCAGATTTGAAGTACTATGTCACATTTCATCACACAGAAATTTGCATCAGCAGCAGGAAGACTTATCATAAGTAGACCACTAACATTACTGACTCATACTCAAAGGACATTTTCCCAAACATTGTATGATATGGTATAATATTACTTACTGTGTTGTTAAATGTTTTTGTTATTTTGTTTATCTTGTACAATTGTTCAGCTCAGTCTGTGATGTGCATGTGATCCAGAAAAGTTGTCCTCTCTCACTGCTGTTCTGTCTGTGTGACCAGGGCCACCACTGTGCGCTCCAAAGGGAGGAACTTACGAATCAAAGCACCCATGTGCCGAGCTCTGAAGAAACTCTGTGACCCAGATGGTGAGCACGTGACACCCAACACGCACTATACATACAAAAGTAAACAAACGTCAGTGCTTAAAAAAAAATACAAACCATGGCGATGGTGAGGCGCAGGGTTTGTGGGGGCGGGCTTTGTTTGGCAATAACAAATGCAGCGTGTGGGCTAGTGGCGTTTCCATGGTAACTCTGTGGGAGCAAAGTGAAGAGGAGGAGCAGGAGGATGATGGTGCTGACGGACTGGCATGTGCCCCTCACCAAACTTTGAGAAAACATTTGCTCCAACTAAGGATTGAAAAAAAACATCACTTGCATCTTTCTCATGTTATCAGTGTTTATATTCAGGGCTGTATCGGTGTTTTACAAAACATCTTGGCAAAGGGTCTCGTCCTGTTATATTATGTTCTGCTTCCTCTTCTGTACCACTGAGTTTGGCTACTGTATTGTTGTTGTCTGCTAATCCATTAAGCTAGAAAGAGAGGTCAAGTCTTTAATCAATTTATCTCAATTGCACTGTCAGCTCTGTTCATGTAGTACTTCAGGTTCAGTAGTTTGGTGTGAAGTTTTGTCACATTTTTTAGTTTAGTTTTTCACAAAATCCCTGTGAGGTAAAGAGGCCTTTGTTGGTGTTTCTCAGTCAATCTCACTGTGTCTTCGTGTTCCTGCAGGAGTGAGTGACGAGGAGGACCAGAAGCCGGTGCGTCTACCCCTGAAGGTGTCGGTTGAACTCCAACCACGCAGTAACCACTCCTGGGCCCGCGTTCAGACTCTAGCCCACAACCCTCGCCTCAGGTCAGGCATGCCTGTTATCTAATGTCTGAGAGGAGTTCATTACCTATTAATTAATAGTTTTTTTTACTGTTAGAAAAAGACAAATTCCCAAACATCCACTTTTGCTTTTGTTTAATAATGCTATGCCTTTTGGCAGTTGAATGCCAGATGTTGGCATAGGCATGGATGCATCATGAAGCAGTTCTGAAAATGATGCCTGTTTTCAACTTAAGCACCACAAGACTACATGAGATTGACAAAAAGAAAAGATATTTTAAAATGTACGTGTGCTTTGGAAAATGGAATATCTGTATAGTATATTGCCCAGCTAAAGTGGATCTATTTTTCTTTAACGTGCATTAGTTACGTGTGGGACCTAAAAGTGTTTTTGTTTGGATTAGGAAAACATAATTACTCAGCTCATCTGCACCATGTTACCACCGCAGCTTGTAAATGAACAATTATCTACTTTTGTATCTTCTCCAACTCAGGATGGTGGTTGAGCTGCACAGGAAAGTCTCCAGCCTAATTGAGTATCTGAAGCAGAAGTGGGCGTACCATGACCAGCGGATCGTATCCTTTTAAAACATCATATTTGCAACTTTGTTGAGCAATATTGATTGCATTTCAATTAAAGAAAATGGTTGCATGGAGTGTTACATGTTGATACATCCAGCTGCTAATAACATATAATATATAATACGTGTATTATCTTTGGTGAGCAGTGGTATTGCACTTCAGCTGTAAACGTGCCTTATTTCTGTCGGTTATGTCTGAGTCCTTGACGCTGATGCTTCAGCTTAAGAGTCTCATGGAGAGGGAGGCTCTGGAGGGCGGCCAGGCCAGCACAGCCTCTTCCAGCAAATCCCAGCAGGAGGAGCTCTTTCTTTTCCCTGCTGAGAGCAGCACTTTGACCACGCTGCCTGGTGTGGCACGTGTCGTTCACTCCAAGGCCTCCTGCACCGTACACTGGCTAGAAAGTGGCAAGAACAGGCCTAACGCCAAGGAATTGCCAGCTGCTCAGATTCTGGGTATTCACACGGCTCCACCACTTCGGACTGGCACTAAAACTGGTCGGGGAGGCAGCGGTGCTGCTGCTGCTGTTGCAGGTGCTTCAGTGACTGTATTGGGTGATAGTCGACGAACTGAGCCCCTTAACCCTGAGCCTTCACAAGACTGTTCTACAAAGGTAGAGGAGAAGAAACCTCAGCCTGTGACTCTCCCTGCTTCCATGCAGCAGACTGTGGCTCAGAGGGAAGAGGGAATTGGGATGGGGGAAGGGGGAAAGACTTGTACCGGTGTGGAGGCCGGTAGTGATTTATTAGTGACCAAAAGCATGGAGAAGTTGTGTAGTGGAACGGAAAGTTCACCGGCGCAGTGCGAAGAGGAGCAGAACACCTGCACGTCTTCCCCAGAGGCCAACCAGACGCCCCCGGCCAAACCTCCCCTGACTGGCTCAGAGGAGGGAATGTCGCAGGTCTCTGCACCAGCAGCCAAAGAACGGGCTGTCGAGCAGATCAGAGGGGAGGGCTGGAGCGCGCGTGACGCAGAGAACGTCACCCTGGCTGAGCTCTACCTGATGTTTGGGAAGCCTGGCAAGCTGCAGCTGGAGTATGAGTGGCAGCCCATTGCCATTCCTTTCAGCCACCAAGAAAATGGACAAGCCTTGGCACAGCTCAAGCCCAACAGGACACACCGCGTTCTGCGCTGCCTGCTCAAACTGGTTGCCACTGAGGTCAATCCTAAACCTTTGGTAGGGATGAGTAGGGTTAGTTCTCACTAATATTGCTGCTGGTTGCAAGATTTCAACTTGTATTTGTGAACAAAACGTCTGAATGTCATAATTATTTGTGCAGCCTTGTTACAAATTAGAAGTTTAACAGTCAAACATTGACAAAGGGTTGAATCATTCTTTGTGGCATTAATGAAGAATGCAACTTAAAATGTATATTGTTTTTTAAAACTCATGCCACAGTTGGACGGCAGGGTGCGTTTTCCTATGGATTCACAAACTTGCATTGCTAAGTGAATTCATCCACAACCAATCCTCCACAGATAGATAAAGGTCAAACACAAGTCAACGTTATGCTGTAATGTTGTATTTGTACAGCTTTGTCAGAATTGTGCTCTGTGCCACCCTTTAAACTAGTGAAAGCATTACGTAGAAATGTAAAAGTAGAGCAAATGGTGTCAATAATGTGTCTTCTCCTCCAGGCTCCAGAGCTGTGCCCCACATCTCCACTCAAGACCCATCAAGAGGAGCAGAACCAGGCTTTCACACCTCCAGGGAAGGGTCCCATAGCAGGTGTTCGCAGCCCCAGCTTTGGCCGGCAGCAGCCCTCTGTCCGAGGGGCCCGGTTACACCTACCAAACGCTGGAGTCTCAGGTATTTCTCACATATTCTAAAGCCGCTACTACGGGCGCTAAATGTGCATTCAACTTCGGTGTAGCTTATTCTCTATGATGGTCTTTTTATTAGCACAGTAGCTACAAAATCTGGTTTGGGTTTAAAAGGATTGGAAATCGGTAAGATGTCAAAGATTAGTTAGTTAGTTTGCACATTAGCACACATGACATATCTTAATTGTTCCTCCCCTCTTCAGGTGGACGCAACCTCTCCCGCTCTCTGCTGGGGTCGACGGCAGGCAGCGATGCAGAAAGCAGCGTGTTTGCAGTCCCCACCACGCTGCCCCCCAACAGCTCTCGACACAACAGAATGTTTTCCCCAAACAAGGAAGCAGAGCTCGCCCTCAAACAGCAGCTCGACTCTATCAGTGTAAGACACAGAATTGCATCATTATTTATTACCGACTGTTCAAAGACTAAATTGGTGCATCGTCCACAGGAATATGCACAAATGTTAATATGCTTCTTTCTTTTTTTCAGATGCAGTCAGATCTTTTTCTTTCAAGACAAAGAAAACCTCGAAACAGACTTCGGAAACCACTTGTAGTTCAGGTAAGACGGGAACCAAATTTATTCTGTGGCATCTCAATGGACAGATGTATAAACTGTCATTTTGTAATGCCTTGAATATAATAGAGGGCCGTGATAAAGAATATGGAGAAAACACAGGCTACATCCACACTAATAGGTTTTTGTTTTAAAACAAAGTCTTCATCTTGGGAAAATGAGCGTTTCAGATATAACCTCTGTCTATAATAACATGCCTGAAACGCATATCACATCACATGATCAATCACATACACAGGGCATGCGCCTGCCACATGCAGCTCCATGTACGGCTGATAACACATGTAGACAGCCGTTACCATACAAAACGCAGAATAATACTACACAACAGCTGCAAGCATAGACGAAGCCTGTAATTCCTTCTAAATGTTGCATTAACCACGGGTAGTAAAGGCTGATGGAGTTTGTTTACTTCCGGAAAAAGAGTGTGAATCAGGAAAAGTCATATCGTGACCAATGAGACATAATGGAGAATACTTTTTACTGCTGCTTCTCTGTGTGTGTTAAACTGCTGTTAGTTCAGTTGCTTCTGTCTCGTCCACAGCGAACACTCCAACCCCGAACTACAGGAGACACTCCTCAGCACGTCTGCTCCTTCTCCATCCTCTCCAACTCCTCTGCCACAGGTACTCTTCAGACTTCAGGATCCTACAGTACAATGTGTTGTCAGCAGAAGACAAGAGATGCTTTAATGTTTGCTTTCCCTGTAGTGTAGCAAGAAAATGTGTTCTTGAAAGTATCTTTTAACTACATTTCATTTCTCGTTTTAATCAACAACCCTGCTAATCTGTCTCTCTCACTTCCTGTTTCTTCCCTCAGGAACTGGATCTTTCCGGCCAATCCACACTCGCCTAACTCCTTCCTCCCGCCCCCTCCCTCCCAAAGCTTCCCCTGCAGCGTCCAGCTCTGCAGCGGCCAGCCAGCTCTCCAGTATGTACTGCTTTCATTAATTAATCTAGTTTCTCTTATTTCTATATTAAACAAATTTCTAGATGGAATATAATTAATTTCATACTTTTTGAGGATTGGTTTAACCTCTTCTTGTCATCCTTTATTCTCCAGTCACCGTAAAAATTAAAATAATTCTTTTTTTTTTGTTCTCCCATAATTGGGTTTTAACTAAATAAACCCGCTTAAAGAGAGTGTAGATTAAGTGTGTATACCTTTTTATACAAACTGCCATCTCATAAAGTCATAGTCGGGCTTCTTACACACCACAATATTCTTAAGAAATATTTTTACTTCTGCTTTTGTAAGTTATTTTTGTTTAAGACACAGTTCCCACAATTCTCTGGATTTTTTTATCCAAAATCGAGTTTCAGTTTCAAAGTGCATGAACATGATCTCCGAGAGTCAATATGGAATATATAAGAACATTCTTCCAGCTACTCTCTCCTACTGGGAGAGCTTGCTTATTCGTGCTTTCCATTTTTTCTATGAAGCTATGTGCTAATGTTTAATCTCGTGTGTTTCTAAACTTTTAATACCGTTTCAGGTGCCATTGACCTGGCAGCTAAATCTGCAGGTATCATCCCTGGCAGTCCCCGTCGGGAGCTGAATTCCCCTGTTGTTGATAACAGTACCCTGCTCGCCCCCACACCCATTGTTGATGCTGAACCAGACTCCCAACTCCTCCAGCACAATGTCCCAGAGGTCAGCGGCACACAATAACATACTCGCACATTCACGAACTGGGAGCTTTGCTTCACTTGGTGTCGACACATACCTTCCTTATCTGCTTCACGTCTCCTCCTCACCTCCACATTTACGCTTTATTGCACATATCTCAGTAGGTATTAAGGATGGGCATCTTAAGTCATTTGAAATGATTATAGAGTACACACAAAATAAAAGCTGTAGTGTGTCGGTCATCAGAACTGCGTGGTGTCTGTAGGACGACGGTCTTCAACTTCCAGTTCTGAATGAAACGGCTGCGCTCTTCTCATACAGCGTCTCTACGGTCGTATCTGTTGTTCGCCCCGATGATGGCTTGTACTCCCTGCTCTACAAACTCCATCAATTAAGTGTCCGACTTGTTCTTTTCACAGAACGGTCAGCCTCCACCATCTCCACCGTCTCCTGGAGTGACCAGGGACTCTCTCCTCCCTCCACCCAGCGTAGCCTCGCTCCTGGACATCTCTCTCCCCGGCCCCCCTGAAGAAGCTCCCGGAGAATCTCAGACACACATCAGTGACTCCATCATCGAGCTCGCCATTAACTCTGCCCACTATGGTGCGTGTTTGTGTTTCTATCCTCTGGTATATTTATTTATTTAAAAATGAGAAATTGCAGTCAGGTATTTAAGCATTAAATTAAACTAATGTAAGACATTATGAAATATGTTATGTTACCAACTGAACTTCCTAGACGTTGTGCGTGTAATCTAATGGCTTTTTTTTCCTGTTCTGCTGCAGGCGAGGAGGCCACGCTTTCTCCAGCAAAGCTGAGCAACAGCGACTCCTCCAAACTGTTGTCCTCGTCGCCATCAGTCAGCCCATCCAGAGGCTGGATCCCGTCGCCCAGCCACGACCCCCAGTGGTACCCCAGCGACTCATCTGACTCCACGCTGGGATGCCTCCTCTGTAAGTCTCTCTCTCTCTTATAGAAGCATGCACAAGCACATGCTATAACGGATCTTCTTTGTAGCTTTACGGATTTCTGTTTGCTTCCTGTCCAAAGAGTTGAAAACTAAAGCCAGAGACAGACAAGCAGACTGTTGAATTAAAAATGATAAAACCTACATAAACCATGCTGTTTCTGCATGGAGTACAAATGTGTTATTTTCGCATGCTCGGGTCCCTAAACAGTCATGGAATTGCATGAATTGTATTCATGTGTGATGAGGTTTGTCCCCATAGTAGCCATTTTTTCTGTAACTTGACCTCACTGTATAAAATGAGCTGTAGTCATCTCTAGGATAATCAGTGTCATGAAACTTTCCAACAACAAACTAGAGACAGCGGGCATTCAGAGGATGTATGGCTTACCTAGGTATATTTACAATAATAATAATTCTTGAGTAATAAAGAATTGTTGCAACAACTTATGAGATAATAGAGCATGGGATAAGGGTGGTAGAATGGTAAGTGGTTGATATGTGATTAGTTTTGCCCAGCACTCAGAACACAGAGGGTCTACCCGTGTTGTGGTTGAAAAATCAAAGCTTTGTTAAATTGACTTAAACAATGAATACTAGCTTTAATGTCAGAAAAATTACTAAATGACTTATAAAAGTAATACATTTTACGTTTAGTAAACCTTCACAAAGAACTCTTTGTGCCTTCTAACTTTCATTCTCTTATTAAATGCACAATAACACCGACACAGTTGTAGACTTCCTCTTGCAGCGACGTCCCATAAAGACGACTTTGTTTCCACTTATGTTTGCTGTCCCTTTCATTCCCCGTTTGTCTCTTTTCCTTCCAGCCAGCATGGTCTCTCCTGATAAGGGCAAGCGGACGACCCTAACCCCCTCTGGCCCCTCCAGCGGCACGGCTTTGCTCGGTCCAAGCCTCCTGGACTGCAACTCCCATGATTCCTTTCAGTCCCGTGGCCTTCCAGATGTGGCTGAAGTAAGTTGAGCAGTTTCTCCTTATAGTGGCAATAAACAACATTTCAACTCCCTCCCTGCAGTCATTACATTGTGCGAATAACATTTACTTTGTAATAAGTTACAGCAAAAAACTTGTAGCTAGCAGCTAAAGGGGCTAACATCGCAACAACAGTGCTGGCCGTATAACAGCTGGAAGGAAAAGGGATTATTATTTTTAGTTGTCTTTGCTGTTGTTCAGGCGGTAATTACTGTTGTACATTGAAAGCTCTTTGGTTGTGCTCACAGATGGACTCTCAGCTTGCTTGTATGATGAGTGAGAGTAGCGTGGACTACATCGCTCGCTTCAATGACCTGGCTCAGGAGCTGGCTGTGACCGAGCCCTCCATCCCACCACCATGAGGAGACCTGGCTCCAACGACCCACAGCCATCTGGAGGACATGACTTTGCTCTGTATAGACTGTCGCCACGCCGTCCCTTCTACTTCGGAGAAAAGATGACTGTGGAGAAAGAAAGACGGACCTACCCCCCCCCCCTCCCTCCCTCCTCCCTCCCTCCCTCCTAACCACCCCTGCCCCCTCCCTCCCTCCCTCCTAAACCACCCCTGCCCTGTTTGTAAAAGTGCAATAATAACAGTGAAGCGTGACCATTTTTCAAAGCGAGTTTGAAACTTGTTGGTTTCACTGAACTGTTCTTTAAGTTGAAATGCCCTTTAAAAACAAACACTTTAGAAAAACAAATGCGTTTACAAAACACAACCTCATGTACAGGAAAATACTATGCCATATCTGAACAAAATATTTTCACTGATCTTTTATGTGATGTCTCTTCCTGCTCTTTGTGCGTTTGTCCGTCTTCTACTCTCTCAAATTAACCCCACAAAATGTGTAAATCCGCCATAATGTGCAGTTCAGATCCCAGCTGGTGACAAACAGCTGCCGGAGTGTGATTTTTGATAGTAATGGCAGTGAGAAAGAGGTTGAATGTGGTGAGATACTCGTTTTATTTAGTTGATATTGTGGCCTCAGTTGCAAAAGTAGAGCACAACACAGCAGGGCAGGTAAGTAAAATCATTTGATACTGCCCTCCACTTCACATGCTCTTGATCAGTTCAGGTTTTATTGGTTGCATTTTAGGAACATAGCCTGCCATGCGTGTTTGGAATCAGGTTTGTCATTTCTTACGATCAAATGTCACATGCAAAATGGCAGCTTTTTTTGGTTGATCATCTGCAGCTGCTACACTTGAAGTTTGTGCTGAACTCAGTGGAGTTCAATGTCCATTGCCAGTTGCTTCATGCAATTTTCATTACTTTTAATATACGTTGAGATGATAATACTTCGGCAAAGGTTTCGGGTTGGTTTGTTGTTGCTTAAACAGGTCGACATTTAATTTGAGACTTATTTTAAATAACCATGGTCACAGTAGTTGGGAGAACTTTTAATCCCAACTACTGTGACAAGCTCATTTACTTATCTCTCTTCTTGCAGTCATTAGTTCAAACCAAGAAGCAAGTCGAGCTGTTTCAGTCAAGGACTAAACACAGGAACCCTTAATGTGACTTACCACAGATTAATTTTCACCGCTTCGACTCGACAAGAGCGAGCAGTCAGAAAGATCTTATGAAATCGAACACTAAAGCCATAGTTGACACTCCACTTATTTATAAAAAAAACATGTTTAAGTTGTGTTGTCATTCTTTAATATCTAGTAAAACCTTCTGATTGGTTGTGCTAAAAACATTAATTCCTCATTGACTTGTACCGACACGGGATACTAACGAAACACTATGGCTAATGTCAACATGTTCGTCCTTTAACATCAGCCCACTTTCTCTGTGGGGAAGTTACATTTATTATTTTAAGAGCTTTCTTCTCCCGTGCAGTTTCACCATTACGATGTACTGTTGTTCACAGCAAATACACGTAAAGTCCAGACTTATTCCATCAATATTTTCTACGAATTTCAATTAACCAGCATCATCAATATGCAGTATTGAGAACATTTTGTTTCATCAACAAGATTTCACGCTCTTGTTGTCATTCCACATACGGGATTTTAAATGTTTGTCTTCAAGCACCTTGAGAGCTTTGACTCTACAATGTAAAAGCTTTTGTGATGTTTATTCATTTGTGAAAAGCCTTAATCTTCTCACACTAGATACACTCGATGATTCTTAATGTGGATTAAACCGCAGGTTTGTCTTTGTATCTGGCATGTTTTATTTTTTTGTTGCTGGAAGGATTTATTTGTACAAAATGTCAATTCCAATATTCACTGCTCTTTTGTAACAAAGTAAATTGTTATTTGGACTATTTATTGTTAACATTTCAGAAAAAAATGTTTTTTGTTTAACTTAATATTAAGAAGACATCTAAAAAGGAAAAACCTGTTTAAAGTTTTCAGTTTGTAAAAAGGTGTTTTTATTCTGTGTATAAAGAGTTATAAAAACCTGCTTTTTTTTGTATTTGTGTAGACTTTGAAGTAAAACCAGTTAAATGCAAACTTTTACGAGGATAGTTTGCCGAGGTGTCCTACATATTACCGCTTTTCCAGCTAAAGAAAATAATTTCTCACACATCAAAACAAGACAGCTAATTTAATATATACAAATAAAAATATACTGAACAGAAATATATTGGGGGTTGTGATGTCATCTGCGCTGAAATGAAAGTGATAAAGCAGTGGATGAAAACAGCTCGACCCGGAGAGGAAATCAAACTGACGACAAAAAAAAGGTTTTTTCTCCGGCTAGCGATAAGCAGCATTTCCTTCCTCTATATGTATTAAAAGCATTTTGTTTTGTGAATCATTCACAATACTGTGCTATAATGTTACAGCTGACCCACACCTCCAAAACAGCTCTTTGTCAAAATATTTTTTATATATACACATCTCTCTGCAACTGTTGTGAGTAGATCATCTGGCAAATAGAAAACAGTTTGAGCATTTTATTTGTCAACAAACCAATTTGAAAAACGGCATCACATGCTGATAAAACGTCTTTACAGCACAGCTTCGAGTCGTATCAGTAATAGACGTCCCACTTTTAAACAGTGATTTTAAATAGCTGAACAACACACCTTGTTAACCTGGTCAATCAGAAATGTTAGTCCAAACAATAAAAGACACTCACCATACATCCTGTTACAACACACAGGTTTCTGGTTTGTTTGCGTTACTGCAACGCTCCCATCTATTTACACCTCCATGTGAACCAGTCCCTTTCATGTTACGGTCCATGTCCAACGTGCCCTGTGTGTGAACCTCCTGGTCTTCACCTGCTGCTGCGTCACTCGGCTTTAGGTTTCTGCTCCTTGCGAGCGCGAGAGGACATGAGTTTGAAGAAGAGTGCAGGCCACAGTGTGCGCAGGTAAATGGCCAGATTGGGCATAGGGCCCGCCAAAACAACGTCTTTGCTCCTCTGACGGACGGCCTTCAGAACCGCCTGAGCCACATCCCTGGGGTCCCGACCCATTGCCGTGGTTTTATCCAAAACTGAAAAAGATGTTGCACTGGTTAATTCTTCAACATTTTAATGCGTAAATGTTACATATTATACCTCTAATGTTTTATGTCTACAATGCATATTTGTCACACTGATTTATATTCTCTTATTGTTGGTGTAAACAGTGTCACACTTCACTGTCTCACCTCCATACTTCGAGCCGTCTCCTGTGACAGCGTTGACCGACAGGCTGGTTCGGATGTACCCAGGACTGATCACCGTTACTGGAATCCCGTAGCGCTCGATCTCGGCCCGTAAACAGTCGAAGTAGGCCTGTGTGGCGTGTTTAGAGGCTGCGTCTGACCAAAGTGTGTACAAACCAGAGTCCTCCTTTATTTACAATGAACCGCACAGATTGAAAAACCTCTTGGATGTTTGTTTGCTTTAATTAAACGAGTGAAGACAACTTACATGCTGATCTGTAAGGAATGGCCATCTTGCCCTGGACACTGCTAATGACAACGATGTGGCCACTGCGACGATGAACCATGGAGGGCAGCAGAGCTGTGAAGGGAGGAAAGAAGAAAGAAAGAGAAACAGCTGACTAATGTAGAATATTGCACTTCCTCACCTTGGAAATCTAGCTTTGCTATGTTTATGCATCAACCACATCATTTCATTATTGTAGTTTATATGAATAATAAATAGCTTCTCTATGGTTTGGCTCCCTCGTGTATTTCTGACTTTAAACACAGCATCAAGAATACTCGGAGAACCAAAAGTGCACCTCACTTACCTTGAGTAAGAGCAATGGGCCCAAAGTAGTTTGTCTCCATAACATCCCGCTGAACTGAAAGGTGGGTATCCAGTATGTTGCCGCGGTAACTGATTCCAGCATTATTGATGAGGACATCCACTTGTCCAAAACATTTCAGGATCTCGTCAGCAGCTCTGTCCACCGTGTCTGTGTCAGCCAGGTTGAAGATAACGGTGCTGGGAGTGTAAGTCTGGTGGACAAAACAGAACAGTTATCATCTGTATTCACGTCGTTTCAAATTGTTATACATCGTAGAGCTTTATGGTCAAATATGTAACATTTCCAAATAAAAACGTCTAAAAACGACCGACCTATGTTATGGATAACAAGTTTTATTCTTTTGTTGAGCTGTGTACTTATATTAAACCAAATCTTTCCAGAATACATATAATACATCATTCTAATCAAGATACTGGTTTCATTTGGTTACCTGTTATTGCGATGCATTACCATAGTGATTGCGTCAGCGTTACGGTTGTCGTAAATGGACCTTTTATCCCGTTCTAAGCCACATTTTAGATCTTGGTCCTTTTAACTATATCATTTAACCAGATGAAGGATTTTAGTCATCGGACGTCTGGATCTTAAGAAACAGTGATTTTAAAAGTAAAACTGCTTTATTCAATGTTTTTACCGGTTTTAATCACGGTGTAGCCTACATTTGTTTTGGAGAGGATGAGACCTCTGTGGATAAGTCGGCTCCCGGTTAAAACATCCCGAGTGATGAACAATGAAGGACTCCTAACCAGGAGAAGCTGATGACAATGGTGATCTAGTCCCACACTACTTCACGACGCCACTAAACTAAACTTGTTTATTAAGAGAACCCTAGTCACAGAAAACTACAACTTGTGCTTTTAAATAATGACTGATACGCATAGTTGAGAAAAGCTGTTTCTCTCATGTTGAATAGTGGCGGGTTCTTGGTAAAGAACGAGTGATAATAGTTTTTAAGAAGAGAAGCATCTTTCATTTACTTACTAAATGTTTGTTTTGAGAGACAATGATGAATAATAGACGTTGTACAGTCTTATCGTGGTGTTAGAGACACAGAGAAGGTGATATAAAATCCCAGATCATCAATAGCTGACAACCCCACACTCTTTGTTTGGTCTTTTGTTGTGTCTGACAATGTGTACGTGCGTGTGTGCACACAGACCTGACGCTGTGAGCCTGTTGAACTTGCTGTAAGCTCCTGGACCACCTGCTGCAGGCGGCCTGCATCTCGTCCACACAGCACAAGGCGTGCGCCTGCTGCGTGAAAGGCCCGTGCACACTCTACAATACAAAAACACACACCTCTTGTTCATGGTGAATATCAAATCAGGGCACGTTAGAACATGCCAACACTACTGCCATAATCTTACCAGTACCGAACTGAAATGAACCACTGCACATCAACGTTACTCGGTTTATGGAAAGCATCTATGTGTGTACACTGAAGTGAAGAAGAAATGAGCAGGTGCCCGACCTTTCCCCAGTCCAGAGCTGGCCCCAGTGATGACCACCACAGCATCCTGCAGAGCAGCTCCTGGTCTGAGGCGGACAAGTATACGGTAAAGCAGCAAGATCCCCGTACTTGCTAAAAACAGCTGAAGCATTCCTCCTCCCATGACCCGCTCCATGTCTGACAATCACCCCGTCTGCTCCACAAGCTGCACACACGAGGTCAACACATTTAGTGAATAACAAAAGTCTGTTTAAAACAGAGGCCCATTAGAGATAGCAAATATAAGTCTCCATATCCTTAATGCATGCTTATTTGATTTTAAACAAGTTATTTTACTAGTTGGATAAAGTTCAAATAAATATGGGTCTGTCCTTGCTGACTGAAGCATCTGACATAACATCAACTTCCTGCAGGCTTCTGGTTTGACTGCTTGAGCTGCTTTTCTTAAAGTCACTGGAACCACTGAAACTAAAATCATAATCTGAGTTGAGTTTGTTTGTGTGGAAGTTTAATGCATCAATTAGCACATTTAATGCAATTTAATGGTTTCATTTCACCTTTAACTTGAGCACACAATATAAACAAGGTTAGATGTTAAAACCCTAACCTAAAAATGACAAAACACAATGAGTTCGGGATGAACTGCACTGACTAGTCGTGTGTAACTCAAAAGTATAGGGCTGGGGACGCTAATGCTAACGTTAGCTAACATCCACATTGTAATAAGACAACAACTTATACACTTGTGTTCGCGCTCACCTGTCCTGCTATACAAAGTAGCAGCGTGAGTCGGAGATAAGAACAGTTCCGGGCTCGTCTGACAGGAACCCAATAATGAACGGACCGGTGACAGAACCGGCGACCGGAGTGAGTTTTTTGAAGAGCTACCGGCTGTGTTCCCCGCTAGGAATTGTGGGAGTTGAAGTTCGATAATCCAGTAGGCTGAATGAGTGAACACAAATGGTCTGTCCAGGTTTTAATTTCTGCACAACATAAGCCAAATAAATGTATAGAGCTTTATTATTATTTTTACCTTACACAACATTTTAATCATCACATCTATTTTTAAAACCATTCGGGAATGGCTGGGCTGTTTCAAGAGCAGAGCATAAAACCGATTTGTTCATGTTTATATGAGATAATAAAGGCATAGATTAAAAAGAAACATCAGTATGTCAATCATTTGTTCAGCCTCCATCACTGCAAACAATCTGCCTTGTGTCTATGAGTAAAACTTGGGTCAAACTCTGTACAGCATATATGTAGAATCTCAGAATCTTGGTTACCCTAAAAAGTGAGGGAGAAACTGAGTCTGGGTAACTACAGGAGAAGGGGATAGAGGAATAATTTATATATTTATGATGACTGGGGCATCCTTATGCCAGCAGACCAAGCATTACTACCTTAAATGGTTGACAAGCAGCCTCACTTAGCACTCCTGTCAGCTGATGGATAATTAACCTGCTCTGGCCACAAATCAGCAAACTAATGAGTCTGTCTCAGGCCATCCTCTGAGCACTCATCCCTTGCGTCACTTCTGTTTATCCCATACAGGTGTGTGTGTGTGTGTGTGTATATATATATATATATATATATATATATATATATATATATATATATATATATATATATATATATATATATATATATATATATATATATATATATATATATATGGTGAGAGGAAATATCTTTGGAAGGTATTGCTTACTGTGTGCATATGTTTATTTAGTTTATTCAGTTACAAACTGGCGGAAAGGGAAACGCAATCAGCAGCAAGGATCAATGTGAACCAAAGAGCTGGGCAAAGTTTGCCAAATGAATCTTCTCTGGGTTAAAGCCAAGAGCCTGGGTCCCTGTTGTCTGAGGTGCTGCTTTCATACACTGAACACATTTATTAAGAAACTATTAGTTTTACCTACGTAAGCGTCATTTACTGCTTTAAAAAAAAAGCAAAAAAAAAGCACCTTGTATTAATCTGTCAACAGTTGAGCATCAAGAACTCTTTTCGACCCTGCCCCTATCAAAGCTGTATGTTGGCATACTGTGTGATCACACTATTTACTGAAACACCACCAGTTTTCAAACCTTGAAGTAAGTTTACAATTTATTTGATACATTGTTTGATGGACCTTTAATGGATTTACACAAAATTCTTTAGGAAACTCTTTATGAACAGATGTTAATTTGCTCAAGTCCTGCTGGCAAAGTCAATAATCCTTATTCTACTTGTAACTGACATTTATATAGCATGTACTTTTAATCAGTGACCCTAACAAGAATACTTTGACTCTTGGTATTCAAATAATTCACATTTGTATTCCACTTTATTATTCAATTCTTGCAAGTCTCTTGTTATATCACAACTCATCCCGCACTTCGTCCATACTTTTACCTCCTCCTGGGACCCCAAATTAAAACTTCTGATCTCGACAGCAACTCATAACAAGCACCATTGGATAAACATATACAAGAAAGTATGAATTTATAATTTGCAGTGCAATTGTTATCTTTAGTGTCAAATATATTTTAATTTCAATTATGAGGGTTCGGCTTGATGTCAATGTAATATACATTATTAGAAGCATGTGTGAAATGTGATTTTCCAAAAGTAAGTATTTTTGTAGTTTCAAAAGAGGACATTGAGCCACAGCATTGTCACATAAGATCTTTCTTACACTCTTTTAAACAAGAATATCTACATGAACAAGACACAATCTCAAATAAGTTGCAGCTATTTGCTTTTTTCTGGACATCATTTAGAATCCATTTAATGAAAAAAGTAAAATAAAATACAGAAAAGTTAGTTTGAAATATCCTAATGTTTAATGAAAGGGTGATGTACTGATCAGCAAGAAAGGGGTACAGTAAAACTACGAGGGAAAGGGGAAAGAGCTCAGTACTCAAAACATGTCGGTCCTTTTCAACTGCAATACAATTCAATCCAGAGGAACTGCTGCCGTACCCTTGTGCACTTGCTTGTGTGTCAAGGATACCAAGTTGAGGGCGCAGGGGAGGATGCGCAAGGGTACTAAGGAGATAAGTGTGCTGTTGTTGTCACATAGAAGTAAAGAAAATGTAAAGGGAAAAAACAATTCCTTCTAGTCTTAACTATATCCCTCTGATCAAAGTTCAAAATGGAAGCACCCACCACATGTGTGGAGCTAACTGCTGGGTCTGATCGGGACTTCCACTTTTCTTACATCTGGGGTTGGATAGGTTCTGTTTTTTTGTTTGTTTTTCCTTTTTTTTCTGTTGCTTCTTAAACCCTCTTCAGAGTGCACTCATACCGCATAGAGTTCGTAGATCTTCTTGGCGCAATATGCCAGGGCAGCCAGTGCTATCGTATTATGGAGTCTCTTTCTGTGGACGTCATCCCTGCGTACCAATACCACGGGCGTCGAGGAGGTGAGTGTATGCAGGGGCAGCCGCGAGAGTTTTTGGCTGTCGTATTCCACCTGGTACTTGCAGCAGGGGTCAAATTGCCATGAAATCCCATAGAGGGCAGCACAGGCCACACTGAAGGCGCCAGCGGGCAACGCCACATAGCGCGAGTATTCAATGGGCAGTGAAAGTGGCGTTAGGAGGCAAGCAGTGCCTGACAACACGGCCGTCTTGTGCAGGCAGTTGCCCACGGTAATCCAACGGGCCGTTTCATCTCCGATGCGTGTGGGCTCAATGACAATGTATTTATACTGTGCCTCCAGTGCCTGCTCCAGCTCATACTCAAACTGGTCCTGTGCATTCTCTCCATTGTAGATCTCGTGCACAATGTAGCATTCTGTCGCCGCCATCACTCCCCTGTTCAGAAACAGAATAAATGGCAAAGAACAGTGAGAGAAAGGATGGAGAGTAGAGTTACAAGACTCAATGCTATGAAAGGTTTGCCTACATTTTTACACCACCCATTTTCATGGACCCGTGAATGATTTTCGTCTGGAATAACACAGAAAAACATTCCCAGCTGTTTTTTTTAACCCACATTTTTTCTGAATTGAAATTCCATAAGGTTTACCATATTACAAAATGTGTGTGTATGTGTGTAGCTAGATAGATATATCATGCATATAAATTACATATTTGGTTGAAGTAAAATAATAACATGGCATACATGCTATCTTATTTATTATCTAATTGTTACCATCAATCAGTGTACCAATAAGATAATTATTCAATTACAAACAATTCCATGACCAATAACTCAATATATATATATATATATATATATATATATATATATATATATATATATATATATATATATATATATATATATATATATATATATATATATATATATATATATATATATATATATATATATATATATATATATATATATATATATGCCAAAATCACCAAATGGTCATCAGAAGTTTTCGTAGCTGAAGTGATGTCAACAAAATACTGTGTCTGACCAACAGCCAAACACCTACAAAATGTGAAATTCGGAATGACACATAAAACGTAGCATTTGTGAATTTGTAACGAACATCTTTTTTATATATGTTATCTTAACTGATAAGTGAAATTTTCTGTAAAGTGATATTTTTCCAGGTGTAAATTATCTCATTTGTGGATCAGTGTCAACACTCGCGAGGCCTTCCAGTACATGATGATAAGAGAGCAAACAAACCCAAACGACTAAGATAGACACCAGGCTTATTCGGCTTCAAATACAGAAGAAGTATTTAATACTAGAGAAAATTATTTTAGAATCACAATGCAAGGGACATAATGTACCCAGGTGTCGATTAGATAACATTAGCTAACTCGCTCGCATGGTAAAAAGTTGGGAGGACTGACTAGCTAAGTTGAGGAGCGTTATACTTTCAAAACAGGTCGACAAACACAGCGGACAACCCTGTTAGCTCAGTCACAATCGTGTAGCTTGCGAGCCGTGGCCTATCACACCAGCCCACGCACCCATGGACGGTTAAACGCAACTTTTCCCACGGTTAATCGGCTGGTGTGAAATAACCAAAACATTACATGAGCTGCTAGTTTGTTTCCTTGCTAACATTAGCTAGCTATACACGTTAGCCTGCTAACGTTAGCTAACCCTGGGACAAAATTCCGGCTGGTCGTGTTGGCATTTCACTTTAAGTCCCAAACCATATGCATGTTTGGGATCTGGTGTATGGCGACACCGACACAACTATGTATCATATTAAAACATTTTCATTTAATAGCTAAGATGTGGAGTAACTGACCTCTCCCTGCTTACTGGGACACCGCGCCTCCTTCCCAGCGACGCCATGTTGGAGATACAACCCTGATTGCAGTTGACGTATGACAGCACTCGGCCTTCTGGGTATTGTAGTGTGTCAACGTAGCCGACGCATCACTTCGACCCGAATGCGGACTACTATTCCCATGAAGCTATAAAGCAAGAGTACCTGCCTTTACGTATTTTATAATAGCACAGAAGTTTGAGAGGTCAGACCACATTTCAAATAAATCTAACACAAATAAACGGAGGTATGTTTGTTTCAAATTTAACAATGCATCAAGTAACTATATTAAAACTGAACATCAAATAAATATAGGATCCTTTTAAATATCTAAATTGATAATTGTTTAAGTAGATTGCATGGCATGCTTCGTCTACAACATAGGCTACTGTATACAGTGACAGGATTTGTGTTTATAGACTTCTGGGTACTCACCCATATTGTGCCATCGCATGCTATATCTCTGTCCCCGTGCGCGAGTATAGGCTGCCCGTCCGCGTGCTGTAACCCGAAGCTTTTTGAATGTAACAACTATAATGGCTACGTTCTGGAATGTGAGATCAGCTGAACCCAAATGCTGCGCCTGGGACAACAATTGTAACAGCATAAAAAATAAATCAATGTGGCTCAATGACGAATCGGAAATCCAACCAATAAAGAATATCTGCGATGCTATCTTTAGAGCGTTTGAATTATGTTTAAATCATGCTTCGCCGACGTCATATACCCAGTATAGGACCTCTAATATTTAAGTTATACCACCAAGAATACTCTTAACTGATGGAGGCTATTTGGAGACGCAAAACATGCTTATGTATTTATTGGTTCATCAATGAATGTGTTAATTATTAATCCTTTATGGATATTACGCCTTTATACATTCTGTTAAAGTATCGAAAAATGTCAAGTATTGAATGTTGGTATAGGATGGAAACGTCAGATTGTTAGGTTTGTTTACTTACTATTGTATCAGATAGTTTCTGATTAAAATTGTAAAACTGTTCTAACTTTAAAGTACATTGTATTCATGCAAAGCATTTTCATTTCACACTGATCATTTTGATGTATATTATCAAAAGAAATAAAAGGGCCAAGACGTGTTTGTTTATATTCCTCAAAGTTAGATATCAATGTCCAGCCCTAGTCTTGTATCAATTTGGTGTTTGTTGGTCCCAAACTAGTCAAGTTGAACTATAGTCAGTCCGAACACACCGGGGCATCAGCCTGTAAAACAACTGCCATGGGCAGGTTTTTGAAGATATAAAATATACTCAGGGGGGTCCCTAAAAACCCCAGATTCCAATAAGAACTATAGAGGACATGACCTCAGTAGGTAGTTATGGCCCTGACCTACAACACATTCACTGTCACTGACATTTTATCATTCAAGAGGAATTATGATTTATACAGGTTTTGAGTTTATGGGAAGGAAACACTAGAGCTACCTCACTTCACTGAGAGCACTTCTTCTGGGACTTATTGAGGAACCAGGAGATGTGCTGTAGTTGGCGAGAGTCCCAAAGACTCCAGGTGTATCAGCCTGGTTTGTTGTTGAACTGCTGTGCTCTCAAACGGGAGATAAAGCAGCAGATTTCTTTCCATCTCACCCATTTGAAAAGTGCTTTCCCCTGCATTGTTAACAACACACAATGTGACGCAGAGTTCAGGTAATTCTTGAACGTGTCACTAGATGGGGCCAAAATGTCTTCTAGTTTTTCTTTAGATTGGTGCAGTTTGTTGCAGGATGTTAACGTTAAAGTTACCAAGATATATAAACATTACAGGTAATTTAGCAGAGCAACTTACAGTGAACTAACTACAGGGGGAGTCCCCTTGAGCAACTCAGGGTTAAGTACCTTGCTCAGGGGCACAATGGTGGCAGCCCTGGTATTGAACTAAAACAAAAGTGTTTTGAGGTGGACATCAAGACAATTATCAAACAAATAATTATCGATATAAATATATATAAATAAATAATATATATATCTAAAATCATATATAAATAAATAAATATATATATATATATATAAAATCATATATATATACACATATAAATATATATATTTTTTTTAAATATTAATGTGTATTAATGTGATGAGTATTGTTTTATTTATTCATAGACAATAGAAAAAAGTCTCAAGCACAGAAACAATATAACAAGAATTGGTACATTTTGGTAGAGCCACCTGCTCAAAACTGTTAAATCAGGCATTTGTTTCCTTTGAAGAAAAAACACAAATGTAAACAGAAAGACAAACAATGAAACAATACCATGGCCTATCAATAGGTTTGTGTCGCCTAAAGGAATGTTTTACAAAAGGGAAAGTGGTTTCTTGCAATTACCTCTAAGTGATTAAAGCAGATAAAGAGAGTCTGCTTTGCATGTGTGTCCTGCCAGAGTGTGTCGAGTAACCTGAGGTATTTTTCTCCTCAACAATG
Organism: Cottoperca gobio; assembly: GCF_900634415.1. Classification (NCBI taxonomy): domain Eukaryota; kingdom Metazoa; phylum Chordata; class Actinopteri; order Perciformes; family Bovichtidae; genus Cottoperca; species Cottoperca gobio. The sequence continues at coordinate 13,255,440 of NC_041362.1, read as the reverse complement.
AAGATTGTCAACAGCAAAAGCTCCTAAAGAACCAAATGATGACCTTTATCATTTTAATATCAAAAGGTTGAAAGATGCCGTGTGGGTACGAGAAAAACAAAAAAGCCCAAAACGGATCAAATGACAAGAAAAAACTAAAGTATGAGCTTCGGCCACCCAGTGTCTTCATACTGACAGACAGAACAAAGGACAGTGGACACCAAGCAATGTAAATGCCCAGTGTTGTTTTTGAAATGGTGGTTTGAGCAGAGATATTTATCCATATCCACACTGAAGTGTTGTACCACAGTGACAAGCTTCAGAGCCAATTTATCACAAGTGTCTGTGATATTTAACACGTACAATAGAGAAAATGATGAGTTAGACATTCTCAGTTTGTGTTCTTTGGTTTACAAATCCCTGTTCTTTTGACTAATCAATGTATGACTAATAATAGAGTACATTTCTGGGAAGAATGTGAATGGAACCAAATGGAAAGTTTGGGGAAATAAATGTCTTCAAAATACAGATTATATTTTTTTCAATACCCAGTACCCACTGAATGTCTGCCGACACCTCTTTGCAATTACTCACAAAAAAATACCTCTTTTGAGTAGCTAGATGTTTCAAAGATGTGTTTAGCTTTTACAGTCTACTAAATAAGCATTCTAGTCCTAGAAATACTAAATCTAAGAGAAGAGGAGAAAGCCAAATTGAAAATAATAATAAAAACAAATCCAAAGAATATCAAAAAGGTGTTGAAGTATAAAAGTCATCATGTTTGAGCATCAGTGACGCCATCATCGCTTCCATCGAAACTATCATGGAAAAAGACACTTGGGCCGGCCATCTTGCAGCGCTGCTCACAACCAGTGAGTCCAAAGGAGGACAGGAAATTTCCAACAAAAGATTTGACTCGCTTCTGTTCTCGTGCCACCCCTAACCCTTGTTTCCAGTCAGTGATGCATCCTGAATGTTTCTGTCCGAGGTAACAGGCTTCAGCTTTGGTTAGTTTATTTGCTTATGTTTTTACAAATGGTGACCAGCTGATTCACTTCCTGTTTTAGGTGAGTGTCTTACCAACCCTTAAACCCAACGTTCAAGCTTACGGACGTCTTTGCCGTGAGATCGTGTTCAACAATGCCTGGAAGGTCCTTTGTTGTAAGACAGCCTGTAACTCCAAAAGCATGATACCACACAGTATGAAGTTATCCCCTGGGAGTCTCTTTCTCCTTGTCTTCTCCGTCAGAGCCACGTAGAGTCATTGATAAATATGTTCAAAGTACTGAGGCTGCGGATTCTCTTTGACGTATTTCTGAATGTACCAGCAGGTCAGGTGGGCTTTCAGATCCTCTTCCACCACGAAATCCATGGCTGCCTGCATTAACAGAAGCACAAAATCACATCTTCTGACAGGCATTTTATCAGAGAGCATTTTACATGGACACTTTGGTCATTGTTGTACAATTAAAAAGTCAACTATGTGAAGTTTGCTTCCCAGATATAAAAAGGGATCAGATAAATCACGAGTAAAGTCTTTAAAATAAGATACTCTTTAGCTTTTCATAAAGTAATTTGTCCCAACAGCTAATCATTAGTGTAATCTGGTTTCATGTGCACTCAACGCACAAGATTTCAAATTTGGGAAACTCCCTCTCTTCTCCTAAATTGATGAATATAGATGAAACAAAAAACCTGTCTTTGGGAGTTTTACCTTGGCCAGGTGCTTGGCTATCCCTCTCCCTCTGTAAGCATCTGGAACTTCAGTGTGTTGCAAGTCCACCGTCTTCTTCCCAACATACTCATACAGAAGAACTGCACGATCATGAGATCCTGAGGGCAGACAGAAGCCGTAGTTCTCGTTATGTTAAGTTTGTCTCCACCCAACCCAGTCACTTAACCCTATCTTGCTAGGAGATACTGATACTTAATACAACTCAATTTTCAAGGGCAAACTTAGAGCTGCAATTGTCAACTATTTTAATAAATTAATAGTTACATTTTTCATCAAAATGGCATCACGTTGGACTTTGAGAAACTTGGATGGACATTTGACATTTTATAGACCAAATGATGAATGAATCTATAAAATAATCTTCAGATTAAACAATGAAAATAAACGGCAGTTGCAGCCCTAAACATAATACAGCTGATTCATAAAATTGAGTGTAAGCCTTTATTGTCCAAGTTGCAGTTTGCAATCTACACATAATACTGCAACATGGCAGTTCCCTCAGTATTTCAAAACAAGAGGGTTTAATTCCATGCGGTGCCGTGCCAAAGTCAATAGCCTATAACTTTAACACATCACCTAGCCAGACAATGCTTGTGGAAAAGGATAATGTTGGGTGAAGAGAGACAGATATGATAAAGATCTTTCATGGAACAATGGCTTTCACCTTTTTGCTGTTAACACGTCTAAATTCATAGATGATCAAAACATTTTTTCTATAAAACATTAAATGAAACTTATCTGGACATACACATTAACACACTTTGAAACGCCTGTGTTTCAGTTTGTCATAAAATTCAAAAACAAAAAAGGGAAATTAGTTTGATTGCTGTTTTAAGTATAACCTGTTAGAGTTGGGGAGAGGAACTCTGTTAATAGGGAACTTCCTTTAGGGTAATGATTGATGTTCAGGAATGTCTATTAAACCGTCTTTTGAGGGTGGAGGATTGTTGCACATTTGCTTTCAGGAATGGAACAAACAGGTAAAGTTACAGGTCAAGTAAGTCAGCAGCTTTGACTAAGAAGAAGCACAGTCATCTGTTCAGCTCCTGACACGAAATAATATCTGAAAAAAGACGTGACATCCCGACCAAGTAAAATGAATAACGCCTCTGTGTCTGAAACGGCAGCTTGAGTATCAATAAGGACACGACGACGATGTTGGCAGCAAGAAAAAGCTACACCAAACCTCTGAGCTAACATTAGCCAGCTAGCATGCTAATGTTTACATGTTGAACTTACCGTTTAGTCTTATAACAAACTGCCGACGTTTCTTATCGTGCTCCACCTGGATCTGAGAGTTGTTTGCGTCGAAGACATTTGCCTGTGCTGCCTGTGCCATAGTATCCTACTGCAGTTGACGATGACTGCTATGCTACTGTGCAGCGATGCTAACCAGAAATGGCTTCATGAAATGATGAACGGTCTAAGCAAAACACCTCATCCAACGAAATCAGCTGTGAAGTCACGTGACAGTCAGCCAATCACCGCTGATGTTGGAGAGGAGAGAACAGTGCAGATAGATGTAAAAGGGCCCATATTGTAAAAAGTGAGATTTTCATGTCTTTATGTATTTAAATAAAGCAGGTCTAAGTGCTTTAAACTGTCAGTATATAATCGCTCAGTCCATGGAGAAATGCACACATCCCGTATTTAGAAACAGTGTCTGAGCAGTCAGGACTTAAAATAGACAAAGAGCATTTTACAGTTTTAAATTTGTAAACATTCTAAATGTGTCCCACTTTAATTCTTGTTGCAGTGTATGTTTGACATCAGCTGACAGGAAGTAAACATGGACCCAATCTGTTGCCTAGCAACGCAGTTCCAACGATACATGTCCAAACCGAGCGTTTCAGACAGTATATTCAGAGGGACAGTGTGAGAAAGATAAAGAGTGAACATTACGCATGTAAATGTGACGGACTAGAGTAGCCCGCTATCAAATTTACCTAAAAGGTTTGGATTCCCAGACACACCAACACAGCGAGAATGACCCCAAGAAACGTATGAAGTGATTTACTTTTATTGCAACATTACTTTAAAACACCTAGTTAATAAATAATTAAAATAATGTTCAATGTGTCAAGCAATAGTTCAGGCAAATAATTTAAAAATACCAAAAGTCCAGTCCAGTTAATATGGAACCACCGCTCCTTCAAGGTCTGGTTCGCCAGACAAAAAGGAACTGAGGAGGATCAGTGCGCGGCGAGGAGCAAAAGGAATCCGATCCAGTCCGATCTGCGGGGAGGCAAGGCAACAACTGTCCTGGGAAACATCCTCCCGTCAGTGCGCGGTGAGGGAAACATCCTGTAAGGGCTGGTTCACCAGACAAGGAGGAGCTAAGGAGGATCAGTGCGCAGCGAGGAACAAAAGGAATCCGATCTGGTCCAATCTGCGGGGAGGCAAGGCAGCAACTGTCCTGGGAAACATCCTCCAAGGTCTGGTTCACAAGACAAGGATGAGCTGAGGCGGCTCAGTGCACGGCGAGGGAAACATCCTGTAAGGGTCTACATCCTTCCAGCCTTGGTTCTGCAAGGTAATCTGGCGTATTTATAGGGGAGTGGAGTCGGCAACTGGCGAATGAGATCGCTGATTTTAGCTGGGTTCAGGTGTGTCAATTAGCAATGCTGGGTTCAAGTGTGTCAATTAGCAATGCTGGGTTCAGGTGTGTCAATTAGCAATGTGTCTGTGTGTCTTTGTTATGATAGTTCGTGGAAAAGGTTAAAGGAAGCATGCAAATATTTATACACAACAAGAGTTCATCGCCATGATAGCGCACAACAACATTAAAATCACAACAATATATATAACATGCAACAGTCATAAAAAGGGTTAACCATACATCACACTGTCTTAAAAGATGGCTTTATGACATAAACATGCTCGAGTAGAAACCCAAAATACAAATATGAACCTGGAATTGAGCATAATATGTGACCTTTAATTAACTTTCATCCAATGTTCAATTATTTTACAGCAAAAACATTTTTTTTATATGAAAATGTTTTTGGATTTATAGGCTACTGTATCTCCAACAAATCTACATTCCTCCAAATTCTTAGATTAAAAAAAACACATAATGTTTACAATGATGAACCAGAATCTTTTAAGTATTTATTTCACCATCATAAACATTTAGTTACTTTTTGGACTCAAATGAAAGATTATTTATTGTGTAAAATTTTTGACTTTTTACTTCTCACTTAATTGCCTAATAGCATAAGATTAAGCTAATAATATAGTTTTAGCCTCTAGGAAAAACAATTTTTCATTCGCCCCCAAAACAAAAGATTGGCTGTAAAGTTGTAATTTTTCTTTGCAGACTTTTTTGTTCCCATATTTTAGCCTTGCACCAGTCTTGTCATTGGTTTACCTAATTTCTACCTTGCTCCTGATTGGAGGAAATTACATTAAACTGTATTTGTTTTTCTCTTTTCTTTTGATAAACTGTATTTTCATTTTCCATCTCAGTCTTGACCACACAATTAAATTAGTTAATTGGTTGAGGTACATTTGCTTAAATCTCATGATAATTAATTTCTTGGTGTATAAAAAATGTTTGTATTCAGACTACAGATGCATCTGAGAAATAGTCTTTGACAGTTCAGGTCAGGTCACAGCTCACAGATCCACAGTAACAGCTGTGTTGCTGTGTCCTCAGCAGAGCAAATGTACAATCAGCAAACAAACTCTGTTTGGCTTGTTCCATGTGTTTCTCTCCACTACTGTGGTGGATTGTACTCATATACATTAAATACAGTGTGGTGATATAAACTTTATAGATATTTACAGTATTTCTAGACATTGTAGATAGGTATGTCAAGATCAATAAAATTACAGTGAAGTAATCCTGTTAAACTGTTGGCCTAATCCTGCAAAACTCTAATGGAGTTTGTCAACTCTGTATGGGATTAAGTGGGTGTTTCTTTGGGAAGACCTGTTAGTGATTTGTTTTCTCTAGTGTTTGCCAGAGACAGAGAGGGAGCCCACCTCTTGATGGATAACAGTACCAGTCAGAAGTTCTTACGCTTATCTTAAAAGTCTCATTCAGTGTTTTTCAATTTTGCTGCTTAAAAATGATGTCCAAGGCTCCAAGGTAAGTCTGCATTATCGCTGTTTGTATATTACCATTAGGGTATCATTGCTTTTATACGTAGTAATAATAATAAATACATAATTGCAGTATCCTCATATTGCAGCTGAAATATTGATGAGTAACATTACAGTAAGAAGGAACAGTGAGCATGTTCAATTCTTTGTGGACATAAATTTGTGGTATTTACTTGTTCTGTTTCTACATGTGATCAGTTTATTGACAGTGAATGTTCTTGATGTGAGAGAGAAAGATGTGGTTTACGTTAAACATGTTTTAACGGTTAGCTGTTTGTGTGCAGCCTCTACATCAAACTCACATGGCAACATGTTAATGTTTCCTTGCACCATCCTCCTAAATCTTGGTTGATAATTGACTGTGTGAAATTCCCCTCCAACTCCAAAAGTAATATCAAAAATATAATTTATTGCAGCGGTTATTTGACCATCAGTAATGATTTTGCAAAGGGCTCGTTGTATTGTCAGGTAGACATAAGGAGCACAGAAATTATCAATCATTTAAATTTAGCACTTCATCTGAATTATCTCGTCATTTGTAACACACAGTGTCATGAAATTCATCATAAATTGCTGCTATCCTGAACTAATAATTGTGTCAGATTATCCCTTTGAACAACAACAATCACCAATTACATATATGTTTGCCAACTACATACTATTTCCATTAACTTGGGCCACAAGTTATTCATTAGCTGCCATACAAGTAAACAAAAAAAAGTAAAATGATCAGCACATTAATGCTTTCTTTAAATGTATATATCTTTGAATATAGCTAAATAAAATATAATGATAACATTGTGACCCCTACTAAATAATTGATGAAGGATGATTTATGCCTAACTGTCTTAATCTTATTTATAACAGGTGGCATGAGACCCTGGTAAACTCTAAGCCCAAACAACCTGCGCCGAAGGCAGCGGGGAAGGTAAGTGCCACACTTACAACAAAAAGGCTGGTTTGGTAATTTAGTGATGACCTTTACCAAGTTTTTAATATTCACACATTTATCAGATTCATCATTTATTTTTACATACATCAGTAGTGTCATGAAAGTTTTAGCGTCTTGTGACCTTTAAAAAATTACTTACTTTACATTTTCATTCTTCTAGAAAAAAAAGGAAAAAAAGAAAAGGGCCAATAAAGATCATAGTTAAATGACCCTATATGTCCTAGTTTATGAGCAGTATTGTTCATTTATTAAAAGTTAAATTGGCTCATTATTTACTGGATCATGAGTGGTCCTTTAAATAAGATCTCCAAAACACCTTTAAATGTCTAAACCCAGAACCATACTCATACCAAAGTTAACACATTACCACAATAACTAATCTCAGAAACGGGACATTTGTTTTCTTTCATTTTGTGGAAAAGAAAAGCTGAATTTGACAAATCTGCTCAGCCTATGTTTTGTTGGTTTCAGTGATAACATCAAAATAATTCCCTATTTAATTTGTTTTGAAGCTCACTGACATGTCTTTGCTAATGTGGTTTTAAGGGTTGATGTACATCATCTTATTGTATGATAACTCCCCTTTCTCCAGCACTATAGCTAATGCCAACCGTGTATATAAAAGTATGTTAAAGTTACTCGACTACATTGCCAGTGTTCTGTGTTGTTCATCATACATGGACCCAGGTTCCTCAGAGTGGGTGCATGTTTTTGCTAGACGTGCATGCATTTGGTTTTATTGATGTATCCATTAATGGCCGAAGATCAAGTCAGTGCATTTACGAGCTGCACAAGTCGCTAAGTCAGGACTCTTCGAGCCTCCTCTAATTGATTTCTCTGTCTTGTGGTCCGGCCGCAGATGGATTGCCTCTGCAGTTGGTGAGGCTGCATCGCTATAGACTGGAATAAACCGCCTATGTCTGATGGCTTTCCAATGCTCAAGTGTGATTAAGTTCAAGTGTGTTTGTGTGTGTGTGTCCATGATCACAGTGTCGGTCAGATGGTACTTAAGCAAATTAAGAGCTCTTTTGAGGATTAAAAAGGTTCTCTCCTGGGGTGATTGGATTGTATGTGTCAAAGAGTCCATGTTCGGATGGGGGTGAGCAGGAGGTGCAATGTTTTACATTTAAATATTATTATCCTCAAAACTGTAAACCATACAGAACTTCACACCTACAAATCTGTCTTTTTGTGATTTATTTTCTCAGCCCATCACAGTTTAGCCTCTTGCTCTCTTTTTCTCTCTCCCAAAGGAACCAGCAGCGTTAACTGTACCTGCATCTAGTGGAGGTAAACAAGCTGACAGCAAAACCAGCGTTAGTTATGGAAGGAGCAAAAGCCTCGGCAGCAGAGTTAGTGAGTCAACTGCTAGCATCAGTAAGGCTGGTGACAGTTTGAAAAGAGGCAGCGTCAGCCAGCAAGGACACCAGAGTACCAGACGAGTGTCTCGCCCAGGCAGACAAGCTCTCCGCCTCTGCAGCAGCCGGAGCTTTTCGTCCCTCCAGACTTCCTCTCTCATTGCTGCTCCTTTCATGAAAAGCAGCCGCTCTCTCAGCAGACTCGACCAAAGATCCACTGGAGACGGTAGTTTCATTCATGTTTTACAGAAGATTTATCAGAAGTTAAGTTATATTACAGTCAAAACATACTGTTTGTCTAAAAAAATTAAAATGTGGTGGCAATTTCTTTTTATTCTATTCATTTAAAAATAATAAAAAATATGCTTCTTAAAAGAGTTTCTTAGAAATGATGATAAATATCACTAAAGAAGCTTATAAAATATTTTTATATACAACTTTTGCCTCCGAAACAGATTCAGACCATGCGGTTCCAAGTTCACAAGTAAAAAAAAAACAAACAGCAGGAAAGAAAGCCCCGGACTCTGGCCAGCAAATCAGGTCTGTTGTTGTTTCCCAGTTTAAGAATTTCAAAGGCTTTTCACTTTTTCTTTGTATGATTGTTTTTTGAAATGCTATAACCGGTTTTGTCAATCTGCTCCATTTATGTTTCCATCTTTAAAAGGGATAACAAAGACCAGTTTTATGGTGATGAGGCGGAGAAAATGAAAACAAGCAGCTCCTCTGAGCAACCGGAGTCTTCCTCCTCTTTGGTTTCCACCACTGCATGTCATCATCACTGCAACAAAGTAAAGAAACAGGTACTTTTAATGTGTATTTATGAATACATATTAAAGTAACTGTTAACGGCTGCTGTCTGTAGCGATTAGCATATTACCTACATAATTGTTCTTCCCTTCTTGCGTAGTCTTTTGGAGCTGACTGTAGTTCCTTCACAAAAAGGTGGTGCAGTGATAAGCAATGATTTCTTTGTTGTCCTGCTTATCAAAAAAAGCCAAAGGAAGGCAGACAGTTATATGAATGTCTCCATGAGCTCCATGCCCCTCTGACAGGTATCGTTTAAACTTTGATTAAAGCGCAGGTGGGAGGACCTGGTGGCTGAGGAAGTGAAAAGGTGTCAAAGGAGTGTAAATACTGAGTAAAAGTGATTGTTTAAGATCCCAAACTTATGTCAAATGAAAGCACCATTGAGATGAAGGGACTGGAGATTCTCAACATGCAACAAAATATTGTGTACTACTCAACAAACATAAAATTAATTTAGTTAGAAATAAGTTAGATGCCTGTCTCATGGAGATATCATTCAACATTGAACTATGCCAAGCAACAACTTATACCTTGGCAATTTGCATATTTTTTAGCAGAAATGGAAGAGAATATTCATAACTATGTTTTCAGTAGTGGATATCAACAAAAACTAGGAATCGTTGTGTTTGTGTTAGAATGAGCTCTTCATATCATGAACATAGGGAGTGGGTTCTCTTCCATGGAGTCAGCCATGTTGCACCGCCATGTTTCTACAGGAGCTCAGAACACACAAACCAAACTCTGGCTCTAAAGAGGAACTTTTGCGTTTTTACGTTACCTGTCAAATTTATGTCACATTGTGATATTTCAAATGACTTGGAGACAGTTTCACTATATGCTGATGATACTTTATTTATTTTTTACAGTTGGAAGTTTTCTATGGCTGCCTTTACATCCTGTTCATAGTTTTTATTTTCTGCATTATGTTATTTAAGGCCCAATTTTGAGAAATGCATCATAAAGAGAACATGTGCTGCTAGATGTTCAAGGACTCCTTATCTCTCAGTCAAGTCATTCTGATACCAATACTTTAATAATTTCTGCTCCTTAAGTTATTTTTGGGTGCAAATGGCAGTAAATCCCCCATGCCTTTTTAACTTAACTTAACGATAACTCACTTCAAGCAGAAAAGATACTTTGTAAACCAAGTTTAAATGAAAGACTCTGTGCCAGGAGTTGAAATGCTCTGCTCCTGACGTCTCACACTCGTCATTCCCTCTTTGTTTACTTTCTGTCACCAATGCTGTCTCTTTTAGTAGTAAATGTCTGCATGTAGTGAAGTTATCCAGAGCTCTCAGCATGTTTGAGCTGGCTGATTATTTTGGTTGTTGGATTATTTTTGGCACGTATGATGCGTTGTTTCTTCTTCAGCTTGACCTACTCCACTTTAAGAAAGGATGGATGATGCGATTGCACACATCTGGTCAGGAGAATTAATCAATTCACTGTCATTTAAACCTTTAGGAACAGTGGCATTATTACAGGTCTGACAAGCTAATAATCTTGTGCACAGTCTTGCTCTGCTTATAGTGGCAGCAACACTGGTTTGCCCTGAGGTTCTACAAAGATTCAATAGTTGCGAGTGAATGTCTGAATGGAGCTTTCTTTTTGTCACAGATTTCTGTAGACAGCTGATGTAGATGGTGAGATAAACTTGTCCACATGTTTAGACATCAGCAGCTCATTTGTGATTGTGCTCACTTTATGGCTTTTTTTTACAAGGAACGTCTCAGTCAGCAGAAACTGTTTGGTGAGACATTTCGTTTGAGTATTCTCATCAAACTCCAATTCCTACGTGTGCCTCTTTATTTAGTTAATTATTATTAATTTCTGTTCTATCTTAGTTTGATTTCACTTGATCTAAAAAGGTAAAGGTGATTAATACTGAATTACTGAAGCATATTGTTTCGTGGAGGTGTGTGTTTTGTTCTTTTTGGCTGTTACTAGAGATGCTTATCTAAAATTCTTCACGTCAATTACTCCAATGAAAAACTATGTTTTTGTTATCTACCTGCTCTCACAGTGATTTGTTAAGACAAGTTGAAGGAATTCCTGATGCAGCAGTTTCAAAAGTTGAAAGTAAATTCCTCTCAAAAAATAAGTGGAATCAAAGTAATTCTCAACTATAGACATTCATGACCACTATAGTGTTACAGTCTGTTTATCTGTTCTGGATGCTACTGCAATTACCTGATGCAAAACTTCTTATTGTATATACACACACACCATTAAGTAACAAACCATTTACACATTTACTACAGTCTATGCACATCTAGTTCTTCTTTACAGCATATTGTACAGCATTTGAAAAGACACATTTTCATCACATTCCTTTTGGATGCTTTAGTAAAGGGACGTAAGTAGCAGGAGTCTTTGATATTACCCAATATCGAGGTAATCCATCATTTTAGATAAACTGTGACAATATTTTAGTACACAATACTTAAATGTAACTGGAAACCACCTTAACATTAAGGTGGTTAATGAATAATATTGTTCTTTCCACAGACCAGAGATGGAGTGCACACGCTCTGTGCTATGACCTCTGGGATGAGACACAACTGGGTCCAAGCAGTGTTGAATAATGTGAGATCCAGTCCTACCGCTGACGTCACAAGGTAAATAAAGGCGTTAAAAAGGGCTCCATATTTGTCATCAATTAGAAGTTTACATCACAAAGCACCTTTCTTCATATCTGTTAGTAGATTTACTTTCATCGTCCAAATAAGTTTATTTGTAATTCCTCACAGCTCCCTTTCAGAGCAAAAAGCTCAACTGAAATCACAGCATCAGGACTCACAGTCGGCTGAGGGCCTGGAGAAAGTTGAACACCCAAACAGCCTTTTGCAAGAGCACAACACCAGAGGCTGTGCAGAGGAAACACACGAGCAGCAGAAAAGACTGCAGCCAGAAGCAGAGCTGAGTTCTGCTGATGGAAGCTCTGCATCGTCTACAATATCCTCCCATCTATCCTCCCATCTGTCCTCCCCCATCTCACCCTCCGCCTCCTCTGCTCGGTCTACTGTCAGTCCTCCACGGCAGGTGGTGGAGGGTGAAGGTGCTTCCCGTCTTCATTCATATAATATAAATATATTTGTCTAGTAAAGTACATCAAAAACTTGTATTGCATATTGCAATTGTGTTGTCTTCCTCTATCAGAGTGTGTCGATGTTGTTAGTTTCACCGAAAGCAATTTGGCTTTGTGTATCGACCGACAATTTATTGCCAACAATTTTATTCATCTGAATAATACATAACTAATAAATGTCTCATTATCAGCCCCACTATATCATGCATCCGTAGTACATATCATTACATTTTACATCACATACATTAATTTCTTTGTATAACCTTCTGTGCACCAGGTGTGACTGAAGCATCATCGTGTATTGAAAGAAGTGGAAGTGCCAGCTCTATTTCCACAACAATGCTGTCAAATGTTGAAGAGAATGATACATTGTCCAGTGAGCAGCAAACTGGGCAACTTGTCAAAGAGGTGAGATTCTTAATATGGACTAATAATAAAATATTTTTTGAATATGTGTGTACGTAATTCAAACAATTTATTAAAGCATGTTCACCTATATACGTACATAAAAACATGTCTCTACAGCTGACTCGACTGCAGCAGTTAAACAGGAATCTGCGGGATGAGCTCCAACAAGAGAGAGCGAGGCATTCAAAGGAAACGGTATAACACAGAAGACACTCAAACATAAATATCCATTGTTTTACGTAGCACTAGTCAGTTTGAAGGCAATATGCCCTCTGCCATATTGTAAAAATACACATTGCTTTGTAAAAAAGCAAGTTGGGATGTAAAATAATTTGAAAGCTACTTGAACACATCTAATTTAGTCACAAACATAAAAAGTGAAATTGCATATTCTGTATTAAAATTTCAGCATGCAAAGCACAGTTTGTGTTAAATAAAGCTCACTGTTGTCCTGTAGAATGATCTTCTGTCAAACTCGTCTTCAGAACAAGCATTGGCTTCGCAGCGACTGCACAAGATAAACCATGATCTCCGCCTTGAGCTGGAGGCTCAAAAGAGTAGCCATGAGGAAGCCAGGGAAGTTGAACTACGGCGCAGGGTAGATCTCTTAGCTCAACAAGCCCAGTTACTGGTCACGGGCGATGCCACGGCACTCGCACAAGCCCATATAGAGCAAGATCGCCAGCAGTTTAATGAGCAGAAGATGGAGTGGGAGCGTTGCGAGGCTTCCCTGAAGTCCCAGCTGAGTGCCAGTGAGGAGCAGAGGAAGGAGGCGGTGTCACACTTCACACAGCTGCAGCAAGAGTTGCAGAGTTACAACAGTCTCCAACAAGAGGCTGATCGCTTGCACAAACATCTACAGGAGGTGACAACTCAACTTCAAGCCAATGAGGAGGCACAGGCTCAAAAAGAGGCTCGCCTGGAGGAGCACCTCATGCTCCTACAAGCGAGTCAGGACAGAGAACGGAGGAGCTTGGCTGCTAGCCTGGCTAAGGCAGAGCAACACACACAAGACCTCCAGAAGAGACTGGACATGTCTGAGCTGCAGGTGGATAGCCTGAATAAGACTGAGACTTGGACCAGGGACATTGAGGAGGCTCAACAACAGCTTCAAGAGGAGCTAGTGTGTACAGTATCTGCTGTGCAGAAACTTCAAGAGGAGAGAGAGCAGCTTGACCAGCACTGTCAGGAGCTGCAGAACCAGTTATGTGAGGCGGATGAGGAGGTGAGCAGGCTGCAAAGTCGCTTGAAAACAGATGAGACGCACTACTACAATCTTGAGCACTCATACGAGAGAGTGAGTGAGGAACTGCAGCTGGCCTTAGGCAGGGAGCAGCAAAAGGACGCTGATACACAGGACATACGAGAAGGCTATGAGAGACTCCTGGACAGGAAGGAGCAAGAACTGAGTGAAGTGTTGTTGAAGATGGAAGTTTTAGGTAACAGCCTCGAGGAGACAGAAGTGAAGCTGAATGACATGTTGAAGGTTTGCAGCTGTGACTTTTCTCAGCAGAAAGATAAATCCTCAGAGCCTGCTCAGCAAAAGGAGGGAGATACTGATCTTCTCACTGACCGCAGGCCGAAGTTTGAACATGCAGGAGATGCAGAAAAGTTTATGTCTGTGATCCAGGTACTTGAATCCAAGCTTTACGTAACAGAGGAGAAGCTAAGGGACATCATGCAAAGACTGGAGGAGCACCAGAGTCACACTAGCTGCCAGGATCCCCTTCTTTGCTCCCAGCTCACTCAGAGCCGAGCCACTGCTCAGCACCTCAGTCTGCTGCTTCACAGTCAGGCCAAGCAGAGCCAGCGCTTCGCACAGGAGACAGAGAGCCGCTGCAGGATGTTGGTCGGTAGGTTTCAGATCGCACTGAACATCATACGAGCCTGCAGAGGGAGGCTCCAAGCCGCTCCGATTAATATCACAGATTTCGATAAGCAACTAGCCGCAGTTGCTTCCTGCCTTCAGCAAGGAGAGAAGGATGCAGAAGAACAGCAGCATGAATCTTTTAACGCCAGCAAGGGAGAGGACAAGATCCTCAATGAAGAGACGTTAGCTGGAGCTGAGAGCAACAGTAAATCCCCTGATACATTATTCTTAGAGGATGACGTGGAAAGTGTTGGGAAGTGTTTAATGAGGGAAGTGTTTGTCGTAGAAAAAATGGTGTCGGTCCTTCAGAGTCAACATGGCATTATATCCTTAGCACCAGGAGAGGATGACAGGGATTTGGCATACAGGTACAAAAGCATAATCTCCCAAAGAATAGCCTTAAAAACAGAAAAAAGGACTCATTCTGGGAAGGCAGAATGTGACAACAATGAACCTTTACAGAGGGTCATCGGTGGAGTCTGTGCTGAAGCGGAGCTCATTTATGCTGCCCTGAAATTTCAGCAGCAATATGAGAGCACGACTCACGTAAATAATCAAGAAGCGGAGCATCAAAGGAAGAGTCTGGCAGATGTCAACCCCCCAGAGTTGGCCTCTTACGAGGAGCAAGTGCATGGAGAGGGCAGAGGTTCAGAAGGAGCTGCAAAACCAGTTGAAAGAGATGAATCGAATGTCCAAAAGGTGGAGGCAGAGAAAGATCCAGAGTGGTTGGAGAGACTTACATCCCGGCTGCAGAGAAGGGCTAAATTCTTACGCCACCTCTGCCAGGAAGTTTCTGATGGCAATGGAGTAGAGGGTAGTGTGGATGATAACTGGGAAAATGCTTCTGCAGCTGACCTTAATTGGATGCAGGAGCAGGCAAAGTTGATTTATTTGTCAGACAGATTGCATTCGGATTTAGAGCACCAGCAAAGTGAGGTGTTACAGGACAAACTGCAAGCTTTGTGTGAAGAGCAGGATAGCACATTAAAGGATGAGCAGCAGGCTTTTAATCACACCTTATGTCAGCTTCAGGAGGACAACAGCGTATTAAGAGAAGAACTAGAGCGTGCTGAGCAAAACATAATATCTGTAGAGACTGGGAACCAGACACTACTGGAAGACATACAGAAAATCGAGGATTATCACGAGGAACGGATGAATAAACTGGAAACAGGATTTCAAGAGAAGATAAGGGAACTGCAACAGATCCATGAAGAAGAGATGAAACATGTGCATGCTTACTACACCAAGTCATCCAAAGAGAAACAGAACAAAACCTGCACAGAGACACCTCCCTTCACTAAAACCCTACCAGAGCAAACTGCGATGGAGAGAAAAACAATGCTGGCAGGTGGTGAAGCAGCCATGAGGGAGGCTTACCAGAAAGATAAACTTGAGGTAACAAAGGCTTTATTTCTTCTGCTCATCTGGAGCTTTTTCTTTTGGTCAAAAAGAACTTCCTTCACATTCACTTTAATTTGAAAATCTTAAATCCCATTTGATTCCTTTAATTTAAGATGCTCAAACTTAAGTGGTCTATTAGTACTATTAGTATATTTCACAAAGTATCAAATTTAATCAATTTAATCTGCTACAAAAAAATATATATTTGTATGAGTATAAAACCATCAATTTACACATGTACAATGTACAACCACTGTATATAATAATATACATTCTCTACTTATGTACATTATCAATTCAGAATTGTTTCTAACATTTCTATACAGGCATCCTGTGATCAAGGGCTCACTGCTGTGGAGGAAATGCACAAGCATCTGATAGGTGATCTACAGAAGCAGCATCAGGCGGAGGTGGCAGCACTGATGAAGGAGAAAGAAAAGCTTCTGCAGGAAGAGACAGCTGCCACAATGGCAGGTAAACGTCTTTCGGCGAGAAGTCACACAACAATAAAAGCACCGTAGGCCTGTTAAATCAATGCAAACTCTTTTTAGTCGTTTATTATTTTGTAATGTTTGCAGAAGTTGTAACACTGTTTAGATTGATACAAGCTTCATCTCTTTCTACAGCCATTGTAGCGATGAGGAGAGCCCACAAACAGGAGCTGGAGAAAAGCCGTCATTCTCAGATTATCAAGGAGAGCGCTGACATCACACAACTGCACGTTGAATATGAGTGAGTGACTACTAATCCTTTTACAGCGTTTGTTATAGCTCTTACACGGACGCTACTGACAGACAGCTGCATACATCTCACTCTGTTACTACAGCATTTATTGCAGGGCTACTGTCTCAGTTTGCTTTATATTGTTATGTGAAAACACCTGTCCCTTTATATATTGTACTGCTGTACTAAATATGTGTACTGCATATATATTGTGATGTGTAAACTGGTAACTCATTTACTGCAGGGGTTACAGCAGAATTCTGGATTTTCTTCTTCTTCTTTTTTTACCCATTTGTCTTATTCAAGACAGATACTTACTACAAGGCAAAACAACACACTGACAGCAGGTTGACTTCCTGTTTTAAATAGAACCCTTTCACAGCAGACATGTTGTCCTGTCAAAGTAGGAAAAGCACAGGTGTACATAATCACATTAACGATGGCTCCACTCCATTAAGTGTCCGAGTAACCGTGTCAGTGAGTGAGCGTGCACGTTAATACAGACCTGGAACCGGCTCACCTAGACGGCATGCAACCGTCATCAATGCCATTAATTCCACCTGTGCTATTCCTGCTTTGGCAAGTCAAAATGTCTGCTGTGAAAAGGGTCTATTTAGAAAACAATCAATCAATTTGTGGAGCAGAATCAGTGTAGTCTTCTCCCTGACCCTGTTAGTAAATAGGTATCATTGTTAACTAAATAATTCATGGCAAAACTTTATCAGCTAGCAGATAAAATATCTTTCCCGGAGGCGGAGTTTCACATAAAAATACTAACAAATGCTAAAATATACATTCACATTGTACTTGGATGTGTATACACACGCTATGGGTTTTTCCTGGGACAGTCACAGCTCAAATGTCAGCCTACTTTTACGGTACCAGTCAGGATCAAAACTGAAGTTAATGCTCAGACAAAGCATTGGTAGCATTAAGCGTTTCACCTCACTGTTGAGGACCGACGAACGAGCCCTTAATTGGCTACAGTGGAAACTGAGCTCACGGCCCGTGTCACTGACCGCTGCCCATGGTGCTGATACCTGCAGTGACCTGTACCTGTTCTAATATAATAACACTGATCTCTTTTTTCACTCAAAGCAAGATTAAATAACAATACTATCACTCACAGTATTTCCATCAATGTCCATTTTTCCCATTTTCAATTTCTGCCAGTTCCATAAAGATTAATCAACAACTACTAGCCATTGAACCTTTGTATAGGAGCTCCTTAATTCCGCATAATAGCATTTTTACTTGCTATAAATATAATTTTAACTATATATCTATCACTTCCTCCTATTACAGTTTCTTCTGAAACTCTGATCACTTTACTGTTCAACATCAGGCTTCTGATTTGTCACTGCAGGAAGGAGATCAAGTTGATGCATAAGGAGCTCGAGGTGTTGTCGGTTCAGCACACTCAAAAATGCCTGGAAACCTCTCAGCTGAGCCAGGAGCTGCAGGAGGAGAGACAATCCTTGATGCAGTACCAAAAACAAAACCAGGAGCTCAAAAAGAAGCAGGTATAAACATTTCATTTTCACACAGGTAGCTGAGTATTATATTACATATATTTATATATACACACAGTATTAACATCTACATCTCAAGAACATAAACAGTGTGTGTATTTCTAAAGACATTTATAAAATGTGTCATGTCCTTTGTCCCTTTAAGAGAGAAACAGATGAAATGTCTCAGCTTTTCTCGTTGAATGGGAAACAGTCACATGTTTCCCCTGAAGTAAACGACTTCTATGAAATGGAGGTGAGTGTCTGGAAAACAGAGAGTATAACCTTTATCTTTGTCCCACATCATAAACAGTAGTGATGCTGTATGTGTATTGCATTGTTAACATGAGTTGTAATTTATTTGTGGTTGTATACGTGATTTGTATATCTTTGTGTTTTTCAGTAAAATTGATAAATAGCTTAAGTTGCTGTCCTTATCGTTATTTTTGATTAATTCAACTTGAGTACAGAAAATATGTATATACATATGTATAGAGTGTGGGAAGTAAAAGTAGCTAACGAGTAAATGTTTCCTTTACTATAACACACAACATGTAAATTACATCATGATGTGTTTCATGTTTCAGGTGATTCTGCGGGCGAGGGAGGCAGAAATGCAGTTTCTCAGACAGGAAGCTTGTTCTCTTAAGGATGAGTTACAGATTGCTCGAATGGTACGGACATCTCTTTCGACTTCCGTTCTTGTAATCTTGCTAAATTAGAAGGTTGTATTTAAAAAGTAATCTTTATAAAATCTTTTGCATTCATATTTGAAAAACATGATATATTTTGTATTTACTGAAATGAATGGATGAAACAAAAGAAGCAGTTATGTCACATTAATAACAAAGCTGTCATTCAATTTAATATTTAATATTTATAATTAAACATATTAAAACAACATAATAAAGTTAACTTCATAAAGGCAGCTGTATAAAATGATATATTTAACAAATTCAAACATGTTTTTTCTATGCACTGATGGTCTGATAATATACTTATTATTTACATGAACTCCCACTAATGTGTGTATGTGTGTGTGTGTGTGTGTGTGTGTGTGTGTGTGTGTGTGTGTGTGTGTGTGTGTGTGTGTGTGTGTGGAACAGGACAAAATATACGCCCAGAACAAGCTCAAGGCCCTCTATACGAAAAGCCAAGATGAAGCCCGTCAAGATGTCCAGTTTGGCACTTGGTCTCTGAACAGAGACGCTTCAGGACAGAGACTCGGTGAGACTCTTTTTACTTTACATTATAAAATGTAATGATAACTTATGAGATTTCTACTCACACACACATTTAAGCATTTCACTTTTCTTCTGTTGGTTTTGAAGAGATCTGCCTATTTTGATGTGAAGCCGGATGTCTTTTGTCAGCACATCGTCGACTTAATGCTTAGATCCACTTCGAAGGAAAAGTTTGACATTTTAAGCAAAGAAATATATAAGAAAGATTAGCTTTCATTTGAAGATCGACATCACTGTCAATGTCTGTCTGTCTGTCTGTCTGTCTGTCTGTCTGTCTGTCTGTCTGTCAGTAAATATGTAGCTACAGCCAGTAGCCGATTATCTTAGCTTAGCACAAAGACTGGAAACAAGGCTAGCATGCTCTCTCAACAAAATCCCCTTACCAGCACCTCAATATTTCCTCATCTAACTCTAGTCATAAAAGCAAATTATTTGTTTATTTTCCTCCCTCTCTGTCCATCCTAACCTCTTGTTTTCTCAGAGGACACTGTGAAAAACACAAGTAAAGCTGCTTTTAAGAAGAAAACTGAGAAATCCTCCCTCACACGTCAGATCAGAGGAGTGAGATCAAAGGTAACATTTCCTGCTGCATCATCTGCTTTTGACTATTGATAAATGATATATAATATTCATATTAACAATGTTTAAACCCTCACCTCCCCAGTGAAGCCCTTCAATCGTACTAACTAGTGAAGGACTGTTCTTTTATCTCTTCTTTTTATATTTTCTTTAATGTGTGTTTGGATTGCAGAGTTTAAAAGAAGGCCTTTCTATCCAAGAAAGAATGAAGTTGTTTGAGTCTTTCTGATCCAAACAACATGAGAAGGTGGAATCTGTGTTTCTGAGTAAAACTGCTGTTTGGTCAGTGCAGTTTATAAACAGGGGATGTATTAAATATTATTTATTTTATGTGTAACTTTTATTGCTTGTTGCTGATCTGCTATTAGCTTCGTGTGTGTGTGTGTGTGTGTGTGTGTGTGTGTGTGTGTGTGTGTGTGTGTGTGTGTGTGTGTGTGTGTGTGTGTGTGTGTGTGGGAGTGAAAGAGCATCAGCATACCACCAGAGGGAGCAACAAACACTGTTTTTTATAGATTAACATTTCTTAGTTTGATATTAAATATAATAGTAATCACAAATAAATTATATTTATATTTTGGGCCTCACAGGATATTGCTCAGTGTAACTTAGAGACACACCATTTGTGAAATTTAATTTAAATGAGTTAGTGTGTGGCATCAGTTGTATAAACACTGTCATTAACATATTGTACCACTAGATGAAGCATAATACAACATTTACTCTCGAGATGTCGGTGTACCTGTGTCTAGTTTTAAACTTTAAAATCTGTTCTGCTGATATGCAGCTGTTTTATGACCAGAGTATATTTGTGCTGCAAAATAAAATAAGGGCAAGAATTTTAGAAGGTTACTATTTTTTATTAACATATGAAAACATTAGTCATGATGTATGAACATTTTGTATTCTGGTATCATCCAGTTGTGTAAAGACAGACAATAAAGTGTTTCACTGTTTACCAAAACACATGGTATATGTTTAGCTGTTTCTCTCTGACAGTATGTGATCGTAAGAGCCTACAAATATCTGTCTGCAGAACCTGTTGTAAGGTATGCAAATATCACATTATTATCAGTAGCCAGTAAATGTTCTATACAGAAACATACAGATATAAACAATACATGAAACACACACTTGGGCATCTCTACACAAATACATTCATGCACCTAAAAGCACATCTTCAGTTCTGGTTCTCATTATTGGATATACGTATGAGAAAGTATAGGCTACTAATACTAAAGGGCAGGGTTAAGATTTTAAATGAACAGTTTATATGGATGTTCGGGACACATACAGTATGTGTTGATATTGCTGAGTTGGTAGGAACATTTCTTTGTAAATTTCAGCCAATAGGATTCTCCTTGATAAATTCAATTGAATGCGTTGTGTCTGATCCGTACGAAATAATCCTGCTTTGTGAGTCAATACTGTTTGGAGTTTACTTGATGGAATAATATTATCAACGTAGCTCTCTCCTCTCTACCACGTCGCTTGTAAGACGGTGAAATCAGTCTTTTATCTCTCTTTCTAATACAATCAGGATGTTCTGTTTTAATCCAAAAATAGAAGATCTAAGACCTTGCATGTTCCAACATGTTATTTGGAACGATAACAATAATAATAATAATAATAATAATAATAATAATAATAATAATAATAATAATAATAATAATAATAATAATAATAATAATAATAATAATAATAACTACATGAAATAAGAAACTAGGTTAAATGATTTGTATTATTTTTTTTAAATGTAAGGACATGTGAGGCCTGGATGTCTTGTCAACAAAAAAGCTGAACCATGTGCAGCTTTGTGACAGCGTGTGACATTATGAACCTGCAGCTGTAGGAGGAGGCTTGTGCAGGAAAACACTGATGTCCGCTCTCTTGAGGGACGACACACAGTTCTATAACTGATAGTAATCAGTGCAGCATCAAGTGTGCACAGAGCCTGCAAGTGATAACACACTTCAGCAGGGTCTCCAACATCAGACCAGACGTCATACAGAAGAGTCAGAGACAGGGGTCATAGCAGAGATACAAAACATTTTGCAATCACTTCTGAATGATTTACTAACTACCATCGCTGAACATGCTGCTGACATTTAACTCACGTGCCTCACGTTACTCAGAGATATAATACAGGTTGCCTCAGTCAACCCCAAATGCTTAATACGTGTAAAAGTAGAATTATCTTGTTACATGGAGAGCTTTTATGAGTAACTTTACTCTTATTTAACCTGTCCAACTTTATTCTATGGGATGACAGATCCATAACATTATATGTCTCCAGAGATTTCTGTGTACATTATAAATCATAGCTCTCAGTGTCCTTGCAGAAGACCTCATTTGTTCCTTGGAGTCATATTGCTATAGAAGAACATCGCACCTCATTAAAACCCAACACTCACAATCTTTCCTTCCCTTTTGGGTCTTGAGTGTGAAACTGCAGTCATGTGAACCGACACTTTGAGAGAGCTGCTTCCTAATGTTATCCATCTTGGATATAATTCTGCACCTGTGAGCTTTTCTGGCTTGCTGTGACATTCAAAACAACATAAACACAATTTATGCACTTGTTTCCTGAAAATCAACATGGTTTTTGCATCAGGCAGGTAAGATTTCTCATCCTAAAACACCTCAAGAGCGTAAACTTGGAACCTGCAAGTGCAGTTCATACTGTATCATCCAATAGATTCAAAGTGTGTCACTGATACAAGAAAATGATGGTGTGCATGAAGTTCATTCTTGACTATGGAAATAGATGTTTGACAAAATCATTTAATTTGCTGATGAATACTGTAAGATGTGGATGAAAGCTGATAGAGCCGAAACAATTAGTTGATTAATTGATTAGTGTAAAGGCAGAAGGTTAATTGGCAAATATTTTGAATATCGATAAACCGTGGAAAACTCTGATGGGCCTCTTTCCTCATTTTCTTTCATTATTATTTGCAGTAGACCCTGAGCTGAGATTATCACATTAAAGGACTTCTCTTAGAAATCCACTTTCATTTTAAAGAGCCATTGCATACAGAAACATGTGAGCATGATTTGATTGTCAGGTGTCAGGTGTTTATATTTCTGAAGTTAGGGTTCCTAGTGTTGCATGAATTCTGTCCCTTAAACCAGTTAAATGTTCTTTCTAAAATATATTATATATATATTATATATTTTTTTCTTGTCTCCTTAATCTTGATTCCTCAGTGGTTGACTGGTTTTAACATAAATATGAGCTAACTAAAACTTAAATCTTTGAAAACCTTCGACAAATGTTCATAAACAGTTCTCTTATGGGTTTTTTCTCATGTGCTGTCATTCATTTAATTTTTTATTCATTCATCATATCCTCGACATGAGTTTCTAATACTAATGTGATGTTTATAAGAACTTGTTAAACAGAATAAAGAAAGTGATTATCATATATCTCAAAATAAAAACTTCTCTCAGTTTGTTTCTCCACTCATTTGTGTGTGGAGTAGTGTACATGTGTGTGTGTGTAGGCGTGTGTGTGTGTGCGTGTGTGTGTGTGTGTGTGTGTGTGTGTGTGTGTGTGTGTGTGTGTGTGTGTGTGTGTGTGTGCACCTGCGGGACGAGCTGCCCCACAAATGTTCCCGTTGACTGATCAGCGGCTGATGTAGAAACACCATTACACAGGTGCACCTGCTCACGCTGTAAAAATAAGTGGCCCATTTAGTCATGCAAAGATCAATTACTGCAACCAGCCCAGAGGCTGCTCTGAACAGTGAACACTGTCTGCTTCCCCAATGATACCTTTTTTTCCCTCACATGTGACACAGGTCTGCGTTTGTGTTTTCAAATTGGTGTGAAGAGGAAAGAGCTGCATGCGCTTGTTTTTCTCTAATTTGATGTGTTAGAAAATCAGGTCCAGAGGCGTGTGACCTACATGCAACTCACATTTATCAGTGTTTCCATGACAATGGATAGATCCTACACCTGAGACAAATATAAATTTGGCACCAGCTTCAGTTTGGAAACGTCAGCCTCGGCATGGAGGACGATGAGGCTGATTGGAATTTGGGGAAGCGCTTTAATAAATGTAACAAACAAGCAAAGTTTTGTTGGCGCAGAAAAAGATGTAAATATGTGAAGCATATTTCTATCAGATATGGACATCTTGAAAAGACTATAAGACAGTTTGAGACTTTTCAACAGCACCAGACCATGACGTTAAACTTTTCAAATAGCTTTTATGTTATGTGAGGAAAAAGAAACTTCACTATCCATATATGAGTTAGAATAACAGAAACAATTACAATGTTTTGATTGAATTAGGTTGCCACACAGTAAGAGGAACCTGAAACTCAGTTATTTTTGTGTGGAGCGAAAATGATCACAAGATCAGAGCACTTTTTTAGGCCGAGGAAGAATGTTGAATAGGCTGGTTTGGAGCAAACTCAACACCTCCCTAAAAAAAGTTCTGTGTCTTGTGTATGTGCTGCATTTCTTTCTGTTGGGTGGGAGCACAACGCCTCTCTTCCCCACTCAGGTTGTTTTTGTCAGTGTTGGCTGCCAACAGAGATATGAATATCACTCAGACTATACAGTATCTCCATGTATCACTAAGGTAAAAATGATAAGTTACAAGCTCTTGCTCAAATAATTGTATAAATGTATGAACTAGAATAAACATAAGAGTTTATACAAGAGTTAACGTTTGTGGATCGTTTTATTTCCAACAGCTATAGATACTGTTGATATCTATAGATAGAACATAATAATAATAATAATAATAATAATAATAATAATAATAATAATAATAATAATAATAATAATAATAATAATAATAACTACATTTTTTAAATGTAAGGACATGTGAGGCCTGGATGTCTTGTCAACAAAAAAGCTGAATCCTGTGCAGCTTTGTGACAGCGTGTGACTTTATGAACCTGCAGCTCTAAATGAGGAGGCTGGTGCAGGACCTGCAGCAAATGAGCGTGAGCAGCAGGAGTGATGGTGAGACTGTACCAGACAGACGGTTACACATTTGTATAAATAGAGTACCTGCCATGCTCCTGATCATAAGTGTCCTGCCAGAACTAGTTAGGCTGAGCTTTGTGTAAACATCCTGTGTCTGCTGTACGACACAGGGATGTCCACAACGTGACACAACACTCGATATGAAACAGGAGAGCTTGTGCTGAAAGGTAATCAAACTGCAGCTTTCCCGAGTGTGGTCGAGCCTGGCCCACTTTGTGCTGCCGCAGCCTTAAAATAACTCGCTGGGTTCGAGGTATCGGCCGGGCTCTCTCTGTCCCTATAGCACACTTCACATCTCCATCTGGTCTGCCATCCTCATAACTGAACCCATGACCCATTTACAGGCCTGACATCATAGTACAGTAACATTAACGCAGAGTGGATGTAAAGCTACAACTCACACACACAGGAGCACAAGCCTGTGCCTGGCAAATTTTACATTTTTTGCTAAAGCTTTTATTCAATGGCTCAATGTCCGCTCTGTCTTCTAAACAATCTAAAGTTACTCCTGTTGTGAAAAATATAAATTCCTATCAAATATGGACATTTGGATAAACAGAGTGTAAAAAATCTGGAGTGTGATGTCTGTAGGTAAATGTGTGGTCCTAAAAAGATATGAAAGACTAAAAAAAGCACTGACACTCTCAAAGGTCAAACAATATTTCCTACTAGAATTGGAAAACTGATATGGGTTAGCTTCCTTGGAGGTTGTCATGTTGCAATGTCACACACACTTTCCACTCATCTCTCTGCCCTGCGATGGCCTCCAGTGAATCTGCTTCAGGCCTGAACTCCTGATCCTGTTTCTGTCCTGTAAAATAATCACAAACGTCCTCGCAGAGCAGTGTGGTCGTGTTTAAAAAAACAAAACAGCATAAGATGTGTTGTAGAAGTTGTACTTTGCACACTGTACATAGCAGATATATTTTAATCTGGGGTGATTGGAAATTAATTGTTGATTAAATTTGGTCAAATTTTGGATTAATGAAGATGGATTGCCATGACATTTTGTACAAATATTCATGGACCCCAGAGGATGAATCCTACAGACGTCGCTGATCCTCTGACTTTTCCTCAAGTGCCATATGAGGTTCATATATTTGTTTTTCCAAGAACTGTTTTATGGATTGCTATGAAATCTGGTACAGGCATTCATGGCGTACAGAACATGAACCCTACTTACTTTGGTGATCCCCTGACTCTAGATCTAGAGCCACCGGCAGGTCAGCATTTTCACTTATTCTGTGAAATATCTTAACATCTATTTGATAGATTGCCACAACATTTAGTACACCCAATTATGGTCCCCAGATGATATATTATCCTAATGACTTTTCAACTGGTGCCATCATTAAATCAAAAATTCAGTTTGGCTTCTGACCAAATACCTGCAAAACTGTGGACATTCTCATCAGCCTCGGGAGTTTTGTGCCAAGAAGCAGATAGCATGCCAACATGCTAACATGCAGCTGGTAAGGTAAACATGGTAAATATTGCACCTGCTCACAACAGCATGCATTTAGCTCAAAGCAGGCTGTGCCTAAGTACAGTCAAGCAAGTTATTCACTAATTTCCTCCTTATCCAGGCACGCACACACACACACACACACAGGCACACGCACACGCACACGCACACGCACACGCACACACACACACACGCACACGCACACGCACACGCACACGCACACACACACACACAGGAGCTGCTTTGCTTTCTGAATGAGTCAAAAATGGAAACCACACCACCCACTCGGTGGTATGTTTGGTTTTAGTTAAAATAAAGACAACATTACTGAGCATGGTAGTGAATTAGATGTGTAAATTACCATAGATGTCAACGTAACGTGTAGATTTAACCTCTGGTCCGATAATACACCCAATGTGCCAGATGTGTGTCTTTTTTCTGGCTTGCCTGAAAGAAAGAGAGGTTTTAAAGATATGTCACTCCACACAGCGTTGTCCAGTCTTTAAAGCAATACTGTCACAAAATAAGAAATATTTCCAAGGAAATATAATTTAACCTAACAAAACCCCAGAGAAATCAATTAATAAATTGATTATGTGTAGGTCTTTTCTGGTCTCTCTAGTACACATTAGTCCTAAGTAAAGCGGTTGGTTCTTTCAACTCTTAGCATTGCTGACCAGCGCCAGTGCAACACTTGGTAGAGGAAGAGCATGTATTCTCCAAATGCCAAGTATCTACAGTGACACCGTGAGAGGGAGGGGGAGGACGAGAGCTGAGCAGTGAGCAATAGTTCACTGGATGTGGGATACGGAGTGGGATCTGCAGCAGAAGAAGATCAGATAGCAGATATATCAAGAAAGTGTGAGACTCCCGACTGCCCGTGACTCTAAAATAAACTGTGAGGGATTGATTTTTGATTGGATTGGACCCTTTAGGCCATGGGAGCCCTACAGACGTTGAATTGGGGATAGCTGTGATCAAGTCGCTGTGCTGTTTTGAGGTCATGATTATGGCTTCAGTGCTTAACTAAAGTATTTTTTGTGTTTCTGTTCATCTGGATATCAGTCGAGTAGTAACTTTGGAGGACTTGACAGTAGGAGGGATTGTAATGCTTTGCTTATTGAGTGGAGAAAGAGACACGTTAAAACTAGGAGGCACAGACATGATGCTACTCTTCGACCGTTTACTTTTCTGCCTCGGGAGGATTGAGTGGTTCTACCCATAACAGAAGAGAAGATTTGAAGGAAGCCTGAGGAGAAACATGCAGCAGTTTGGCTAAAAGACAGGGAGATCTGGAAGAAAAAGAAAGTTGGAAATCAACATTTATTGGAAACGTTTGCACACAAGGTAAGCTGCTTGTGATTTTAGAAAGACAAAATATTAATATAATACTGTAGCCAACACCCTTGCAATGTAAGAGCTGTGGACGTCTCTCATTGATCAATTCAAATATATTTTCAGTCTCTATTGTGATAAACGTCAGTAAAAAATAGACTCATCTCTGCTCCGGCGTTGAAGATCACAGCCCAGCAGGCAGAGTGTGGCTCCTGTGAGAGCTCAGTATTAGTTATTAATATCCTTTGCTTCTTAGCAACTAGAGCATTGCGAATCAGAAACTACTATGTACAACACACACACCTATACTAAAATAAGCAAAAGATTACCAACTTGTTATCAATTGTCATCCATGAGTCTGTAAACTCTTACAATTCAGGCTGAGGATTTAAAACGTACCTCACCTTGAATCTGTACAGAAGGTTTATATCAAATTCATCATCTACTTTATGTTAAAAACCCATTCTGTTGTATGTACAGGGTATTATTGTCTATCTATCCATAGCTATAGAGTATTCATGCTGAGAACAACTGCACAGCAGCCTTTGCGACCCCATTTGGAAGTTTAATTAAAGATGAAATCTCAGTTGCTTTATAACGACTCATTCTTAAAGCGCTGAAGTTCAAGATTTGATGTTTGACTGCATGCTGTCTCTTGAAGAAACTAAACAAAAAACAATAATCCTAAGTATCTCTACTATGTTCTCAGAGCCGAGTACACCCAAGCAGTTTTGTTATCATATATCCTAAAAGACTAATAAAATGATCAAAATCATGTCACAGCCAGTTGCTGACCAACGCCTCATCGTGCGCTGAGTTGTAGTTGAAGAGTCTGCAGTGTGATGGTGTGACAGTCTTATTTTATGACTTGAAATAAGTGAAGTTCCATCAGTAAGTGTAAACCTATAATAATAGAATGATCATATAAAGAATCAGAGCAGCTGAACATCAAGGGACACAAGTATCACTCAGTGCTTTAACTATTGATTACTATCAAGTAGACTCAGGTTTCCAGAGGATGTATCCTAATGGCTTTGGTGATCCCTGACTTACCTCAGGCGCCAACACGGCATTGAAATTTGGAGTTTTAAGACTAATTTAAAGACTAAATTAGAGTAAATGAAAGATGGCGCAATACGGTGACTTGCTAGCTGCGATCTGCTATCACCTTGCTTTGTCTTGGTACAAGCATTTCACTGTACTTAAACATGGGACAATACACTTTAACTTGAGCTACTCAACAGATTGAGTGGTTACAATGCATCCTGAGGTGGATATGAATGTGGCACACTTACCTTATTTACTATTATTTATTTACTTATTTAGCCATTATTCAGTAAAAATTTCAATTTGTCTAAATACTTTTGGATTACTTTTTGCATTGTGCTAATTTGCAAGTGTCAGCATTTCCCTTAAGAGGATCACCCTAGGTTCGCAGATGGGCATTTCCAATCCAGTTTGAATGGTAAAAATCGATGTCAAGAAAACTGGCTTGCCCAAACATTTGAGGGCAAATCAAAAAGT
The DNA here is from genome assembly GCF_900634415.1 of Cottoperca gobio. Lineage (NCBI taxonomy): Eukaryota > Metazoa > Chordata > Actinopteri > Perciformes > Bovichtidae > Cottoperca > Cottoperca gobio. The sequence continues at coordinate 13,226,350 of NC_041362.1, read as the reverse complement.
AAAACACCCGTTGGCTATAAGTTGTAGGTCACTTCAACATATTGACCAAAGGAAACAAACATTAAAAATTTGACCCAGTGAAAAACATTGCTGAGAACATAAAGCCAGTTGAAAGGACTCCTTAATGTGCTTAAAATAAGAGGATGTTGAGCTGGGAACCATAGGACCCTGGGAACATAGATATGCTCCCCATGTCAACATGCTACACTGAGTGAACATGGTGAACATTATACCTGCTAATCGTTGGGAGCATGTTACCATAGTGACGTTAGCGTTTAGCTCAGAGCATCACTGTGCCCAAGTACAGCCTCACAGAGCCACTAGCATGGCTGTAGACTCTCATGCATCACAAAGTTGAGTTAGTTAGACCAAAACATTAATAGACTCAAAATAAATACAGGTTTGAAAAAACTCAATGTGAAACAATTTGTGGGAAATTCTGCAGAAGATGTAACCAATGTTATTTTTAGGGTAGTAAATCCAGCACAAGCTGAATGTGCTGAAGGCTGCAGTTCGGACAGATCAGGATAAAGTTCCCTTTTTTCCATTAATGTGCCTGAAGTGATTCCATCAATTCCTAGTACCAAGAAATCATTTCTATGATACCCAATCTTTTTCAGCCTATTTTATTTTCCAGTTCAGCCTCACAGGGGAATCACACAGCCTCATCACAGTACTCCAGTGACTCTAATAGTTGTGCCAGCTGGAGGAAACAGAAGATACGTCATATAAAATGGCAGGGCATTGGATTAGCTGGCTATTTCTGTACCTTGTTGATCAGAGAAACATGCATTGTATACACCAGAGTATTTCCAATAGAGCAGGGGGGGGAAAAAGAGATAGGACAGAAAATCAAAGGTCTGAAAGGATATATTACTAATGAAATTAAGTTGTGTTTGAAAATCTATTTAAACTATCATTTCCATGTCTGTCCTAAATTGTGCAGTATAAATGAATCGACATCTAAACAGCTTCAAAACACAGATTATTGTAAATTATACTCATTAATTATCGGCATTTTGACTATATGAAGAGGAAAACAATTTAAAAGGATGGTTACTAAATCACCAGAGAATAATGATGTAGTGAAAAAACAACAAGTTTGGCTGGGAAAGCTTTGTAAATCAGCAGCTATTATTAGAAACCAGCTCCGAAAACTATTTGAGTGGAAAGTGAGTGATTCCTTAGAGAAGTCTATATATTTATAAGTGCGTCATGAGGAGCAGAAGTCTGTCCTAAACATGTAGTAGAAGTAGTAATTGTCAATGGTGTGCTGGAACAAAGAGACAAAGTAGTGTGATATTCTTAAACTGTGCAAAACATTTGTTTTTATCTCACATTGAAGCTACTTACGGGAAAATGTAAGTGGGAATGTACATCATATTCATTGGCTTTGTCCAGTGTATTTAATGTTCCTGCTGAAGCCAACAGCAGCAACATGTTAATGTAGAATTGAAAAACATTACTGCGTGGTTATCTTCATTTTTGGCTTAAACGAAGTTAAATGCATTTATAAACTTTTCAGGTGATTCACTTTACAAAATGAAATTGTGGGCACGTTATAGATAATGATGTATACTAATATTTTACCCGTCCTTCCTTGACAGGAAACGACTTTTGTGCCTCACCTCTCAATTCCAGTCTGTTTTGGACCGAGCCGCGTACTTCCTGTGAGCCTGGTCAGTTTTGTATGATCAAGGCTGATAGTGAGAACGTGGCTGAGCCCCACTGAGGCATGAGTGTGGGAAGGGCCCACCACCACAGTTTTGTGTCCTGTGAAGAAGGCCTGAGACTGAGTACAATGCCTGCTGTGGGCAGCTTCGGCAATGGCAAGATTCACACGAGACGCAAGTACCACAGCCGCTTTGTCAGCAAGGCTGGCCAATGCAACATCCATTTCTCAAACATGGATGAGAAGTCACAGCGGTACATATCGGACATTTTCACAACGTGTGTAGATGTCCGCTGGCGATACATGTTCCTGCTATTCGGACTGGTGTTTGTGGTGTCCTGGCTAACATTTGGCTTGGCATACTGGATCATCGCCCTCCTACACGGTGACATGGACCATTCCGAAGGGGACGACAGCTTTGTTCCTTGTGTCACGCAGGTTAACACCTTTGTGGCAGCTTTCCTGTTCTCTGTTGAGACCCAGACAACCATTGGGTATGGTGCTCGTTGTGTGACAGAGGAATGCCCGGTTGCTGTCTTCATGGTGGTCTTTCAGTCCATCATGGGCTGCATCATCGATGCATTCATGATTGGTGCCATCATGGCCAAGATGGCAAGGCCCAAAAAGCGTGCAGAGACTCTACTGTTCAGCCACAACGCAGTCATCGCTTTGCGTGATGGGAAACTGTGCCTCATGTTTAGGGTTGCTAATCTGAGGAAGAGCCACATTGTGGAAGCTCATGTGCGAGCCCAGCTCGTCAAGCCCCGTTACACAGAGGAAGGCGAATACATCCCCTTGGATCAGCTTGACATGAATGTCGGTTACGATAATGGCACAGACCGCCTGTTTCTGGTTGCACCCCTCACGGTCATACATGAGATTGATGAAGAAAGTCCACTGTTTGGCATCAGTAAGCAGGATCTCGAAACATCTGACTTTGAGATAGTAATTATACTTGAAGGGTTGGTGGAAGCCACAGCCATGACGACGCAGGCACGCAGCTCTTACCTGCCCTCGGAGATCCTGTGGGGTCACCGCTTTGAGCCCGTCATCTTTGAGGAGAAGAGCCAGTACAGGATAGATTATGCCTACTTTCACAAAACATTCGAAGTACCATCCACCCCCAGGTGCAGTGCCAAGGACATGGAGGAGAGAAAATTCCCAACATCTGCCGCCAACTCCTTTTGCTATGAGAACGAGCTGGCCTTCATCAGCAAGGATGAGGAGGGAGATGTGGAGAAAGAGGAAGACAGGAAGTGTTCATCAGAGCGAGTGAACGAGCAGACCACACCTGGACGTGATCAGAAGTCATCCCGTAGAGAATCAGAGATTTAACTTTTGGCTGTTGCTTGTTTTTAGTTTTTTGATGCAGAGCAATGCAAGCGTTGTGTGAAAAGCCCTATGACTGTCCCTCTACTGATATGAGGATACCAGGAAAGATGGAGAAACAGCAGTACTGATCTCCATCAGACAAGCAAGGATGAAACTCACATTTCTCATTGGATTAACTCTTCTGCTTCCCTGAGATGGTTACGGAACTTTATTAAATGCAAAAAAACTAAACTGTCATGTTTCAATGTGCAGTTGATCGTAATAAAGTGCATGACAATAGCATAGTTTTGTATGGATATTTTGAAAATGTTTCATAGTTTTGGTGGGACTATCTGTAGGTGCTGTTCACAGTCCTCAAGTATACGATTTGCAACTGAGTGTGGAGTTAAATTGACACTTTGCAGATGATGTTTAGAAAACTAAACTTTGGGAATATTTCTCCATAATAATTTGGTAATAACAGAGATGTGGATCAACAGTGGAGTTTCCTCTTAATCATAAAACGTATTAACTTATTATACGACTCTAAAGATTGTACACCATGCAAAGTCAATGGATGACTTGGTTAGTTGGCTTACATACTATGGACTGCATGTAAATATGAAAGACTCATGACAAGGTAGAGTTTTAACTATTTCCATCACAAAAAGGGAAAACACCCTTGATGGTACATCAGAAGTCATTTATGATGGAAACTATTCATTTCTGTCTTCACATTTAATCCAGAAGGAAACATTTAAACCTGAGTAGATGTTAAATACGTAATTTCTTTCTCAACATTTTACCAAAAGCTTGACTGAACGAGTGTTTGCTAAGTCGCACTCCCCTTGTTTGCTGTTGCCACGCCTGTCAACCTTTCTTTTCTCACACAGCAACATAATATGCAATTTACAATAATAATCAAGGCAGATTGATTGATTAGATGATTTTATTTCATAGGCTAAAGCTAACGTTCGCTTCATGAGTTAATTGTAATGGCCGCCTCGAGCTCACTCTATAATGTTTGAAGCTGACTTTTAAATTACAAAAGGGTCTTATATATGTATGTGTGGCTACATCATGATATCCCACTAAAAGGCTAAAGCTAACAGGTCCCAGGCTAAAGGTTAGCGCCCTCATCAGTTGACGATCCATGTAGAAATCTTGGGAAATAAAGAAACAGCATTATTCTTGTGTTGGAGTATGAAGATAGTTAGTCCTAGTATTATAACTATGATGATAAAGTTTAACATGTAAGATCCGATTGTTATTTCATTCTAACATAACCCAGTTAAGCTTACATTATTTTGCTTAGCTTACATAGGGGAGACGGGCAATTGTTGCATGTCAATGTTTTTACAAGCAATGTGAGAGTCACAATATTGATTGAAACACAAGAACTCAAATATTTCATCTGCCCCCACATGCAGGGGCGATTGTAACAACGTACGTAATACCTTCTTATAAATATTAAGGAACAAAATAAACTCCCAAGAATATAGATATAGTTAAAACAACGTAATGAACAAATGAAAACAGTAGGCTATTATGAATCACAATTATACAAATAAATTTATCTAAATTCATCTCTAAAAAAAAGAATGCAGAAAATGTATGCTTTATTTTTCCAGATAGAACTACATGTTATCCTCTTTAACATTATAAAAGAAAAGGCTTTTAGGATCAGGATTAACACTATCTCTATCTCAGGTAACATCACTATCTCCGGGGTTGCTGGAGTGTAAATGAACCCAAATCCATTGAACAGCAGGACAGGGTAGATGCAGATGTGGGAGCATCCAGGACTGGCTTCCACACAGGGGGGAAATACTAAACAGTGGATCATGTGCTTGTGGTGAACAAAGCTTTTTCCTTATTTAACCTGTGACACCAAACAAGATAATGTACGTGATATTAGTATGTTGTAATGTAAGTGACATCAAGGGTAGGCTACTACTGTTGGTGAAGCTAGCAACCCGGACATGCTAACGTTAGCAGCTTAGGCTACTTCGGAGCAGACCTTCTGTATGATAGTAAAAGAGAGGGGAAAAACATGACCCTGCACAGCCTTTAACATCTGAAGAAATCTAAAGCCTGACAGGCCTAATTACGGTTACTAAACTGCAAAATTGCAGGGTTTAGCAAATTAAAATGATTTGTCAATTATTCTCAGATGCATGTAGCCTATATGTATTCTGAAGGGAAATAAAAAATACAGCTGTACATTTATTCTATATTTTACACATGAGACCTTTTCTCCTTATAAATGTGCTACTGTTGGAATAGTTAAAAAATGTTCAACGCTTTCTGTAACCTCGGGACACAAAAACACAGTGAGAAGAACAGGAGAATCTGACTGCTACCCTTCACGTATTGGTCATCAAAGACTAGAGAGGGCAATGCTTGACTTGTTTGAAGTAATAGCCGACTGTATCACATCGGTGCTTAAATACAAAAAGGACAAAAACACACTTGTAATACAAGACATACAAAATGTTAAAGTAAACACGTGAAGTTTAAAGAAGAAAAGAAGAAAATACTGAGAATACCTCTGTATATTCGACATATTGACTCCTGAATGATTTGGATGTTCATGGGAAATTCTTTCTGTTTCTCACATTTACATTTGTTCTGTAATCCCTTTGAACATCTCTAACTCAGATTTAGATGCATTATTATAGAAGCCTAATTTCTGCCAGTAAAATGAAAAATGTAATTTATATTTAGCCTTGATTATTTATGATGAGAAACTTTCTAAAAAAAATTACTTACTTTGCACTATTAGTCATTATTTTAAAAAGTTTTTATCTTGTTTTTTTCTTTTACTGGAGGAAATGGGCTTCCATACGTTATAGTGTCATCATTATATCACGATAGATATTATATAAGGTAGTACATTTTATCTCACAGTTTAAAAAGCAAACAATGCAACAGATGATGAACATTTAATTTGAAGAAGAAAGAAATTACTTTGAAGATTATGTCAAAATAATAAAAAGAATGTCTAGCTGGAAATCAGTGTAAACAAATCCAACCATACATTGAGATAACCCTAGTTATATTATTAAAGCATATTAATGTGAAAAACAACTATCAAGACAGATTTACTTAATCATAATTGTGCATTTCACAGCGACACTCCGACCTGCTCATGTCGTGGCAGATCACACACATGGCTACAAATAACAACTTAATTTGCTGTTTCGTAAAATAACAAAACTCCAAAGTTGTATTTCTACGTCCTTGTCCAAAAGAGTCTCTTTCTTTCTTATATTATTAATAGGACAAGTAATAAAGACGTTAGGTCAGACACTACTTCACTTGATTCATTAGTTTTCCCTCCACATTTCTCAAACTAAAAGCTCCATGTGGGTTAACTTATACACCCGACTGCCATTTCAGCACACTTTAACACATTTGTATTTATATCTCGCTGACTTGTGCTGGAAATATCAGAATGAGCTTGTTCCAGAAAACAAAATGTGTTTCCGCTGCCATTTGAATCAAGAGCAGGACTGTACAGTAAGAAGGAAGAACTCCAATTTGTACATTTGCCCGGCCGTTATTGTAAATAAATTATTATTATTTTTGGTTTACTGATGTTTATGGGTGAAAAGACAATAAGTAACAATACATTGTTTTAAAAGATCAGTGTTAATATCATATGTGTCTCAATCAAAGCAACTGGAAACATTTGCTTGATGGACTGAAATAACGTCTGCTGAATAGAACGACCTCTTCTTGTCTTCCACCAAATGCATTTAAAGCAATCTTGACTCTGAGTTTCACCTTGTTTTCTCCTCTCAGGGTTTTAGTTTGTTGTGTGAGACAACAATATTTAAATTGAGAGGCAAATAAAAAAGAATCTCCTGTTGATTACCACAATAAAATATATCTCACAAAACCAACACGTTTCTTTTTCCTTCATGGTACACAGAAACAAAGTGCAGCGATTATTTTTACAACAAGCTGCTGAGCGCGATTTGTTGTTGATCTAAAACAAATAAGTGCAGCAGCCGGGAAGGAAAAGTGTGAGCTGTTTGATGAACATGGAGGAATGGACTGCAATTTATAGCTGTAATTTGGTGGGACGGTATCTGGTTGGGGTCAAAGGTTTCTTCTTTCACTCTTATGCAACCAATCAGGCATGTCTTTGCATATGTACTGACAAGACTTGGCATGATTTCACTGCCCTGTAACCTTGAACACTGGAAAAGAGATTACATGCACAAGAGCGCTCACACACACACACACACACACACACACACACACACACACACACACACACACACACACAAAACTTATAACAGCTTTGGTTAAATTGTCAAAAATCTGTGTGGGCTTCTGCAACATGACATCTATCAGCTGACCGTTTTAGTTTATTTAAAAACACAATCAATAACTAATAATAATAATAATAATTACAATATAGTTTCTTCTGATGGGCAATGCTTAAAAGTCCAGTAAAATGTACAAGTATAAATAGAATATCACTGTGTCTATGTGTTGCCGGTCAAGTATAATGTTAACCAGATCTGGTTTTATTGAATTATCGTTACGCCCTGTCAGCTAAAGAGTGTGTGAGATATTCTATCCTGGCATCAAGTCCCATCACAGCGACATTTAACAGAATAAACTGTTCTACCCTTCCAGTCGTTTCACTTTCGGGAAGTTACCTTGAGCGACAAATGAAAGTGTAATTTTTTACTTTAAGAGCGCTGTATCCTCTGAGAGGTGCTGTGTGATGGAAGGAGCACTGAAAATAAAAATGGGACGCTTTCCCACCCACTCGGCAGTGTTGGAGGATGAAGAAGCGTGGAGGGTCAGTCTTCCAACATGCAGAGTGGGTTGTTGAAAGGCAAATTTGGCCTTAATTGCAGCAGATCTATTCTTCGCCAGAGGGAGGTGGAGGGTGGAAAAAAAGTAACATGATGCAACAGCTGCACTTCCTCTCTTTAAGCTATAACTCCAGACATCTCAGGGCTGCATAATGTTGTTCCTGCATCTTCTATTAACGAGCAATTCTGACTAAGACCATTTCAACTTTTTCTCTTTATAGCTACTTTATGCTGCTGATGGACTTTTTGAAAAATGACAAAAACAAGACAAGAAAATATTGTTTCCAATTTGACATATTTACTGATTGGCGTTTTAGGATTGTTTGATTGATGAAAACATGAACATCACTGAATATTCAATCATTCAGCGCCAATGGACCAAAACCCCAAAAGCTCCCAAAGTCAAATCTTTTTCAACAGGTTGATTCTCTCTCTGTGTTGAAAGAGGTGGATGAAAAGCTGTAGATGTTTTTCTGGTAAAGTTTCAATCAGTCTACATGCTCTGCTGCGGTTATTCATTGTCATTGATAAGCTAAAAAATGTCAATTGGATGTTTTGGGTTCTCTTAGGCTTGATGTCGGGAAATGAGTGAAATGAGCCTTAAATGTTGTCGTCCTTGTTGCGGGAACCTGACATGTCATCAGGACAGAACAAGTTAAGGAAACTTAGCGTCTCGGTGATATTATATTGCAGTTTCCTTTTCCCTTCACAGCAAAATCAGAGAGCGAAGGCAGTGTCGTGTTATTCTTTAAGGGGTGTGGACAGCTTCAAGGTTAGAGAAGTGAACTTGTGAATGGAAGATCGCTGTTTGGAAAAACTCGCCCTGACTGGGAAGATGTGATCGAGGAAACTGGTTTTAGAAATCAGGGTGGATTGGACTGTAATTTAAACTGCTGTGTAACCGTCCCAAGTGACGCTTTGCAAAGGAGACCGTGTGAATTTCAATGTAGAAAACTTTGTGTGTGCACATAACGCTTAGATTCAGCATGAAATAACCTATAATACTACTATTAATAATATAGTGCAGTATATATAACACAATATAAACGCTTGCATTGTTAGCACACTATAATATAGTCATAAGCAGATACGAGGACATTTTTTAAGTGTTTATTTATGTTTTTCCCAACAATTATATGTCACTCATGTGAAAGTTATTAGAGTATACACAGTTAGTTTTCAAATGATTAATGAAACAGTATAACATAGCTGTAATCACGTTTCATGATGAATTAACATTAACAAATCTTTACTGTTATAGAACATATTTATGATCCGTTTATACACACGCACAAATCATTCGTGGGCGGCTTTAAAACGGGTCATAAATTGCATTTGCACTTATACTTATACAGTAAAGGAACTTATTCTACCTCTAATTGTATCTGCAATCATTCAAAACCTCTCAGAGATGCTTTACAGAAGGAATATAACATTTAAAAATCAGCTTACAGCTCCCTTATAGTGTGTTATAAACCATTACTTGTTTATATACTGTACATAAAGCGTTACCTTTTCTGCAACATGTGTCTTGACCTGAGTCCGCAAACATCACAGGTTGAACGCTGGTTTGAATCACATTTACTGCATCAGCTCTCTTCTCGAGACAGTTAAAGCCAGTATCCCTGACTGCTGGGATACTAGTGTTTACTGTCTGATCATCTATCTGAGTTATTTTGCTTATGGAGACATTCATCCTCCAGTTGAGCACATCACTCAGTAGTGAAAGCAGCTCCAGCCTCGACTCCTGCAGACGTACAGTATTTAATTACAGCAACAGGCTGATTGGATTACAGAAGGCATGACTCAAATACCCGCAGCAAACACAGAGTCACTGGAGAACTTCCTGCTGCGGATGGACGAGCAGTGAGGACACACAAACACCAACAGGGTCAGCATGGATTATGTGAAGTAAATAAACTCCTGATTGTATTGTGTCACATTTAATGATTATCACATGTACTCGTACACCTCAATCAAAATGTATTATGTATTGTGTCACATTTAATGATTATCACATGTACTCGTCCACCTCAATCTAAATGTATTATGTATTGTGTCACATTTAATGATTATCACATGTACTCGTCCACCTCAATCTAAATGTATTATTGCACAACATGTATTTCTGCACAAATGTATAATGAGCACTATTTAGTTATGAATGAAGCACTGTAGGTTCTCTTCAAAGAGTTTCAGGTCCACCTCCATCTCGCCACCTACAAGACGGCCCACCAAGGGGCATAACCGCGCCAACATGGACCAATGAGGGACGACGACACCCTTCTGTAGAGAATATAGCAAAATGTTTATGATGTTTTTGTACCACTTTCACTTGTACCAACAGACAGCTAACTGGCTCTTTATTGATTCGGACTCTGGACTTGGTGTGTGAAAGTGTCCTCGGCTGAGGGTATTTTTTGACATTGCTGTCATCATCACTTTAAATAAATAAGTATCTTGATCAACTAGAAGTTTACTGGATTCAATTGAAAGACTATCTCAGCGCCCTTTGGGCCTCAAAACCCAACAATTATCACACTAAAATGATCTGCTAAAGGACGCTACACCTTCAAAAACTATTAAGACTTATTCAGATATCCAATGCCAACGACGAGAAGTATTTCTCTGTCCGTCTCCAGCTCACAGAGATGTTGCATTTAGTTGCATTTCTCATCGGTGAATTTATGGCAAAATACATTAATTTCACCACAACATGCTGACAGAGGGTTTTTTTCATGTTCCTCACATGTATCATGTATGTCATCACTTGGGACACTGTTAGAGTTAAAGAAAATATTAAGAAATGTTGTAAATAAATTACTTTATCCGACCTTGCAGACATGAACAGGCAGAGATGAACTACATCTACACACCGAGTAAACTAATGGAGTTCATCTTAAAAAGACATCAACAATATATATAGTTACCATACAGTAACTAACTTTCCAAATCTGTACATGATAATTAATAATCATTTTGACATCGTAACTATTGCAATGAACCGTAAACAGGCACTTGAAGCCTCTTTGCTGCCCTCATGTGGCTTGTTAATCTTGTAAATGCACATCTCACAGGCCTTTTTCATCAAATACATTTTAACCTGCACAGTAGGAAAAACACAGGTGCAAATAATTAAATTAACGATGGCTTTTCCATTTAGCTGCTTTGATATGAGGTCCCTATTAACGAGCATGCTTGAATACAAAGGAGCCATCGTTAGCAGTATCACTAACACCTGTGCTTTTCCTACTGCGAGTCTAAACACACATGCAGAAAGATTCTGTACAAAAAGTAATACATTTCATTTCATTTAATCATTTTTGGTTTGTATCCTGGATCCACATACCACAAAACCAAAAGAGGCATTTTTATTTAATACATTTTATTAAATGAATGACATAATATTGACAGTCTGGCTTTTAACGATAAAGACAGCGTTTAACATTTTAGATATTTTGGATGGGTGGACCTGCACAACAGAGCCATGAATTCCTTTGAGTCTTTTCTTGTTTGAGGTTTGTGCATGGGCTTTGAATTTGTATATTTCTACAATTATTTGCTTTGACCAGACACAGACATCCGCACTCTTCCTCCCCCCAGCCTTGTCCTCTCTGCAGGGTTTCCCTTTCAGCCCCATGTGTATTCATCTGCATCTGTAAACTTCAGGATTTCTGTGACCAGGCCGGTGCCAATCGTTTTGTTTCCGTCTCTCAGAGTGAACCTCTGGCCTGTTTCCAGAACCATTGCATGGCGGAGCGTGAGAACCAAGTAGGTGTCCTCTCCTGGCATCACCATTTCCTGAACAAAGACGAGAACGACAGACATGAGAGTGGTTACTGTCCTTCAAAGTCCTGTCGTTGTACTATATCGTTTACTAGAGCTGCGACTAGTATTTCTATTTTTATTCCCGAATTTAGTTGTTTGGTGTAAAATGTCGATCGGTGCTCCCCAGAAATAATTCACATTTAAGAAACTGTAATCAGAATTCTAACAAAATGTTTGACAACTAAATCAATTAATCTTTGCAGCTCTATCGTTTACAGATATGAGAAACTTGAAAGTACATTAGGTTATGCTGGAAACATAAACTTGTATGCAAACACTCGCTCTTCAAAATTAGTGACCTGAGAAATAGAAACCACTGTTTGCTGTAATAAACATTCAATACCTTCGTGAAATTCTCAAAATGCATCATTGCTTCAAATACACAAAACACAAAACGTGTATTGCAGGTCATCCTGCAGTAAAGTAACTTCTCTAATCTCTTTTGTTAAAGACAATGACTCAACAGAGTAGGTCATGCTGCTTTTACAGATTCATCATGAAGATGTTTGATACATTTGGGATTCAAACTCTACTTGACAAATATTCATTTACTGAAACACACAAACCTTGTCCTCTGCTATAGTGACTCTGCAGGCCATGTTCCAGGTTAGAGAGAACATGACGGGCACGAAGTTGGTGACAAAGGGTTTGTGTCGGCCTCCCTCCTCCTTACTAAGAATATACACCTGTAATACAGGAAGCACACACACACACACGTGTCCACACACACATCAGAGTTGCAATTAGTGGGAACAGTGAGTTATGCATTTCATTTAAAAATAGCGAAAGATTTAATTAATAAATAAATAAAATAAGCAAACTATTTGTGCTTTGTCGGTAGATGGACAGTATCTGTCACTCAGTGAAAGTTATTCCTGTGGCATCTCCTTTAAAACGGCTCTTTGTCCATTACAACTGATTATATACAGTCATGTCACAGATGTGTCTATTGGCCCGTCTACGGTTTAAAAATAGCCATTTATATTAATTGGTTGTTCAAAGATATTACAAATGAATCAAAAACAACCATCTGCAAATGTGTGCTCTCAGACCTTGGCCTTGATTTTCTTGTGAGGCTGGATGGATCCTGGTTTGCACATCACCATCCCTCTCCTGACATCCTCTCTCTTCAGTCCTCGGATCAAAGCGCCCAGGTTATCTCCTGCCTCCGCCCGATCCAGAGACTTGTGGAACATCTCAACACCTGAGCAAAACAGGATGGACAGCAAGGTGAAATGCTTGTGTACACACCAATACTCACACAGTATTACACACCTTTGAACACACCAGGGTCACTTGTCCTCAACAGCTTTTTCAGATGAGAAACTCATCGTCCAAGCTATGTGAACTCATAATCTCCTGTACAGCTTTCAACTGGGCTGAGACCTTGTGAAGGCCTTTGTAAAGTTTCTTCACTCATTTATTAAGGTTTTTCCTTTTAATTTGTCGTGTTTTGCTTCATGTGCTTTGTTAGCGCCTCCTTTCACTCACCTGTAACCACCGACCTGAAGCTGCGATTGTAGCCCAGAAACTCGCAATCGTCTCCTTTCTTGACGACGCCCCTCTCCATAGTGCCCGTCACCACCGTGCCTCTGCCTGAAAGACACAATTGATAACACTCGCATTCAGAGAAAGTAACTTTTTCGCATAACCACAATCTCACTGGTTTCGAAATGCTGCATTTTACAGCTAGCGGTGCAAATCAGTCATAATAGTTCACAAGTAAACAGGAAATTACATTAAAAGATATGAATTCATTACAAGAAACAAATGCCACCAATAATATTCCTCCTCAATTGAGTTTATCGTTAAAGTTCAGTGTTGAGACGATAAGTGTGCGTGTTGCATTTCGTGCATTTTGTTCATACCTGGAATTAAACAAGTACTTTCAATGGGCAAAAGAAAAGGTTTATCCAGCTCTCTTTTGGGCATAGGAATGTAAGAATCCACCACGTCCAGCAGACTCATCACTGCATTCACGCCGAGTTCAGGCTCTCTGTCCTGAGATCACATCGAGACGACTCACATTAGACTCAAAGTGTACCGACAGGGTCGTAAACAACAAGTGACTTCAACAGTGGTTAACATCAGCACAGTATTATCTCAACTTTAAGATAAAATTACCTCCAGTGCGCAGAGGGCTGAGCCTATCACAACAGGTGAGCTATCGCCATCATAGCCGAACTCTGTGAGCAGCTCGCGGATCTCGATCTCCACCAGCTCCAACATCTCCTTGTCATCAACGGCGTCGGCCTTGTTGATGAAAACCACCACATGCTCGACGCCAATCTGCCGGGCCAACAGGATGTGCTCTCGCGTCTGGGGCATCAGACCGTCAGTGCCCGCTACCACCAGGATGCAGCCGTCCATCTGAGCTGTGCCTGTAATCATGTTCTGAAAAAGGAAAGCGGTTGGTTTAACTAATTAAGTTTGAGTTATTTATACAGTAAATAATTAAGTTTGAAATGCTTAAAGAAAAATAAATGATTCCGATCAACTAAAACAACAACGCTGTATCAGCACTTTGTACAAGTAAAGCAGATTACCTTGATGTAGTCAGCATGACCAGGACAGTCAGTGTGAGCGTAATGTCTGTTGGCTGTGCTGTACTCCACATGAGAGGCGTTGATGGTGATTCCTCGGGCCTTCTCTTCGGGGGCACTGTCAATGTCCGCGTACGATTTAAAGTTGGCACCACCAGATTCAGCGAGCACTTAGGATCCAAAAACACATTAAGGTCACATATCTGATATCTTGTTAGACAACACTAGAAAACTGAAGCTTTGACTTTGTCAGTGAAGCAAATTCAGTCTCTACATCAAATTAAATAAATCTGTGAAAAGTTAGGACATCAGTGATTCTACCTTTCGTGATGGCTGCAGTCAGGGTTGTCTTTCCGTGATCAACATGGCCAATTGTACCAATGTTTAAATGGGGCTTGTCTCGGCTGTATGTCTTCTTAACCTCTGCAGCAAAGGTCCGCCGACTAACAGGCACAACACACTACAAGACAAAGACAACCCCAGGAATTATACGTTTGCAAAATCCATGTTAAACAGGCGGTAGAATAATGTGCAGACTCACTTACCAATTTCAAGGAGCTGTGCCAGAGACTTGGTGAAGTCAGCTGAAGGGCTGAGAAGAAAGAATACAAATATGAGGATAATATAAATAAACATAATAATTGCTGACTGTTTGGCAGGATAAGGTTGGACTATCCAACCAAAATCTAAATGGTGCAAGACTAAAATAAGCAACATGGTAAAGCATTATTGTCGTTTTATTTAAAAACTAATTAACAATCACTTAAATACTGTTATATAAATTTCTGTTTTGCATATGCATTGAATACAATTCATCAGTATATTCTGATGAGAGGAATGGGACTGTGTATGAGATTTACAAGTTACATCAGTAGATAAAAGCAGCTGACATTTAGTTAACAAACCCTTTGAACCAGAAGCCTCCACAGCGTAATTCTCCTCCAAATAAGCTGTTTTTTGTTATTTAAAAAGGAGTGGGTTTCATTAGCTGTCTATGATATTAATTGTATCATCGTTTATCAGTCAGTCCTCAGCCTCGGCTAGCTGTGTTGTTAGCTAAGACTTGGTAACGTGACCTTGCTCTGCTATCAAAGAGACAGCAGCACCTCTTAAGTCATGATAGATTATGTTTCTAGAAACGCAAACAACAAATATTATGTGCAGAACAAACTGGAGTGCTATACGTCAATATACTTTCATAAATTGATATATAGTCAATGACTAAAATAGAAATTAAACGATTTTACCGGAGAAACATGCGCGCAGGCCAACAAGCGACGCCATCTTGGATAACTGTGCAAATCAAAGACACTCAATAAGAGTCAAGAGAGTAATACCCAGCTCTAAAGTTGTCTTCTTTCTTCTTCTTTGGATTCAGCAGACTTGATGCTGAAATGGCGAATTGCTCATGGGCATTGCTGCCCTCTTCTTCTTCTTTTTGTTGGCAACCTAAGTTTTAGGTGCATTACTGCCACCTGCTATGCTGGAGTGTGGACAAGAGATCTCAATTTCCATTAAGACTAGTAGAGAAAAATAAATAAATAAAACTAAACAAAAAATAAAAACGGATTTATCTTCATTAACCCAGTACCTTTTTAAAAACTCGAACAAGGCTTTATATATTCCTTCCTCAATACTAAATACATTCTTGAGATATAATACTCCCACCACACAATTCTTTAACTCCTCAAGTTTTCCTCGGTGTGTTTCATATATCTTGCAGTGACAGAACATGTTCGATGGTTTCCTCCTCTAAACCACCTTCACAGTATCCAAATGGATGTTTCCCCATTAAGGGCATTGTTTTGTTTAACCCTGTGTGCCCTGATCTCAGTCTTGATATAATTGTTTGCTCTCTAGTCATCAGCACATCACTTCACTGTAGGAGATGCTGAGCCATAAACCATACATCCATAATCTCCAAAGCTGTCGCCACAAGCTGCAGCCATCAATAGAGTTTTTATCATAGATTTTTATTCTGTACAATGTATATTAGGTAGGTATAGAATACTACCACTACAACTACTACTAATGAGGATGGTATAATACACATCCAGTAACTACTGATTAAAGTCCTTTTAATAACAGAAAGTGTAGTTAGTTATTTGTTTTAATTAATCTATTTCACGGGAATACAAACAAACAAACAAACACAAAAGTATAAAATTACAAGTCTTTCCCATTTTTGTTGTGAAATGTTGGCCCCTCACCTGACAACAAGAAATACATAGCATTGTCTCTGTATATAAATTACAATGCAACTAGTTATGGTAGTTTGTATGAATATTTGAGATATGTAAACATACAAATAATTATGAATAAATAGATTTAAAAAGTGCAAAAATGTAATTACAATACTTAATTAAAAACAATTATACATTAAAAAAAAACGGGAAGGAGGGATAAGTCAATTGGCAACATTTGTAAGGAGTAGATGCCGCCTTAGGATATTCATACAAATAAAAAACTGTCTTTTTGAAGAAACTAAACATCACATTTTCTCAAATAATAATGTAAAGTCTTTCAAGATTTGATCACTGAAAAATCTGCAAAGGATTGTGCCAGAAATGTCAAAATAGGTGTAAAACTGTTTCTGAAAATTCATCCCGGAAAGTTCGTGTTTTATGTCTTTTTTTAAATTTCAGTGATTGGCAGGGTAATATTTAAAAATAATTTTGAAGAACTTCCTTAACGTTATTCACAAATAGGTATTTATGAGGAAGCATTCAGACCTTCTTCCATATTATATATATATATATATATATATATATATATATATATATATATATATATATATATATATATATATATATATATATATATATATATATTGTTTATACCCTGATTCCAATATGCCGAGACAAATGGAGTAGCGATACAAATGTTTCTTGTGTCGTGAGAAACACATTTTTCCTACTGGGTAGTGCGCTGGGTCAGAGAAAGATGCGTATCTGGGTGGACGTACTCCTCTCTCTTACTGATACTCTCTGAACGTCGCGCGTACAAACGTCACTAATTTACCGTAAACACGCTAATACAGTGGAGCTTGCTTTCGTACCCTTTTAGAAGCAGGTTGTATTTCTGTCCGTTTAACAATATTATAATTTTGAACGACTAATTTTGCAAAGAGAATGTAAAGACTGAAATTACTTTGTGTAGAATAAAATCGTTTGGCAAAAAAATAAATGTTGCTTGCCAGTTCAGTTCAAGGTTTACGGTACAACATGGCAGCCTCCTTACCACTCGTGTCAGCTAGAATGTTCTAGCGCATTCGTGTTTCTGTGTCTGAAGAGGAGTCAGCTGGTTTAAAAAAGACACCGCGTGTCCATCCAACACGGTTTCATAGAACTCTTGTAAAGGTAAGTTGTGTTTAGATTAAGGGTTTATTTAGCATGAGTCTAGTGATGTAACGTTAAACAGCTGTGGTCCAAGAGGTAGTACCAGGGTGATGCTAGCATCTTTAGAGTAACGTTACAAGTTAAAAACTGGCTGCTGGGTTTGCTTCCTGTGTTTGGGATTCATATTCTCAGGCCCTGCACGTCATTGCTGAATCCAGTTGTCCTGCTGACGTTTCTTCTGTCTCTCCTCAGTGGTGCACTTCATCATGGCAGAAGACAGACAGACCAGGAGATATCCTCAGAACCTGCAGGGGGTCCTGCAGCTGGCAGTGGGTGCTGCGTCACCCTCAGAGACACCTGTCCCTGCTGAGCCCATGTCCGAGGAGGTACAGACCTGTTAATGATTACATGTCCACAGGAGGCTTAAAATATAGGTTGAAATGGAATAAAGAAGGGAACATCCGAACACTAATACCACAAAGATACATCCACACAATAAAGATCTACGGGGTATTAGGTGTAAGAACTTCTTTTGATTGTTTAATCAAAATGTATGTGTATTATTCACTGGGTTCATCTTTAAAAAAAAAATTATATTTGTTGTTTTTCTTAAATCTCCTATGATGTTGAAATAAACATCTTTTTCGTTTTGGACTTGTGGTTGGACTGTGGGATATTCTAAAAAGGCTAAACACAAGCACACTTTGAGTGTTCGGAACAATTTGGAGGCATTGTTCCAGCACAAGGTCATATGTGTATGTGTAGCCATTGTTTCTTATGCTTCTATCAGAGCCAAAACAAAATGAATCCCACTTCCACATGGGTTCTTCTGAACTGAAATCCCTTTCTCAAGTCAATTTGGCTCAGTCCAAGAACTCTTTGGTCCATTTGGGCTTTTGTGTGCGGTTCGGACTTACATCAAAGGTAATTGAGAAACATTTGTGTGCTTTCTTTGTTACAGAGACAAACATGGCTGAGAGGTGCT